>NC_081847.1:13127810-13427810 GCF_963259705.1 Myotis daubentonii | reverse complement strand
GCATAAAAAATGCAGAGACAAAGAAAAAGGACACAAATGACAGAAATGGAGGAAAGCAAACTACTGGATATAGAGTTCAAAACCACACTTTTAAGGTTTTTCAATAATTTTCTAGAAACTGCCGATAAACTTAATGAGATCTACAAGAAATCTAATGAGACCCTCGAGGTTGTGATAAAGGACCAACTAGAAATTAACCATACACTGACTGAAATAAAGAATATTATACAGACACCCAACAGCAGACCAGAGGAGCACAAGAATCAAGTCAAAGAATTGAAATGTGAAGAAGCAAAAAACACCCAACCGGAAAAGCAAAATGAAAAAAGAATCCAAAAATACGAAGATAGTGTAAGGAGCCTCTGGGACAGCTTCAAGTGCACGAACATCCGAATTATAGGGGTGCCAGAAGAAGAGAGAGAGCAAGATATTGAAAACCTATTTGAAGAAATAATGACAGAAAACTTTGCCTACCTGGTGAAAGAAAATCGACTTACAAGTCCAGGAAGCGCAGAGAACCCCAAACAAAAGGAATCCAAAGAGGACCACACCAAGACACATCATCATTAAAATGCCAAGAGCAAAAGACAGAGAATCTTAAAAGCAGCAAGAGAAAGAAACTCAGTTACCTACAAGGGAATACCCATATGACTGTCAGCTGATTTCTCAACAGAAACTTTGCAGGCCAGAAGGGAGTGGCAAGAAATATTCAAAGTGATGAATGCCAAGAACCTACAACCAAGATTACTTTATTCAGCAAAGCTATCAATCAGAATTGAAGGTCAGATAAAGAGCTTCACAGATAAGAAAAAGCTAAAGGAGTTCATCACCACCAAACCAGTATTATATGAAATGCTGAAAGGTATCCTTTAAGAAGAGGAAGAAGAAGAAAAAGGTAAAGATACAAATTATGAACAACAAATACACATCTATCAACAAGTGAATCTGAAAATCAAGTGAATAATCTGATGAGCAGAATGAACTGGTGATTATAATAGAATCAGGGACATAGAAGGAGAGTGGACTGGCTATTCCTGGGGGGGAAAGGGGTGAGAGAGATGCGGGAAGAGACTGGACAAAAATCGTGCACCTATGGATGAGGACAATGGATGGGGAGTGAGGGAGGATGGGATGGGAACTGGGTGGAGGGGAGTTATGGGGGGAAAAAAGAGGAACAAATGTAATAATCTGAACAATAAATATTTAATTAATAAAATAAAATTTTTAAAAAGCCACATACAAGTTCCAGCTTGGAGGGCAAAGCCCTCCCAGCACAATTATAGCCAAAAGACTACGGTTGTAAGCTTGACCTTATAGTCTGACCCTGCAGTCCTAGATAGCTGAGGCATGCGGGCTGCGGGGGAGGAGGGCAGAGGGGGGTGATGGTGCAGCAAGTGCTGCCTAAATGAAACTTGATAGAGTTCAGAGAACAGCAACAACAGGAAAGAAGCAGATTTGAAATTCACAAGAACATTGTAAACATCTTGCCCTTGTTTTGCTTTGTGTGATCTGACTATAAAATAAACCTTTGGCTTACAGGCTGTGTCACTGTTCCTCATCCAGGCACAGTGATCCTACCTGGCCCCAACTGTATTCTCTTGTCTGTCTTCTTTAATGCTTCACCACCCCTCCTCAAGTTCACCCCTGGCCGTGCTGGACATGGTTCACAAAGCAATGGTTATAAAGATGCTTAAGGAACTTAGTGCAAATTGCAACAGCATGAAAAGGAAAATAGAGGCCATGAACAAGAACCAGACAGAAATGAAGAATTATATATCTTACATCAAGAACACACTAGAAGATATGAAAAGTAGACTGGGTGAAGCAGAGGATCTAATCAGTGATTTGGAAGACAAGGTAGAAAAATAAATACCCAATTAGAACAGCAAATTGAAAAAATAATTAAAAAGCAGGAAGGTAGGAGGGGTAAGAGATCAACCGAAGGACTTATATGCATGCATATAAGCATAACCAATGGACATATGACACTGGGGGGTAGGGGAGGCCAGGGGATTGTCAAGGGCGGGGGGGGGGGGGAGAAACATATGTAATACTCTTTGTAATACTTTAAGCAATAAAAAAATAAAATAAATAAATAAATAAAAAGCAGGAAGGTAGCTTATGGGAGCTCTGGGACAACATGAAAAGTAACAACATCTGAATTATAGACTATAAAGTCTCCAACAATTAAGTTATTAAATGGGTGAACTGGGGGTAGGGGAGCAGATGCTGAATAATGACAAAGCCTATGTCTTTTTAAAATTTACTCTAACAAGGCCTAGTAACTAGGCCCTAGTTGGTTTGGCACAGTGGATAGGGCATCGACCCAAGGACTGAAGAGTCCCAGGTTCGATTCCGTCACGGGCATGTACCTCAGTTGCAGGCTCGATTCCTGGCTCCAGTTGGAGCACGTGCGGGAGGCAACCAATCGATGATGTGTCTTTCTCATATTGATGTTTCTCTCTCTGTCTCTCCCCTCCCCTTCCACTCTCTAAAAATCAATGGAAAAGTATTCTTGGGTGAGGATTAATACAAACAACAATAAAAAATTACTCTGCCAAGATTGTTAGGGAACACTTAAGGTTCTTAACATTTGGGATAACAGATGCTTTTGAGTCTTATAAAAATAATTGACCCTCTCTAGAATATACATGTGAGCGTAAATGCAATGTTCCTCAGCCCATTTTAGGTTTATAGACCTACTGAGGCCATCCATGGACCTGCTGCCCCTAACAACTCCTAGAAAGAGAGAATACTGCACTTGGCTAAACATACAGTCTGAATCGTAAATTTGAAGTTCACATATATGTGATTATTCCAATGTTATTTAGGAAAAATATAATTCCAACTATGAATGCCAACAGAACTTATAATACAAAATCCTACATGTAAAATAAACTTACCTCAAAATTCACAGGCAAGTTCCGTTTAAGTGCAATCTCAAACACTTGACTTATTTCAGATTTATTGAGATTTTCTTCCTCTGATTCTCTTCCATTCACCTAAAAGAATAATAATTGTTTAGTAGTTAACTCTTATTAAAACCATCAACATCCCAGCTGTGATAAACCTTAAAAACACTGAACCTTGGCTTTATGGACTGAGCATCAAACCAGTGAGAACAAGGCCACACGCTACCATGTGTCAGTGAATTTAAAAGGTTAAAAAAAAGTGTTCTATCAAACTTGGGTCAGACTGCACCTCATAAATCCACCATAAACAATGTACATATAATGGACTTTTGGGTATGAAATCAGCCTAATCATGGCATAGTGAGATGCCCTGGCTGCTCAGGCAGAGTGACTTTAAAGCCCTCCTCAAGGACTGTCAAGTCACATTTTGGAAAAAGTCAAAACACAGGCAGACTTGTGTGGGACTTGGCAAGTTCAAATATAAGTCTCTCCACCTAATGTTTCTTATCTGGACATGAAGTCCTTGGAAACCACTTTTTCCCAAAAGGATGCAGTGGAACTATTATGAAACTGCCAAGCATCTCATACTTGCTGCTGCTGGTAAAAATAAAAAACTAATAAAGTCTCCTGAACAAAGGCTGAAACTCTATATCTGAAACCAGGTTCATTTACAGTCCTCCAGCCAGGGCTTGAGCCTAAAGAGTGACAGAGATCAATTCTGCGCACGCTGATAACATGATTCTATATTGCACTGCCATGATTAATAGAAAAAATTAGATAAGCTTGGTAACAACAAAGTGCCCCCAAACCATGGCAAGCAAGCTGTGTTTTTCCTTATATTATTGGGACTCTGTAGTCATACAATTGTAAAACCCCATTTCCAAGATCTGAACTATCTGACAGGAACCTGTGGCTGAAATTGTTGAGTGGGCAAGGTGTATGGGGCCATCCAGGATTTTCTTACATTTTATCAAGTACATCCTACACCTATACTGAATCATTATTTTAAGGTGTAATTAAAAGAAATAAAACTGAAAGTTTTAAAAAAATGCAATCAAGAATATAATCCTGTACAAATAAGTTTACCCCAGATACTATTTATACTTCCTTCTCTACCTTCTAATGTTCTTCCAATCTAGTTTCATGTCGCTCTCTGCCTGATCAAACTATTTGCATAGTATTAAGTTTATTAAGCTAAACACACTTTTATTCCTGTAATTTAAACCCTCAGGAGAAAGAAGGCCTGCCTTTTTATGAGTGAATCCTTAAAGCCGGAAATCTTCAAGCAAGGTACCTTAAAAGGCATAGGTTTCACAGACGCTTGGGTTGACATTTATTTGTTAAATTGGTTTTAAATTAAAAAGAAAAATAATCCTGTATTTTAAAGTTAGGTATGTTCAACAAATGGTGCTGGAAAAACTATTCACACGCAAAAAAATGAAGTTGGACCCTTACCTTACACCATATACAAAAATTAACTCAAGATGGATCAAAGACCTAAACATAAGAGCAAAAATTATAATAAAATTCTTAGAAGAAAACATTGGGGAAAGTTTCATGACACTGGGTTTGGCATGACTTCTTGGATGTAACACCAAAAGCATGGGTAACAAATAAATTGAATTTCATCAAAATTAAAAACTTTCGTGCATTAAAGGACACTATCAACAGAATAAAGACAACCTACAGAACGGGAGAAAATATATCTGATAAAAAACTGATATCCAGAAAAGAACTCCGACAAAACTCAACAACAACAACAACAAACAACCCAACTCAAAAATAGGAAAGGCTTTGAATAGACATGTCTCTAAAGAAGGTATGATGGCCAAAGAGCATGTGAAATAATGCTCAACATCACTAGGGAAATGCAAATCAAAACCAAAATGAGCTACCACTTTACTCCCATAAGAATGGCCACAGAAAATACCAAGTGTTGATACGGATGTGGAGAAATTGGAACCCTTGTATGTTGCTGGTGAGAATGTAAAATGGTGCAGCCTCTGTAGATAAGTTTGGTGGTTTCTCAAAAAGTTAAAACACAGATTTACAATATGATCCAGCAATTCCACTTCTAGATCTATACTCAAAAGAATTTAAGTAGGGACTCAAACAGATACCTATTAGCAACATTATTCACAATCACTACAAGGTGAAAACCCAAACGTCCATCAATAGATGAATGGATAAGCAAAATGTGGCATAGTCATACAATGCAATATTATTCAGCCTTAAAAAGGAGTTAAATCTTGAAACATGCTACACCATGGATGAAAACATTATGATACCTTGAAAACATTATGATAAATGAAATAAGCCAAACACAAAAGACAAATTTATCTATTTAGATGATGTATCTAGAATAGGCAAGTGCATAGAGACAGAATAATAATAAAGGTTATCAGGGAATGGGGACAAGACGGGGGAGTCACTGTTTAACACGTACAAAGTTTCTATGTGGAATGATGAAAAAGTTCTGTAAATGATTAGTGATGATAGTTGCACAACATTGAGAATATATTTAATGCCAAAGAATAGTACACTTAAAAAATGGTCAAAATGGCAACCTTTATGTTAATGTATATTTTATCTTAATGTTTTTAAAGCAGCAAAAAAGTATGTTTTACACCAAATATTAACACACAGAAGTCTGTCAGCACATTAACTTGTGCTAACAGGTTAACCCACTTTTGTGCACAAAAGAATTTTTGACAGCTATTTATTTGAAGAGTATCCAGAAAAAAATTTAAATAAATTAACTTTTTAAAAAAATGATAAACTCTCATGCTAAGTAACTGTATCAATGAGTATGTTCTCCTTATGTGCAACCAGAACAAAAGTTGGAAATAAACTAGGTGGTAAGGCTGATATAGACATCAACTGCCATGCTTGTGCCCAGTTTTCAATGTTTTTGTTCATTATTACCAGTCCAATTAGTTTTAACTTTTATTTTTAATTATGATCTATTTCAAACATACAGCAAAGTACAAACAATGTAACAGGCAACTGTGCTAGATTTAACAAATGTCAACATTAAGTACTATTGACATTAACTTTTTTTTATAAGGAACATAATGAAGCCCCTCTCATCCTCCTTTCCAAGGCAGAGTTAACCACTATTCTAAAATTAAGACTATCTTTCCCAGCCATGTGTGCTTTTTAAAATGGATGAAAACAATATATATAAAATTCTGTGGTGTAAAAAATCACATAAATTGTTTTAACTGATTGTCTTAATAAATATAAAATTCAAACTTCTAAGTTTCCACTAATGAAATGTTACTTTTCTTTTTTATATATTGAAGTTCCACATAGGTCTAATAGAAAACAGTAGTCTACTGCTTAATCTAAACTCTAAGCCAGTGGTTCTCAACCACAGTAATTATTAGAATCACTTTGGAGCTTTACAAAGACAGCTGTCGGAGCCCCCTCCAAACAAATCAATTCAAATTTTTGTAGGTAGGGCTTGAATATCCATTTTATTTACAGTATTTGTTTGTTTGTTTTTAAAGTCCCCAGATGACTTTATTAGCAACCAGAGTTGAGATTCACTGCTCTAAGCCATTGCTTCCAAGGGAATTTCAATAAGGACAAAGCAGCCAGTAAAATAAAAATGCAAAAGAGGAAACAAAGATATACATTTATTTGGAAGTGAGATTATGTTGCTCTTTTACATAAATAATTTTGATTGTATCTAAATTGCACAAAATGTTGCAATGGGGAAGCAGCAAATGACTCAAAACAAATCCACAAATACGATTCCCAGTAAGATGGGGAAAGTGTAGTAGGCCCTTAGTCTTACCTTCATGAAGTGGGAATTACTGTTAACATCAATCCCATAGTGTATGGTTCAGCAATAAAATCTAGGCAACATTAAGAAAAGAAAAAAACACTCTGAACCATGCTTAACCCTCATTATGCCAGGAAAAAATAGTTATCACCATTTACCATCTGGCTCCAAAAGACCCTTTTTATTTTTCTATATTTCAAGTCATTTTACAAATAATACAGAATAAAGGATAACAAAAATCATTTCAAAAATAATTCAAAATAGCAAACCCAAGTTTTTATCCCAGGTTTGTAGTTTGGAAGGCATATGTACTTGAAATGAGCAAGGTCCTTTTATACAACCAACTGCTCATCGGCTGGCAAACCTGAATCTAGAGCAAAGCCCACTTGTAATGATGCCAGATTTTAAATCCATCTCCAATAGGTTCTAGCTTATCACAACTCTGATTCTTCTTGTACTGGTACTGTCAAAACACACTCTTGAAACCAACTCATAACTTCGTTGATGGGAGAACAGCCATCTTCTTTGTTCCATAACTTAAAAAAAATGGTTTCATTTTTAGATTTATAAACCCCAAAGAAGGATCAATCTAATGGTTGGGGTTTTTTTTTTTCATTATTATCATCATCTATTTCCTTCCAATCATCTTTGTATGTACTCTCCTCTTATATCTGTTCACTTATTTTGTGGACAATAAGTGTTAAGAAATTCTGGTGCCCAAATATCATAAAGGATCAAAGGATGTTGTCATACATACTTAAAAAAAAAATCAAAGCTGGATGGTCCAGGTTTATGTCAGAAAATATTGAAGTTCTTCTTGCTGAATGACTAAAAGAGAATACACATTTCCTTTTCATACACCATAGGAATGTATTATTCACTCGCCGATTCTTGAGTACGGGAAAACTTATCTAAGGTATCTTCTGAAGAGTCACAATTCGAGATTTTACTTAAACAATCTCACCATCGCAATTAGAGTCTAGAATGCTGCTGTCTCTTTGCATTTATTTTCTGATTTGTCTAATGATAATTTGTCTTCCTCTGTCAATTTTCTTCTCTTTGCCAGTAAGGATGGAAAAAGAAAAATTCTGAATTCTCACCTGGGTTCAATGAATGCTAAAAGTAGAGTAAAAAGATGGCATCTCTAGTCTTCTTTTGTATCTTCTTAAAAGACAATGCAATACATTAGGCAATGCAATAAGAACATTAAAGGATGATGTAATAATGACAATTACTTTACTACTGTATCATCTACCTAGAGGTTTCATTATTCGTCCATTTTCTTATTATTTTAGTCTTGCTTATCATATTTGGGAATATATGATGAATAGTACTGAAATGATATGTAGGATGACAAACAGCAAAAATGTTTAAAAACTAGAAGAATTAAAATTTCATACTGTATAGATTCATAAAAAGGTCCATGGACCTACATAATCACTGTAAGATAGAATAAATTTTATTCTATTTTAAAAATAAGTATATTTTCTCTTTTCTTTGTAAGACATCTAAAAAAGAAATAAAGGTCATGCAGTGTAAATCCTTACAGAGCTTGGAAATAAAGCTCAAAAATAAAAACTGAGTTCAGTGGACCCTGATCATATAATGAGGATTAAAGTCTCCAGTTTTAGTTTTAGTTCTACCTAAATATATCCCTGGTCCAAGTGAAGAGAAGGACTCAAGACCAGGAAGAAACTTCAGCACAATTTCTTAAAAGTTTGTCGTCTACCACTACCAAGAAAAAACTTTAAAGTTTGATATAACAGTCAGGATAGAAACTGCGCTCACACACACATGGCTTTTTTGTTTACCTAAACACAATCAGTATCACACTAAATGCATAACAGCAGTTCTGGTAACAGCAGTTCTGGATCTTGAGTCCCTCCATTCAATAAATTATGAGCCGCCTTTCATACCTATGTATACAGATTTACCACACTCTGGTTCTCCCTTTGATAAATGTATACATATAGCCATTTCCTTACTAATGGAAATGGCTAGCTCCCGTTTTTCCCTATTACTGATACTGTAGCTATGACCATTTTACTCCTAACAGCTCAGACACTTAAGTCATCCTTTATTAGCACAAGCCTTAGATTTAAAATAAAGTAAAAGTGCTTTCCCAATTTTTGCATGATGGGCTACTACTCCCTTGGCTGGGAAGGTACGTCCTGCCCTGCTCTTTAGCTCATCCTTAGTCTCAGCTTTAATGACTTCCTCAGAGAGAACGTCTCTGAATACTCCACCATTACTCCACTCTAACCAAGGCATTTTATGCTTTCAATGCATGATGCTTTTCCATTCTAGCACTCACTGCACTTTTGATACTAATGTTAAGGTCTGTCAACTCCATTCAACTAAGTTCCACAGGGGGAGGGTCCCAGCACAAAGCCTGTTACCAAGGGACCAGACTATCCCTGCCTTGTAGAGATAGTGGCTATGTTCTAGAGAAGATGAACTGATTCACCACACAATCACATTTTCCAAAACTTTCAACAGCACAAAGGACAATTTGTTTAAAATGACAACTTCCAATGCTGGTAGGTTGTGGGCAAACAGGCTGCTCACGCCCTGTTGGGAGAGGACTAAAATGGTACCATGTTTCTGGTGGGGATCCTAGCCACATACATGACCTTGAAATTCCACTTCTAGGACTGTGGCTCACAAAAATAGCCACAGACATACACAAAGATTTAACTACAACAATGTTCTAATCTAGACAATGTATTTTGTAACAGGAAAAACTGCAAACAACCTAAATAACCACGCCTCCGTTGAAAAAAAAAACAGGTATGTGCACACAATGGAACTATTAAAAGGTGCTTAGAGACTTCACTGGTTTTGTTCAGTGGTTAGAACACTGGCCCACGTACCAAAGGGTTGCAGGTTTGATTCCTGGTCTAGGACACAGTTAAAGGCACATACCTGGATTGCAGTTTTGCTTCCCCACTCCTGGTTGGGGCAAGTGCAAGAGGCAACCAGTTGATGTGTGTGTGTGTGTGTGTGTGTGTGTGTGTGTGTCTCTCTCTCTCTCTCTCTGTTCTCTCCCTCCCCATCTGAAAAGCAATGGAAAAAATGTCCTCAAGTGAGGACTTAAAAATAAAGAGGATTTTTTTTAAAAGGTGCTTGGATACACGTTGAATCTGAGTCCTCCATGGAATTAAATGGCATGATATTCATGATAAACACATCAGGGAAAAAGGTGGTTACTGTACAATATCATTCCTTTATTAAATTTAAATATGCTTTATTGATTTCAGAGAGAGGGAGAGATAGAAACATCAATGAGAGAGAGAATCATCGATCAGCTGCCTCTTGCACGCCCCCTCCCACAACCTGGGCATGTGCCCTGACTGGGAATTGAACTGTGACCTCCTGGCTCATGGGCTCAATCTCTGTGCAACATTGGCCAGCACATCATCCCATTTTTTGTAAAATTGATAGGTGCATGTATTTACTTGTATATGCACTGACATCACCAATATGTTTATGATTTTCTACAAGTGGTAAATTTATAAATCATTTTTCTTTTTTTGAATTAAAGAATTTGTATAGTTCACATGCATTACTTGTAAAAAAAAATAAAAATCAAGTTTTCTTTTGAAAATATCTCTCTTTACCCCCTTCTACACATCTACCAAGAGGCCTGGTAAATCAGGGTCAGCTTGTTTAGGTGGTAGGCCAAGTGTTTTATTTACCACTTCAAAGAAAAAGTTTTATCCTTTTTAATTCTCATTTCCGAAGCACTGGTTAAAGCCAGTCTCTGAGCCATTTCTGAAGGTCACTGTCTCTACCTCAGCTATACAGAACTAGAGAAGGGGAAAAGAGGAGGAAACCAAGGGCACAAGTAGATTTGAACCTTACTGTTGGCAAAGCTCCTCATAGACATGAGATGAGCCCAAAAGAGCATGTCTACTACAACTCTGCCCACAGGCCTGAGCCAAGCACCACTGCTCTAGTAACTGATGGGTAGGCACTTTCCCTTTCTGACAATAAACTGAGTACTTCCAAGGGGGGGAAATGGCCTGGAAAACACTAATACTTAGGACTTGCGGTTCCTGAACCCTGACCATACTTTACAATGACTCCAAGAGCACATTAAAAAAAAAAGCATAAGACAGACTTCTGGGTCTCACCCTAGACCTACTGTATTAGAATCATGTAGGTTGGGCCAAGGGATTTATAAAAAACAAAACAAAACAAAAACTCAAAATGATTCTGAAGCAGACAACCCACATACCAGTATTCAGTGATCTTTTAACAACTGCTGGCTAGAAGGAACCAAGAAATACCTGTTCCATCTGACTCCAATTAGATTAGTATCAAAGTCAAGTCAAAAACGAAAGGTCTCCAACATGACTCAAGTTACACTAGCTTTGGTGTTTTACCAAATCTCATCACTGGGAAGCTCATCCTTTTAACTTCACCAAATCCCCCTCTTCTAAGTTACAGTCCATTCTCTTTTATATGGTCACATTGGACCCTGGAAACAGATCATCTCTGTTAAAATGTGTGATTACATTGGAAGATGAAAATAAGCTGTAACAAAACAAAAAGAACTCCTCCTACCCCTGTGTGGCCAGCCCTGAAGCCACAGAGCACCATCCTGAGCTGGGGCATCCTGGGGGGCAACTGAACACAATGAAGCACAGCAAGGTCATACCTATCATCACATTTAGACCAATGTTCTACACAAGATCCTTTTCTCTGTGAACCTGTTTCTTGAACAGGAAAAATCTAATGCTTCCCAAGGATATTTTCAGGTGGTATTTCGGGCTGTGATTCAAAAAAATCATGAAATCTCCATGTTTTCTACCCAGTGAGTTTCTTCTGGACCTAGGAAGTAAGACTATGCCTTACCAGAGATATTTACTAAGATTCTGACCCCTGAGAGTGGCATGGAGTTGCTGATTTCCTAAGTCCCATATTCCTATTTAGTCACAGAGTTAAAATACTTTTCCCATTCTGTTAGTTTTAAAAAAGGGCCCAAATTCTTTGATACTACTCTCATCCAAAAGTAGGGTTCTCAACACTGTGAAATGTACTAAAAGCCACTGAACTGTAGGCTTGAAATTATTTAAATTGTGAATTTATACTATGTGAACTTTACCTGAATTTTTTAAAAAGTACAATTCTCGCCTCGCCAGTGTGAGCGTAAACCTATGAACCAGGAAGTCATGATTCATAACACATGCCCAGGTTGCGGGCTCGATCCCCCATGGGGGACATGCAGGTGGAAGCCAGATAAATAATTTTCTTTCTTCATTGATGTTTCTAGCTCTCTCTCCCTCTCCCTTCCTCTCTGAAATCAATAAAAATATATTTTTTAAAAATTAAAAAAAAAGTTTTAAGTACGATTCTCCATCTCCTCCTCTGGAATCTAGACTCTGTGCCTGCTTGACCTGTAGAATAGGGCAGAAATGCTAAAGAAACTGAGAATTGTTTCTATTCTGTCTTCTACGATATTCACTCCTGGAACTCAGACACCGTACCGTGAGGATGTGTAAGCAGTTAATTAAGAGAGGACCTGAAGTATCCGAACCCGAGCCCTCACTTAGCTCCTAGACAGCAGCTAGCAATAACATACTAGCCATGTGAGGGATTCTCCAGCCCCTACAGATCTGCCTCAGCCAAAGTTATGTGGAACAAACTCTCCCTGCCAAACTCCACCTAACCTGCAGATTCATGAGCAAAATAAATTCCCGTAGGTGTTTAAGCCACTAAGTTTTAAGATAGTTTGTTATGCAGCAATAGAGAACTGATTCTTGAATATAATAAGGAGTGGCTAGTCAAAAATGGCTCCAGAAAATTCTCTAACCTGGTACCGTAAATCACAGTAGATTCTGACAAGCATAATCTTTATCACCAAAGAATTCATTCATGCATGTTCTTCACAACTTAAGTGACTCACATTCTTTCTAACATGTTCACTCAAAACTATGCATTTGACTTCCTTGCTAAGAAATCTCTTTAAAGAGAGAGAAAAGGCAAGAAAGCTACCAGGGCACAAAATCTCTTAAACTATCAAGCAACAAAAAATATGGACAGCTCTCAATGCATCTTCTTAGAAAAAGCAACTTGAGGTGATTTTTTCATACCACCCTCTTGCTCAGCCCAAAGCATCAAGGAGCTTCAACTCTGCTCTCTCCTTACCTCCAGCCTCTCAGGCGGGGGCTCATTCTGCAGGATCCTCAAAGCTTTTGCAGCAGCATCGTGTTTTGCAGCTTGTCTTGTCTTTCCTTTCCCATTAAATTGCTGTCCTCCCACAGAGAGTTCAACTTGATAAAGTAAGGGTGGTACTGGAAATGGGTAAAAGTACCTAAAAATAAAAGGGGGTGAGCAAAATCAGTCTCAGATTGATAAGTCCCCCATACATTCTCTGGAAAATTGCAGGTACTTCCTTCATTATGGGTCTTAATTGCATTAGTGTTTGCTTGCCAATGAGGACTCCTCATCATATATGCAGGGCAAATTTATTCAGGATTAAAACTGTCACACAGTATTTACAAACTCTATAGTGAATTAAGCTTTGCTGAATCAGAAAATTTAACTTGCTCCACTTTCTCATATCTGAGAGTCATACTTGCATGTCTCCACAAAAGGCTGGGAATTTTTAAACAGAAGTCTTTTCAAAAGGACCCTCATTTCTGGAAATCCCAAAAGCCTGTAGCCTGGGAGAGGCTGGATTACAGAGTTTGTATTTTTAAAATGGTTTTGGACACCCCTACCCCCACCCCCCGCCCTGCCAAGCAGGGCAGGGAAATGAAGACTTGCAATTTTAATCATCTCTCTATCCACCAATGTCTTATGACTGAGAGCAGAAGCTTTTTAGCACATGGCATTTTCAGTTTGAATGAGTATTGTACTATACCTGCATGCCAAGGCTATTTAAAAAGCACAGAAGTTCAAATGTCAAAAAGTACCCACTAAATAATATTCAGGTAATCACTGAATGCTGAGATTCCCAGTATTGAGGGAATCATGATAAAATGTGACTCAGTTACACAAAGCAGTTACAAGGGTGATCTTTAACCAAACTGCTTGGGGCACACAGTGAGGAACATGCTCAGGCCCTTTCCAATGACAGAAGACAAAAGAGCATCAAGATGCATTCCAAAGATACCAACACAATGAAGACCAACTTCAACATCCAGCAGGCCAAAGATGACCAAACTATCATGTGCCCCATAATGTATAGATTTCATTCTGTGTGAAAGATCAGATAAATTTTCACCTATATTTAAAACACACACATACCTTGGGGGATAAGCACCTCCTCTCATGTTGTAGTTATAGGTGGACTGCATCCGAGAATAAGGGTCAACAGGCTTATACATTGGTTTTTTTCCAAGTTTCATGCACAGTGCATTTAGCTCTACAGTAGGGGTTATGCTGTCTGCAACACAGAATTAACACAGGAACTTTTTCTTTTTTCTGACATGAGAATGATAGTCACTAAAATAAAAAAGAATAGCATGCTTTCTATTAATTGAATTCATGATACAGTTCATGAGAGAGTCTAAGTACTTCACTGGTAGGCATCAGGTCAGGAAATCCAATAATCTGCTGTGATCTCTAGATATTAATACACAGTTAAAGGCACAAAATGTACTTTAAGGCAGTGGTCACCAACCTTTCATACCTCGCGGACCACCAGTGGTCCACAGCCACCAATTGTCCATGGACCACCAGTTGGTGAGTGCTACTCTAAGAGCTATTAGAGGGAGCAACAATTTAACACAACATGTTATCAGTGAAAGCCACATATTCCAGTTGTCACAAATATAACTTCCATGATTAAAAAATCTCAGATGAGTCCAGCCGGTATGGATCAGCGGTTGAGCATCGACACATGAACCAGGAAGCATGGTTCGATTCCCAGTCAGGGAACATGCCTGGGTTGCGGGATTGATCCCCAGTAGGGGGCGTGTAGGAGGAAGCCGATTAATGATTCTCTCTCATCACTGATGTTTCTATCCCTCTCTCCCTTCCTCTCTCTGAAATCAATAAAAATGTATTTTAGAAAATCCCAGGTAAGCCCTAGCCGGGTGGCTCAGTTGCTTGAAGCATCATTCTGTACACCATTAAAGGTTACGGGTTCAATTCCCAGTTGGGGCACATACAGGAGGCAACCAATTGATGTTTCTCCCTCACATTAATGTTTATGTTTCTCTCTCTCTCTCTCTCTCTCTCTCTCTCTCTCTCTCTCTCTCTTTCAATAAAGCCTGACTGGCATGGCTCAGTGGTTGAGCGTCAACCTATGAACCAGTAGGTCAGTAGGTCACAGTTCAATTCCCAGGGGTTGCAGGCTCAATCCCCAGTGGGGGGCTTGCCGGAGGCAGCCAATTATGATTCTCTCTCACCATTGATGTTTCTCGCTTTCCCTCTCCCTTCCTCTCTGAAATCAATTTAAAAACCATATTTAAAAAATAATAAATAAAATCAATAAAAATATATCCCTAAGCCCTGGCCAGTGTTCTCAGTGGTTAGAGCATAGGTCCGCGCACTGAAGGGTCTTGGTTCAATTCCTGGTCAAAGGTACATACCTGGGCCGAAACCGGTTTGGCTCAGTGGATAGAGCGTCGGCCTGCAGACTGAAAGGTCCCGGGTTCGATTCCGGTCAAGGGCATGTACCTGGGTGGCGTACACATCCCCAGTGGGAGATGTGCAGGAGGCAGCTGATCCATGTTTCTCTCTCATCGATGTTTCTAACTCTCTATTTCTCTCCCTTCCTCTCTGTAAAAAAATGTGCAGGAGGCAGCTGATCGATGTTTCTCTCTCATCGATGTTTCTAACTCTCTATTTCTCTCCCTTCCTCTCTGTAAAAAATCAATAAAATATATTTTTTAAAAAAAAGGTACATACCTGGGTTGCAGGTTTGCTCCATGCCACAGGTGGTTGGGGAGCCTGTGGGAGGCAACCAGTCAAATCTCTATCATCAATTTCTCTCTCTCTTGGCTCCCCTCACCCCCCGCCCCCAACTTCCTCCCTTCCACTCTCTCTGAAAAGCAATGGAAAAAATATCCTCTGGTGAAGATTAACAAAAACAAAACATATCCTCAGGTGAGGGGAAAAAAATCTTAGGTGACTGCCCAAATCATTGTTATTGTTTGGGAACACTTAACCAATATAACTTTTATTTTTTTAAATATATTTTTATTAATTTCAGAGAGGAAGGGAGAGGGAGAGAGAGATAGAAATATCAATGGTGAAAGAGAATCATTGATCGGCTGCCTCCTGCATGCCCCACACTAGAGATCAAGCCCACAACCTGGGGATGTGCCCTAACAGGTAATTGAACGGAGACCTCCTGGTTCGTAAGTAGATGCTCAACCACTAAGTCAGGCCGGCCAGGCATGATATAACTTTGGTTGTACTGATTTACTGGATTATTGGCTTACACTTAGAAGTATGTTTGTACACACTATTTTATAGAACAATGCATTTATTAAGTACTAACTGGATCAAAGGACTGTGCTAATAAGCTTGAAGGACACATTCTTGTCCCAGAGGAACTCAAAGAAAACAAAATACACTCAAAGAACTACAACACAATGTGTAATAAAGGCAGGTACAGAAACACTGAGAAGACAAGTAAATTCTATCTGGTGAAGTTAGATGAGAACCACAAAATATTCAGATATTTCCATTCTCACTATAATGGGATTGGGGGAATCAATCATGTGGTAATACTAGTTAGGAAAATGAGTTGTTTTCACATACAACAGGAGCAAATATATCTTGGGTTACCTCAGGATTATCAACTTTAGAAAATACACACTATTCATTTTCCAATTTTTTTCTAAGTTCATCCAATTCATAACTCTTCAAAAACAACAACAACACAACTTGGAAACATTAGTGTCAGTGCACAATCACATTTAAAAACACTTTCATATCAAACACAGAACAACACTAGCAATGGCAAAGTTCGATATAAATGCACACAAAAAGCCACTTTAAAATGCTTCTTTTGGGTATTATATTGAGGAAAACAAAAATGTCTTGATTCAATACTGTAACTGGTCTGACTAAATTTAGTGCATGAATCAAATTTGTAAGAATATTTCTGGATTTGCAAAATCAGAGGGTCACATGAATAACCAACCCATTTCTACCTAACATCAGAATTATATTTATTTAATTCATATAGTTGCATATTAAATATAACTTGAATCATTTTAAGATCAACTCTGACCCATCACATTTATCTGCAGAAGAGAATGAATTTAAAGACACAATACCACAAAGAAATCAAAAGCAATGAGAAAGGTGGACTAAAGTCTTCCAGGATCATTCCTGCATACAAAAGGCCTGGGATAACTTCATGTACTTCAAGGGTAACTGCTAAAATAGCCATTCCTCCCAAAGAGATATTATCTACTGATTTGTACTTATTTTCTCATTCTTTTTAAAGATCAGGAGACATATAACTGACAATCAGGGTTTCTGATCAACATGTTATAATCACTATCAGCACACTGAATTGAAGTGATTCTAACTAAAACCTACATTCGTGGCAATCTGTACACTTATGGGGGGGGGGTAATGTATTTTCACTTAGCTTTTCTGAAATTTTAGTCATTGTTTGGTGACACCCCCACCTCCCATGAATGCTTCTCCAGACCATCAGGAATGGAGGGACCACAGACTGGGAACCACTGCTATAGCTTTGGGATAAGCATTTGCCACTGGTAGTGCAGAATCTGTGCTTTCAAAAATCAACAAGTTAGTTAAGAAATAATTCATATACATACTAAATGGGTACCTCTAGACATACTTTTGAAAGGAACCTGTCTTGGCCCATGCATAATACCTGGATTCCTTCCTTCGCTACGAAAAGGGCGGACTATGGGTTTAGGAAATTTTGTTCCTTCCAAAGCTTTGGCAGCAGCTGTGTGTTGGGCTTTTTTAATACTAGTTCCTTCAGCTTCCCAGCGCTGATCTCCAAGTGTTAGCTGTACTGTAAACACCTACAAATGAAAATTGTGAGCTCTCAATTCATGAAACCTGCTGTTAGTTATAATGTCATTTGGACCTTGAACATATTTTATGTCATGGTTTAAAAGGCCTGGTCATTATATTGGTAATTTATCTTATCACCACCTTTTTTGGTTTTTATAAACACAAAAAGATACATATATGTGTGTGTGTGTATATATATATATATACATATATATATGTGTGTGTGTGTGTGTGTCTGTGTGTATATATATACATATATATATACACACTCAAAATTTCTCTATTTATATATATAAAATAGCACTCCATGAAAAAACTATGCTTTAAAAGATGGGGGTACATATAGACATTGTAAAATGTTTTCTTATATATTAGACACATTATTTGGAAGTATTCCAAATAGATACTGTCTTCCAATTACTTCTCATGGAAGAAATTTAGCAAACTTGATTTAGATACATAACAGCAACTCATATAAATTAAGGTATTTGTTTTGATGTTGTATTGTGTTTGTGGACTCTTGCCTGAAAGCACAACCCCAGTAGGACAAAACTTGAATAAATGTGGAAATGTCAGCCAGGTTCTAAAATGCTGCCTTTCACTTTCCTAAGATTGCACTATTCAGACGCTGCCTCCACTTTCAGAAGAAAAATCAGATTCACAGCAAGCAGAGCTAAAAAATGTTTCAGAATTCAATTTTAAGGAGGCATCCAAAACAGCTAATTTCGTTCTCAACAAATGGCCTCTTTTTTAAGTATAAAGGTAACTCCACTCCACTCTTAAAATTAGGTTAGGTTAATGCTCTCAGTATTGAGTTAATACTGTCAGAAATGATAACCCATCAGAGCATTGTGATTCATTAATTTTGGTGTCCAACTGAAGAATAACCTAAGAAGCTTGGTAAAATACACACCCTGAGAGATTTCCAATTAATAACATGAGGGACAACTGAACATGTCTAATTTTAATAAGTTCCAAAGTGATTTTGATGCACTCCAAAGTGAGACTCACTACTTTGGAGCTTTATTCTCCTGATTTTATCACTGAATATAACTTTATTTTATTTAAAATAATTTATATGAGAAATTTTGACTTTAGTATGTCTAAGTCATTTCCGTTTGGTATATAAAGGAAGGGGACGACTTGCCTTCATAGCCGATTTTTCTTATAGGCCTTAACTTTAGGATTCCCTCCGTGCACAGCTTCCACTGAAGGGGAAAAATGAAAGACTCCTTCATCCCCCTTGAAACATGGGGCTTCCTGTATTTATGCTGCAGTTCAAAAGGTTAGTTATTTAAGCACCAACAGCATGAACACAAACCCCTGGCTGGCCTGTGAAGTCTGAGCAGAAGCCTGCAATGCTGCGCAAGCCCTGGGTCATGATTGTGATTCTTTCATGGAAAGACACTGAAGGGGAAATGCTAAAAAACAAAATTAAGAGTTAATTCCATTAACAGTCTTGCCTTTCTCCAGAACCTTACTCATCCAGTGCTGTTGTCACTCTGTTGCCTTCTGTGTGGAGGGGTGGTAGCAAGTCAGAATCTTAGCTTTTATGAAATTAAGTATACACCAGACCTCTGACTTTCTAAATAGTCTAACAGTCAACTAGGAGGGAATAACTTTTCCTCTTTGAACGAGTTGTAAGTTTTTAAAAAATGCAGTTATAGCCCTAACCAGTTTGGCTCAGTGGATAGAGCGTCAGCCTACGGACTGAAAGGTCCCAGGTTCAATTCCGGTCAAGGGCATGTACCTTGGTTGCGGGCACATCCCCAGTGGGGGGTGTGCAGGAGGCAGCTGATCGATGTTTCTAACTCTCTATCCCTCTCCCTTCCTCTCTCTGTGAAAAATCAATAAAATATATTTTTTAAAAAATGCAGTTATAGATTGACCACACAACCAAATTACTTAGAGTATTAAAGTTCAAGTAAGAAAGTACATATTTTAAAAATATCAAAATAGTTAATAAAGGGAATCCCAAAGTTAAGGTCTGGAAAAATAATCCTGTATAAGAAACAGAACAGTTATAGAAAATGACTAATTGCCTGCTGAAAGTAAAGTAACTTTTCAAAATATGCGTTAGAATAATGTTAAAACTAGCTTCATGTGAGTGGAAAATCTGTTTTTCTTAAATACATAATTATTTAATAATAATAGCTACCATTTCTCAAGCATTTACTAAGTGCCAGGCATTGTGCTTCATACTTTATCGTATTCTCTCATTTAGTTTTTACAATAGACCTATTTGGTAGGTGTTATTATTCCCATTTTACAGATGAGGAAACGGAGGTTCAAAAAAAGCAGTATCTTGCTTAATGTCACAAAACTAATAAGAAGCTAGGATTCAAACCCAATTCTATCTAACGCCAAAGGCCATTTACCTAACCTATGCTATGGTTCCTAATTATGATAGTGGTTGGTGTTACTTTTAGTCAAATGAAAAGAGAAACTTGTTATTATTTAAGGCTTCAGGTTTGCATGTCAACAAAAATGAGACATATAGAGGCAATTCATTAAAACTAGTATCAGAAACAGAAGGCTAAATTCCTTATCTCTCATACTGTAACTTCTCATACTATATCCTCTCATACTACACTGGCAACAGATAAAGCTAGATATGCAAACATTTAAGTTCCAAGATCTGCATTAGCAAGAATATTAAACAAGCTTAAAAAACTGAATTCCTGAACAAATAGTAAACATTTACATTATAGTCATTATTCATTCTCTAAGATAAGGGGAATGACAAGGATAACTGACACCAGAGACAATTCGAAAATACTTTGAGACCGATTCCTACCTCTCATCTTCAAACTTTTTACTTGATGGCTAATAAGTGGCGAAACTGATTTTCAGCTCACCCCTCTCCCTGCCCAGTCTAAGGTATGCTTGTAAACGAGCAGGAAAGAAGCCAGAGGTAGGCTGTAGCCAGGAGGGCGAGAGCCTGGAAAACTCACAGGAAATCATTTGCAGGTGGTTGAGAATATACTAATTGGAGCTTTAAAAGCAAAATGTCCTAAACAGAAATATATCTTTTATTTGACCCATTCTACAAGGATGAAAAAAGAAGCAACTTGCCAAAATCTGTATCTTTTCAATCTCTTTAAGACAACCACAGCAGTTTGAAAATACGTATTTTGAATCACAGCACCACTCGCAACAGTATAAAAAAAGAGAGAAAACATTCCTGATGGGTTATAAATGCACAAGCAGCATGAACAATATTTACCTTACAGTGAGCTGGACCTTGCTCACGCAAAAGCTTATACTCAGGCTGAATCTTGTTGAAACGGGCTAACTCATTCACAAGACACATTGGGGTTTTCTCTTTGGGGTGTGCCATGCTAGAAGGAACTGAAAAATAACGTAAGAGCATTGAAGTCAAGTATATAGACTGCTGCTCTCCTATGGATATGAAAAAGAGGGAAAACAAACTGAAGGTCTAAGGATTTAGAGTGGCAGTAATGCAAAACTGCAAACCACAATGGGGGCACATGTCTGAAGACAGCTGGAAACTTTTCTGAACCAGTTGAGGCCAGCTCACCTGGGAGAGGGTGTCTTCAAAAGAAAGAGAATAAGAAGTCAGGGGAATAACTAAACCATGGCAGGCAAGCAAGATCTGAAATCAGATGAAGCACAGCTATTATAACTAACCAAGAGAGTAACAAGGAGGTCTTTTGAGCAGACATACACTGGTTACGGCAACAGCTGTCAGCTGTATTCTAGTCGTTATTTCACAACACGCAACATGCCAACACCATTTCTCAAACAATAACTGTCATTTTCCACACACTTAACTTCTCATTCCAGGGTGTCCCCTAATCTGATCTCCAGAGGCTGTCATCCTCAGATCTTAGCTAATTTTGAAAATTATATTAAGTTAAATAAAATGGCCTCAGTGGGCAGGAGCTTTACAAAGTCAATAGAATGCAGATATAAGACACATTAGAAGAAAAAGCAATAAATCACAGCGAACTGAAATAGTTGATGCCATTGCCTTTTAAGCCGGACTCAAATGGCAAATGTGGGTAAAAATGAATCTCTAGGACAAGTCAAGAATGCTATCTGGTGAGCCAGTCCAACGAAGTCTAGAGCCATGCAGCTCAGAGTAGCACAAGCTAACACTCTAAGAATAGATTTACAAAGTAAAGGAAATAAAATAATGAAATGCAAAGGAAATTATCAGGTGTAAGGGGTAGAAAGGCACTTGTTACAAGGTGACTCTGGCATGGAGACACCATGCTCACACTCCACTTACTTGGTTTTGCCACTTTAGGGAGTGAGAGAGAGAATATTGTTTTTAGTTTTTTGGTTTTTTTATTCAGGTGTTTCTTTTCTAATCAATGAGCACATTTTTAGTTTCCTAATAATCAAATTTCAGTGCCTCTAAACTTATTTTCTTTTTATAAATCTCTGCTTCTTCGCTTAATCTCTAATTGGTCCTCACTAGGATTTCTAAACTACCTCTGGAATCTCAACTTAAACTTATTAAAAATAAAAATTAACAAATGCCAATGCACTCTTCTGCTTGCCAGTAAAGATGACTGCCCCCTTGCTTGGGATAAATTCTTAGAGACATACAAAAAGGGGCTTACAAGAGTTCTTTGTCAGTTCTGGGAAATAATTTTAAAAGCAGAATTTTCCCATACAACAATGACTATCCAAAGTGGAATTTACTGTTCAATTCTCTCTGCCAGCCACCACTTTACAACAGACTAGACATTATAGTTTAGTTTTCAATTCTCTTTTTTTACACTTTGAAATAGTCTGTCAACCAAGGCCTCCATTCAACCCAATGCACAACCAAGTGTTTTATATCTTAGATAAAAAAGCTTGGGCAGTAATATTTTCTTCTTCTTAAAGGTAAATATGAGAGCTCCCTAGCTCTGCAATCTACTCAGATCAAAAAACAGGCTGAGAACACATTTGAAACGGAAGACACTTGGATTCATACGCTTGCTTACCTGCAGCTGCAATGGTGGGTGTAATAGATGCAGAGGGTAAAGCAGAGTTTTGAATAGGTCTACCTGCATTTTCAGAGGGCAGAGAGCTAGTAGAAGAAGGAATACTCATCAAAGGCTGTGAGAGAAGAGACTGGTTCTTGTTCAGTATTTGGCTCCCTGAGAGAGCAGCAGATGGGTTCTGAACTTGCACTTGAACTTGAGACATGGTCACTTTCAACAAAAGTGAACAACTGCAGGTAAACAGCTTTCAGTGCAGGTTAATTCAGTGCTATGAAGTCTAAAGTTCTACCTAAAAGTTGTAAGGGAAAGAAAATAAAAAGGTAAATTATAGAGGAGAAATGTAATTGCCAATGTTCAGTCACAACTGGTGTCACCTTCTCAAGTATGAAAATAGCCCAATTTAGCATGTAGCTATGTCCATGTATTAGAACTGTTTCTCCTTGGTATACAAGAAGGTTCCTGGTTTTGTGACTTTCTCAGTGTTTTTAAATTACTTACAATACCCTTATGCTCTGCATGTTCATTTTATGAAGAAAATCAATAGGGTATCATAATATTTATTGGTGACTATTAAGAATTATAAATTACAACTTATATTAAAAATATAAAAATGTTGCCGAAACCGGTTTGGCTCAGTGGATAGAGCGTCAGCCTGCGGACTGAAAGGTCCCAGGTTCGATTCCGGTCAGGGGCATGTACCTGGGTTGCGGGCATATCCCCAGTGGGAGGTGTGCAGGAGGCAGCTGATCGATGTTTCTCTCTCATCGATGTTTCTAACTCTCTATCTCTCTCCCTTCCTCTCTGTAAAAAATCAATAAAATATATTAAATATATATATATATATAAAAATGTTAAAATATGGAGAGGTTTTTCCATACTATATGGAATATAGTAAAAGTTCTGGCCTCAAAATTCTAGGAAGCTGAAAGCAAACTGGTTGTAACACCATTAATAGGTGAATGTAAATACTGCTTCCATTTAAAGGCAACGTGCTCAGATTGGCACCTTTAGAGTTTTCCTTTAGATTGACTGAAGAAAGAGAAGAATTCTCACTTCTGCTGTTTCTTTTTATGATGATAAAAGATCAATTTGTTTTCCTAAGAGTTTTGTTTTGAGATGGTCTGTTATAGACCCCAAAGAAAACAGTTGCACTCACATCAATGCTTGATCCTGAGAAATCTGAATAGCAGAGAACATTCTATGGATTTGTACAACTAAAAGCAAAAATAGAGATGAAGAAGAAGAAAGGAACAGATTTCAGACTGGCAATTTTATTGCTGGGGCTGGTAAAGCCTCCTAGGGAAGCAGAGGAGATTGCTGACTGTATCGTCTAAACTTCAAAGGCATTCTTTCTAAATACACTGATTTCTCCACAAGTCCAAAATAAGGACAGTTCCGCTCATTTTCATGACCACCATTCAAAAAGCTGAAAATACTGAAGGCAAAAGTACTCAAAAAAATAACCAGTAGCAACATAGAACAGAAAACACGAACCAGCAAACAAATGAGAAGTTTTATTAAAGAGTAATTGTTCATCTCTTTTTTTTTCCAAAGTCTCAAAAATGATTTTTAATGAAAGCTAGACCTCTAGAAAGAGATGAATGACCAGAACAATTAAGTTACTTGAGGATTCCTGGCATATTCTCTCTTGCTGAGAGCAAAAAGAACTGCAAACCTCAACCAAACCAAACCAAACCAAATCCAAAACCTCAGCTACAATATGACTTTGGATCACAGAGGCATAAACAGTACCCTATTCAACAATATTGCCCAATATTGCAGTTATTTCTTGTTTACTTTTGGAATCAGAACCAAATAGCAGTTCCACTGAGGATCTAGATAATGATCTTAGCAGACAAGCTGCCAGTGTCAAGAAACAAGTCCAGAACCATTGTTTCATTGTTTTTATTTCCTTCAGTTGCCAAAATATATTTCTCTCTCAATCTTCCTCCTCCCTCTCTTATTCACCTCCTTCCTCTCCCTCTCTTTCTAAACTGTCTTGAGGGCATTTTTCTAGAAAAAGAAAGGTCATTTATAGTATACTCACAACACATCAGGACACTACCTACAGGTCACAGGCCAAAAAATAGCCAAAATGCCATAGCTGGTTTGGCTCAGTGGATAGAGTGTCAGCCTGCAGACTGAAGGGTCCTGGGTTCGATTCCAGTCAAGGGCACATGCCCAGTAGGGTACATGCAGGAAGCAGCCAACCAAGACTCTCTTATCACTGACTAGAGGCCCGATGCATGGATTCATATACCGGTGGGGTCCCTCAGCCTGGCCTGCGACCTCTCGCAATAGGGGACCCCTCGGAGGATGTTGGACTGCTGGTTTCGGCCAGATCTCCTGCGGGGATCGGACTGAAACCGGCAGTCTACATCCCTCGAGGGATGTAGTAGTGCACAAAGTGGCAGGCGGCCTGGGAGGAGCCCGAGCCCAGGCAGGGCACCACTCCCGCTCATCCTGGCCCCACTGTGACTGCCGCACACTGTCCAGAGGGGCGAGGCAGGAGAGGCTCACACCACTGCAGCTGCGCTCGCCAGTCGTGAGCCTGGCTTCTGCAGCGCGCCAGCTGTGGGAGCGCTCACCACCAGGGGGCAGCTCCTGCATTGAACGTCTGCCCCCTGGTGGTCAGTGCACCTCAGTGCTTAGGGTTTTATATATATAGATGTTTCTACTTCTCTCTCCCTCTCCCTTCCTCTCTGAAATCAATAAAAATATATATTTTTTAAAAAGTAGCCAAAAGCAAGTGTTTGCTTCAGAGTCTACCCATACCCCAGAAGGAGCAATCCAACTCTGCTCTCCAACTCTGCTCTGGGTAACTCCTGAAAGTCTGAGACTTGAATGAATGACTTAAATTTAGAAAGGGAGGGGCCCAAAAGGATCTATTTTGGCGAATGCTATCTACAGCAGGCCCACTGCCAGCATTTCCATCACAGACAAAAATACATAGATTTTCTAGAAGTTGAGAAAGGGAACAAACTTTTAAGTAAAATGTCCCAAAAATGTTAAGCTCAAGTTCACCTGAAATTATGTCTTTATAACAACTGGTTGAAAACAAGTAGTTCAAAACATAATAAAAAAAATTTTACTCTCCTAATAAGGCTGTGTACTTTACAAATTTTTAACTTCCAACACAAAAATCCAAAAAACAGTACTCATTCGCTAATGAATTTTTAGTCATTTGCTAATTTAACACTTCTATGTGTCTTCAGGCCTGAAAAGAGAATCTAAAGCAGTGGTTCTAAAGAGGGGTACATGTGACAGTATCTGGAGACATTATTTGGATGTAACAACTGGGGAACGTGGGGACCTACTGGTATCTAGTGGGTAGAGGGATCAAGGATGTTGTTTCAAGTATACATATACTAATCCACAAAATAAAATCTTACACTAATATAACAAGTAGCTTATATATTTTCTTTTTCTTTTTTTTTATTGCTTAAAGTATTACAAAGGGTATTACATATGTGTCCATTTTTCCCCCCCGCCCTAGACAGTCCCCTAGCCTCCCCTATCCCCCAGTGTCTTATGTCCATTGGTTATGCTTATATGCATGCATACAAGTCCTTTAGTTGATCTCTTAGCCCCCTACCTCCTGCCCCCCAACCCTCCCCGGCCTTCCCGCTGCAGTTTGACAATCTGTTGCTTATATATTTTCTAATACAGAAAAAGAAAATCCCCTTTTCACCTCAAAGGCTCTAAAAAACTGATGCTAATATTTTACCCAAACAAATGCTCCTCTCCTAAAGAGAAGCCTGGCAGCTATCATAGTTATAAATGAGGAAAAATATATTGTTTACCCACATAATTCAAAGAACAAATAAAGCTTTTGACTATTGCTGTTTATATAGCTCATAGCAGCCTTCAGGGGAAACATGGAATTTGGATATATTACGACTGTATAAATTTAGAACTTGGTGCTCAACAGTACTCTGTCCTGAAGATTAAATCCTTAACTGAAAACTTGTTTTTTCTTTTTAATCTATCTTTAAGAATTGTTTTCCACCATATAGATTAGGGACTCGAGAGATTAAAATACTTCGTTGGAGTTTTCTTGTAGAACATCAGTATTTTACACACAGTAAAATTAGGTTGAAAAGGTTGAAACACAAAGACTCCTCAGTTTTTCCCAGCACTGAAAATACCTTTTGACTGTTAAACTATTTCCCTGCCTCCTGCCTCCATTCAATATTCAACAATTTGGTCTTTTCCTATATGAAGAGTTTTAGACACCAACTCAGGAAAACACGTTTATTTTATTCTTAAATCCAGAATTTATGAAGCATATATCAGCACTATACCACAAAGAGGGGTGATATAACAGAATTATGGGTACGTCTTTTGAAAAGACTCCTAATTCCAAGCCTGTCCTCCTTGGCCCTGTCCCCTGCTCAACCCCTCCTGGGTCCTAACTTTGGCTTGGTGATACAAAAATCTTTTCATAAAAACAGAGTCTCACCTTGGCTGGCAGCTTCCATTTTACAAGTGCCAAGTACTTTTTAATGCGTTGTGGGAAGAGGAACAGGAGCACATTAAACATTACAATAGCATTTTTAAAATAATCCATGATGTGCTAAAAAGTGATCAGACACAAAATGCATATTCTTCACTAAGCAGTGAATCTACCAAGACTAGGCTATACTGAGTACAATGTGAATGATTTAATACACAAGGCAGACCCTTCTAGAAACAGTTTACAGAACTATCTACAATAATGGTTTAGTCTTATTCACTCTCAACTAACATTGTTAAATCATTGTAGTGTGACATAACTGCTTTAACAAATATAGAACAACATCGTTTTTAATATCTAATTTTTAACTGGATTAACTTATAATTTATAATGAAGTATCTGTACTTTTGTGTAATCAACACATCATTGGCCATTATAATAAGTGATGTCTCCAAACAAGATGTGTTTAAAAAAGAAAAAAGAAAGAAGTCATCCTTATTCTAGACAAGATTTTAAGATAGCCACAAACATTTCACTACATATCTCCCCACTGAACTCCTTTATTAAATCTTGTGTGGTATGGAAAACACAGATACAAAGAAGTACTCCAGTTCCTTGCCATGATAAAGCACTTGGAGTATCAATAGCAAGTTTAGGATATACTCATTCAATATTCAACAGAAATTTATTAAGCATCTGCTACATGTGAACCCTTATATGTCAGATTGTACCTTCTCCAGTGATAGAATCAATTTGTTAGTTTTCCTCAAAGATACAGAAGAGATTTTTTTTTTTTAAATATGTTTTTACTGATTTCAGAGAGGAAGGGAGAGGGAGAAAGAGATAGAAACATCAATGATGAGAGAGAATCATTGCAGAAGAGATGTTTAAGCAGCCAACTGTAAATCTATTCATCTGTTCTCTTTTAATTTTTGAGAAGCTCCATTCTCAGAGAAACTTTGTAAACAACATGGAAAAGTTAAGGAAGAAACCACTTTTCCTACAATAACCTTGAAATACGCCTAAAATACCTTTATTTCCAAGATATTTTTCTGATACATCTTTCTAGTTGTAATGTGCTTGTATGTTTTCTGCAAGTAAACTTACTCCCAACTTTACGCCCCACCCCCACGCCCCCAGCACCTACCATTCCCTGCCCCTGGAAAACAGCAATTCATTGACTCCAATAATTATCCAAACATCTACAGACAGGGCACCCACAAGTATAGAAACATGACAATCACTACCATCATAAAAAATCATTTCCAAAGAGACAACGTCAAGCAAATAATGTCCAATAGCAGGCCCATATGTCAAATCACAATACTAAAAGGTTCTTTAAAAGAAATAAGACCAAACTACTTAAAAGAAAGAGAGAGGGAAAAAAAGACCATTATGTACTTGGTACTCAAGAGGAAGACACAGGAAAAGTAACCCTGATGAGACACAATCACCTAGAAGACAATAAAATCAGCCAAAAATAATGCCTGGAAATAATCCAGGCTGTTCAAGACCTTTGCATCCAATACAAGTGACTGAATGTGGCCCCTGTCTTACAGTTGGCCCAATGCCAACTGGGCAAGGGAGGATTTTCTTTCCACACAAATGTAACCATTGGGTGGTCCATTTAAAGAAACACTTCCTAAAAGAGAATTCATTATTAAATGTTCATCCTAGAACAACCATCACACCATACTGTGTACTAAAGAAAAACAAATTGCCTCTGCAACCTAACAAGCTGCAAATCTTACTTTCTTTTTTAGCTCTAAAACCTTATCAAGCTCCCCTCTCTTCCCTAGATAAATTCTTAAAAATAACTAAACTCAAACACATTATTTTTATAAACTGGGGGTGTTTTTAAAATCTAAACGTATAGAAACATAGAAAAATGTTTTAAACCAACCAAAATGAATATCTATAATATGCTAGAGATTTTTAAGAAGTACCTTGCGACATATTCTCAAATAAGGAGCTTGGTTCAACATAATAGTTAACTGGCTTTTCCTTTTAGAAAAGGGAAATTGTAGTCTGTAACCATGTGCCATCTACCTAGAAACAAACATGACTGCATTTACCATCATCTTCATGCAAAACAGACCAGTGCCAAGACCCAGTTTCTAAGAAACCAGCCTTGCTGCTAAGTAGCAACCAACAATTTTAAATTAAATCAGACTGAGTTGTGGCTTTCAGTTTTACTCCCAATTCAGATAGCAATTACGCATCCAACTTTTGGCAAGCCGCTGCCCAAAGCCTCAGTTTCCCCAAATCACTTTGTAATCGAGTATTTGACAAAGCCTCAGTCCTAGCAATCTGAGAGCTAAAACCCTGAAGGTGTGGTGTTATTCAGTTCTTGGGGGGGTGGGGGGGGCATTATACAAAGTCAGTATGATGAGTGTAAATCCATTCACTGAGCTTTGTACAAGTTCTCTAATTTCCTGATGCTTCAATTTCCTCATTCCAAAGGATGTTGGATTAATTTGTCCACTACCGCCACCTCAGAGATATATGATGATGTGCTTTCAATTCTTAGAAAGTGCTAAAAAAACACAAAGTAGTGTATTTTGCAGATAAAAGATTGTAAAATCCTAGGAGCACTCTTACAAAACTTTTTTGGTCTAAATGATCACAGCCAGTGGTAAACAGAATTTGAATCCTAACCCTATCTCATGATAGAAAACAAAGCTGAATTAGTTCCACAGGTTTGAAAAACAAGTTTAACATAAACAATCTGAGACATCAAAGGCAAACTACAAAAGTTTCTATAAACAAGACACTTATTTGACGAATAATGTTAATGACTTCAGTAGTCAATTTTTACATCTCTACATTTAAAGTATATGGCAATGCCAGCTAGCGGGTTTTACATCTTGCCAACAATTTCCCCTGCATTTAATTGCCTTCTAATTAAAATCTCAAGAATAAAAAGAAATTCAAACTGTATAAAATCTCTTCTGTTTCTCTAATATTATAGCCAGAAGTAAATGTCATTTTCCACATTAGTCACTGAAAATTTTAAAAATATTATGAATTATGAACAGGCCTGAAATTATAGAGCCAAATTATGTGTACCTTAAAAAGAGGTGCTCCAGGAACAATGTTGTTGTGGTTCAGGTCTGAGAGGTTATGTGGTTAGAAAACCCCTGGAAAATAAGAAATAATAATTTACAGAGGATATCTTTTTCTGAAAATGAATATATATAAATGGCTAAAGTTTGGGGGAAATCTAAAACTTCCAAGTAGGGAAGTTTCCAAAAACATGATGTCCTGGATTGGCACACTCGGGTCTACAAAAGGCACGACTGCATAAACATGAACATAGGATACAGTAGAAATATCCTTTTTGGTCTCAATTACTTTCTGATAAGAGAGCTTTGAATAACTAAGATTTACTTTTTTAAAGAAGGAACTGGACATCATATATTGCCTAATCACACAAGCCTGATTTTTAAACTGCTTAACTACTAGTATTTTATTTATAAATGTCCTTAAATGTCTATTAAGTCCATGTGCTTGGTGTGCAAATACAATTTAGATAGGAAATTTTACAAAATGGTATCTTACACATAAATACTCTTAGTTTAAATTGCAAAATACAAAAAAGCACATTATATCTAGTAAATCCAAATCATAATCCTTCTTTAGGATTTTAAGTGACATAAGAGTTTAATTCTCAAACTCTCAGGTCTGCTTTATCTAGAGTTTTCCCACCTTTTAAATGGCAGGAGTTGGTAGCAAATAGAATTTCTCACTTTGCCCTAACTGGTTTGGCTCAGTGGATAGAGCGTCGGCCTGCGGACTGAATGGTCCCAGGTTTGATTCCGGTCAAGGGCATGTACCTTGGTTGCGGGCACATCCCCAGTAGGGGGCGTGCAGGAGGCAGCTGATGGATGTTTCTCTCTCATTGATGTTTCTAACTCTCTATCCCTCTCCCTTCCTCTCTGTAAAAAATCAATAAAATATATATTTTTTTTAAAAAAAAGAATTTCTCACTTTGAGATGCTTTTTGCATTTTTATGCCATTTATTTCTGCTCTGATCTTTATAATCTCCTTCCTTCTGCTCACTCTGGGTTTTTCTTGTTGCTCTCTTTCTAGTTCTTTGAGATGTAGAGTTAGATGATTTACTACCATTTTTTCTTGTTTTTTGAGGTAGGCCTGTAGAGCTATAAACTTCCCTCTCAGGACTGCTTTCATTGTGTCCCATAGGTTTTGGATTGTTGTGTTTTCATTGTCATTAGTTTCCAGGATGTTTTTAATTTCTTCTTTGATCTCATTGGTAACCCAATCAATATTTAATAACATGCTATTCAGCTTTCAAGTGTTTGAGTGTTTTGGATTGTTTTTATTGTAGTTTATTTCTAATACTAGGGGCCCGGTGCACGAAATTCGTGCACTGGGTGTGTGTGGGGGGGAGCGTCCCTCAGCCCAGGCTGCCCCCTCTCACATACTGGGAGCCCTCAGGCGTTGACCCCCATCACCCTCCAATCGCAGGATCGGCCCCTTGCCCAGGCCTCATTTCCCCCCATCACTGGTTCTGCCCCCAGCCCAGGCCTGATGCCTCTGGCCCAGGCATCAGGCCTGGGCAAGGGACCCCCAGACCCCTCCGATTGCTGGCTCTGCCCCTTGCCCAGGCCTGATGCCTCAGCCAGAGGTGTAGACCCCCATCACCCTCTGATCACCTGATCGGCCCCTTGCCCAGGCCTGACGCCTCCGCCAGATGTGTCAGGCTTGGACAGGGGACCCCCATCTCCCCCCGATCACTGGCTCTGGCCCCCGCCCAGGCCTGAGGCCTCTGGCCCAGGAATCATGCCTGGGCAGGGGACCCCCATCTCCCTCTGATCGCTTGCTCCACCCCCCGCCCAAGCCTGATGCCTCTGACCCAGGCTTCAGGCCTGGGCAAGGGGACCATCATATCCCCCCAATCCCCGGATCAGCCCTCGCCCAGGCCTGATGCCTCGGCCACAGGAGTTGACCCTCATCACCCTCCGATCACCAATCACCGGATCGGCCCCTTGACCAGGCCTGAGGCCTCCGGCAGAGGTGTCCAGCCTGGGCAGGGGACCCCCAGCTCCCCGCGGTTGCAGGCTCCGCCCCTGCCCAGGCCTAACGCCTCTGGCCTAGGCGTCCGGCCCGGGCAGCGGGGACCTGCAGTGGCAGCAGGGGCGCCGCGATCGCGCGGGCTCTGCCCCTGCCACTGCAGGATGCCTCTAGCTGAGGCGTCCGGCCCGGGCAGCGGGGACCCACAGCTGCAGTGGCCCCGCGATTGTGGGCTCCGCTTTAGGCCCAGGCAAGGGACCCCTAGCTCCTGGGACTGCCAGCTTCGACCGTGTCCAGCTCCCATCGCTGGCTCCACCCCTACTTCCTGCTATCACTGGCCAGGGCGGCAAAGGCGCCTGATTCTCCGATCATGGCTGGGGGGCAGGGCAAAGGTGGCCCCAGCCCCCCAGCTCTTAGCTCCCCCCTGGGTTTCCGATCACTGTCAGTGGCAGGGGGCTTCTTCCTGCTTTCCCTTTCGCCTCCCTGCATTGTGCCTACATATGCAAATTAACCGCCATCTTGTTGGCAGTTAATTTGCATATAGCCCTGATTAGCCAATGAAAAGGGTATCGTCGTACGCCAATTACCATTTTTCTCTTTTATTAGTGTAGATTACTGCATTGTGGTCTGAGAAGATACTTGGTATGATTTCAATCTTCTTGAATTTGGGGAGACTTTATTTGTGACCCAATATGTGGTCTATTTTTGAAAATGTCCCATGTGACGCCAAAACTGGTTTGGCTCAGTGGATAGAGTGTCGGCCTGCGGACTGAAGGGTCCCAGGTTCGATTCCGGTCAAGGGCATGTACCTTGGTTGCGGGCACATCCCCAGTAGGGGGTGTGTAGGAGGCAGCTGGTCGATGTTTCTCTCTCATAGATGTTTCTAACTCTCTATCCCTCTCCCTTCCTCTCTGTAAAAAAATCAATAAAAAATATTAAAAAAAAAATGTCCCATGTGCACTTGAGAAGAATGTATATTCTGCGGCTTTGGGGTGAAATGTTCTGAAGATGTCTATTAAGTCCATCTGATCTAGTGAGTCATTTCTGATTGCTGTTTCTTTGCTGATTTTTTGTCTAGAGGATTTATCCAGTGATGTCAGTGGTGTATTAAAGTCCCCTACTATAATTGTATTGTTGTCGATCTCTCCCTTGCTATCTTCCAGGAGTTTATGTATTTGGGTGCTCCTACATTGGGTGCATATATGTTTATCAGGGTTATATCCTCTTGTTGTATCGTGCTTTTTGCATTTTTAGAACATAATTTTGCTCATTTCAATTTCTCACTGCTACTGTGACTTAATAAACAAAAAATAGCTGTTTACTGACCAAATGATTTTAGAAATAAAATCAAGTGCTCTTGATTAGCTCTACAATATTTTAATAGCTCAAGCTCTTCTTTTTGTAGTATACTAACAACTTTCTAATCTAGAACCATTTGTTCCATAATCTCACCCAATCAAAAACTAACATGAATGAAAAGTGGAAAAGGGCCCTAACCAGTTTGGCTCAGTGGATAGAGCGTCGGCCTAAGGACTCAAGGGTCCCAGGTTCGATTCCGGTCAAGGGCATGTACCTTGGTTGCAGGCACATCCCCAGTGGGGAGTGTGCAGGAGGCAGCTGATCGATGTTTCTCTCTCATCGATGTTTCTAACTCTCTATCCCTCTCCCTTCCTCTCTGTAAAAATCAATTAAAATATATTTTTTTAAAAAAGTGGAAAAGGCCTCTGAGCAGCACAAACAGATGTCTAAGACTCACCTAATTGAGTCCATGCCTTTTACCAATGGGGCTTTCCTCCATTCAAACCCATCTATAATGAACAATTATGGTAGATTTGATTATCTAGGTTTCTAGCCCAAAACAGAAGTTAAATAATTAGACTGGGAAAAATGGAGCTGCTAAAGTCAGACATAAGGAAAATAGTAAGAAACAACCGCCAACCACTCAAAGCAAAGTAAAAAGGAGAGAGGAGAAATATAACAGTCTGCAACCATTTGGATTCCAAACATCGTTACACAACACAAGTGATGGCTGACATTCATATACACATTCACACTTCCATAAGAAAACATTTTTTAAAATCCTCCAACTATTTTCAAATGATAATCCAAAACCATCATGCTTATTACCAATATATGCATACAGCACTTACTCCAAACAGCAGCAGAGAAGAAAGACTGTGGGTTAAACACAATTCCCTTTCTTTCCCACTCAAGAAATATACTAGAATCCAAGCGCATGAATTAAATTAATTGCTTTAGCCCTAGCCGGTTTGCTCAGTGGATAGTGTCAGCCTTTGGACTGAAGGGTCCTGGGTTTGATTCCGGTCAAGGAAGGGCACATGCCTAGGTTGCAGGCTCGTCCCCAGTAGGGGACGTGCAGGAGGCAGCCAATCAATGATTCTCTTTCATCATTGATGTTTCTATTTCTTTCTCCATCTCCCTTCCTCTCTGAAATGAATTAAAATGTATTTAATTTAAAAATTTCATTGCTTTTTTCATTCCATAAATAATTATTGAACACCTACTATTTGTAGGCACTATTCTAGACATTGACGAAAGAGGAGCACACAAATAAGATATAGTCTCTGTCTTTGTAAACTTCACATTTGTATAGGAATAACCTTGAACCCAACACAAATTTAAGTAAATAATTCACAGTGGCATTTTAATTAGCAGTAACAAATCATTTATAATACACATCACCTCATAACTAAAGAAGACACAAGAGAATGTAAAAAATCTCTTGGCTACAAAATGCTGATTTAGGATAAGGGCCAACCAGCTAGCACATGGTTGCCTGGGTATGGTGGATAAAGCTCTTGATTGGGGGTCTGAGGTTTTGGGTCCCAAACTCTGGCACTCAGATGAATAAATCCTGACCAAGTTACTCTTGTAGGCCTCAACCTTTTAATGATTTAAATGATATTAACTCCACCAATTTCATGATTAATAAAACAATAATCATATGAATCTTGAGTGAATGACTCGTAATGTAAATGTTATAAACTGACATGTCATACCAAAGTTAGCTGTTAAACATCACTTTTTAGGGTATACAGTAAATAATACATAAAATGATAATCACATTCAAAGCACACTAAGAAAAAAAATGTAGCAAACTTAAAAGAACCTCATCCTTCCAAAAAAAATATTTTTTACTTTATTCTTTTTTTCATGTTTGGTGCTTATATTGATAAATTCTCAGTTAAAAGGGAAATTAGTAGCTAGTCTAAATGTTCCAGACTGTAAAGGTTCACTCTTTCACAAACCAGAATAAAACTTATTGACTTAAGTATATTTGACTGTCATCTAGGTAAAGGGTCATGGAGCCTTAATGCGCAGGTTGGTTAAATTGTGCAACAAAGATCATAAGCATCCAAGCATAATCAGACTTATTATTACATGTAAATTATCTTCTTTCTGACAGAGGAAAGGATTGCCTAGCATTTTGTACAAAATCACAATGGCACCAGCAGACAATGGCCCTATTTCTATCAGGGAGGAATCTACAAAGGTAGAAAATTCATGCCTCAGTTAATTTTAATCTATCTAAAGCATGAACTTCAAAGAAGCAAAAATGTGTTTGGCTCAGTGGACAGAGCGTCAGCCTGCGGACTGAAGGGTCCCATGTTTGATTCCGGTCAAGGGCACATACCTTGGTTACAGGTTCTCCAGCCCCGGTCGGGGTGTATGCAGGAGACAACCAATCGATGTATCTCTCTCACATCGATGTTTCTCTCTGTCTCTCCCTCTTCCTTCCACTCTCTCTAAAAATCAATGAAAAAATATCCTCGGCTGAGGATTAATAAAAAACAAAAAAGCAAAAACATGAGAATCAGACAAAATCTAATCCTATCTAATGAAGAGGTAATATGCAAGTTGACCATCACTCCAACACACAAGATGGCTGCCACAAGATGGCCAGCAGGGGAGGGCAGGTGGGAGGGACCAGGCCTGCAAGGGAGGGCAGTTGGAGTCGATCAGGCCTGCAAGGGAGGGCAGTTAGGGGTGACCGGGCTGGCAGAGGAGGGCAGTTGGAGGTGACCAGGCCGGCAGGGGAGGGCAGTTAGGGGCAACCAGGCCAGCAGGGGAAGGCAGTTAGGCATCAATCAGACTGGCAGGGGAGCAGTTAGGTGTTGATCAGGCTGGCTGGCAGGCAGAAGTGATTAGAGGCAATCAGGCAGACAGGTGAGTGGTTGGGAGCCAGCAGTCCTGTATTGTGAGAGGGATGTCCGACTGCCCGTTTAGGCCCGATCCCAGTGGATTGGGCCTAAACGGGCAGTCAGACATCCCTCGAGGGGCCCCAGATTGGAGAGGGTGCAGGCTGGGCTGAAGGACACACGCCCCCCCATGCACAAATTTCCTGCACCAGGCCTCTAGTTAGATCATAAAGCTCATGCATGAGGGGAGCCATTACAGTAACAATTTAAGTTATCTGCTCAATTCATCCCCAAAATAAACATATTTCCAACACCTTTTCATGATTAACTGGAGACATTCATATGTCATTATAGACATATAATGACAGAGTTGCCTGAGTTAAGGTTAAACACAGAATGGAAACTCATATACCATCTCTCACTAAAACCCCAATCCAAAAGCAGATTTAATTTCATTGATCTAGCCTTTTAAGGCTAGCCATAAGAGATGACTACTACCTGGGTGGACAACCAAAGAGGCTTCTTAGTCAGAAGATCACTGATTCAAAGAAATTGTTCAGGATGCAGTTCCACACCAAACAGAACATTACAGTAAGTATTCCTAATACCATCAGCCAGGAAATGGATGTCAGAAATGGCTGGGAAGCAAAAAGAGCAACCACCTAACCCTGTAAAGTTAACTAGAAGCTTATTTAACTCACTTCCAATTAAGCAGAATTCTATAATTCTAAAGAAATTAATTTTCTGCCCTAGCTGGTTTGGCTCTGTGGATAAAGTATCAGCCTGCAGACTGAAGGGTCCCAGGTTCGGTTCCAGTCAAGGGCACATGCCCAGGTTGCAGGCTCAATCCCCAATGTGGGGTGTGCAGGAGGCAAGTAATAGATGACTCTCTCTCATCACTGATATTTTTCTCTCTCCCTCTCCCTTCCTCTCTGAAATAAAAAAAAATATGTATTTTAAAAAACACTAATGTTCAAAAAAAACAACAACAAAAAAACCCCACTAATGTTCTTAGCAACAACCTGGTGTATATAGTTAATAAATCATTTTTTAACAAACTTCATGAAGGATTATAGCAATAATTTAGAGTAAAGCCTCCTTCAACACAAAAGGTTACCGCAACATCCTCCACCCCATTTACTAAGTACTCCCCAAACCTTTGAATCAGCTTAAAAATTTTAGTTTAATTTGACTGCAGCAATCTATCACAACAAACAAAAATAAACTGTAGCCCTGGCCAGTGCTGCGCAATGTCTAGCATCAGCCTGCACACTGAAGAGTCTCAGGTTCGATTCCCTGATTCCCAGTCAAGGGCACATAACTCAGTAGCTGGTTCCCTACCCAACCCACTTTGGGGTACATGAGGGAGGCAACCAATCGATGTGTCTCTCACACAACATACAACTTCAACTCTTGGCACAAAGTAAGAGCTGGATAAACAGCAGCTTTTATATTATTAGATAAATTCAATCTGACCTTTCAGATTCCTTTCCTGCATCAAATAACCTTCACCTGATAATTTTAACCTGGTGCATGGTAAGAAAGAACAACAAATATTAGCCAGCAAATTCACTAATCCTGTGCTCAGTCACATAAACATCTATAAATATAAACTTATAGGTACATATCACTTATAAAATTACACAATAAATGGAAAGAGAAAACATGTTGACTAAAATCAACCTACTCACTGGGCAACCAGTTCTAAAAGCTACAACAAAGAGAGGGACAATTTGATTTGGAGAAAAGACCCTAGGGCACTTAAATAGATTTTCTTAGTTTTTCCTCTCGTAGACATAACAAAAACAAACATCTAGGACAATTATGACCTCTGTATCATAATAAAATGGCCTGTTTTGCTTCCATTACTGTTATAAACTCACAAAGCCATCATCACACTTCGCTCCCAAATCAGATTCCATATTAAACAGAAGCAGGTGAGCCACAGATGTAATATTTAAAAAACTAATTTTTAATTGAAAGCAAATACTTTCTTGGATATATTTCCCTACTCTTGCTTTCACTAAATATATTTTGAAGGAGCACACTGAATATACTTTTTTAACAAATAAATGAATGTGTGTAATTCTGGGAAACAATTAAGTCTGCATATAATTTGCTTCTACCTCCACTTTCCTGGTGACATAAATCACTTTTTTAAAAAAAATATATATTTTATTGATTTTTTACAGAGAGAAAGGGAAAGGGATAGAGAATTAGAAACATCGATGAGAGAGAAACTTCGATCAGCTGCCTCCTGCACACCTCATACTGGGGATGTGCCCACAACCAAGGTACATGCCCTTGACCGGAATAGAACCTGGGATCTTTCAGTCCGCAGGCCGACACTCAATTCACTGAGCCAAACCGGTTAGGGCGACATAAATCACTTTTACATCAAACTTATTCACTACGATGGGAACGTAGATATTTTTAAAATAAATTAAGCTATTTATAATAATTTCACAATTTTGTTTTTTTAAAAATAATTATGTTCTTTGGTAAGGTAGTTCAGAACATTAAGTTGTGAGCAAAACAGATATGCAAACTGTGCACCTGGTGGTATTTAAAATCAACACAGCTAAAAAATAAATGAATAAAATAAACACAGCTATATATTATAATCCTATCCATAATAGGTAAAAACATAGGATTTCGTCAACATTATTCAAGCTTTTAATACTTAATTTATCGATAAGCACATCTTGGTTCATTAGACAATTTCCTCTAAAAAAGCAAAGAGCCCTGGCCGGTTTGGCTTAGTGGATGGAGCGTTGGCCTGCGGACTCAAGGGTCCCGGGTTCGATTCCGGTCAGGGGCTGGTGCCTTGGTTGCAGGCACATCCCCGGTGGGGAGTGTGTGGAGGCGGCTGATCGATGTTTCTCACTCTCTGTCCCTCTTCCTTCCTCTCTGTAAAAAAATCAATGAAATATATTTAAAAAAATAAAAAATAAAAATAAAAATAAAAAGCAAAGAGTTCTGGCCCTAGCTGGTTTAACTCAGCAGATAGCGAGTTGACTGAAGGGTCATGGGTTCAATTCTGGTCAAGGGCACATGCCTGGGTTGCAGGCTAGGTCCCCAGTAGGGGATGTACAGGAGGCAGCCAATCAGTGATTCTCTCTCATCATTGATGTTTCTCTCTCTCTCCACCCCTTCCTCTCTGAAATAAATAAAAATATATAGTTTTTAAAAAAGAAAAAAGGCAGAGTCCTGACCCAGCCATTAAGCTCAATGGTTGAGCATTGACCCAGGAACCAAGAGGTCACAGTTTGATTCTGGGTTGTGGGCTGGATCCCCATGGGAGGGTATGCAGTAGGCAGATCAATGATTCTCTCTCATCACTGATATTTCTCTCTCTCTCTCTCCTGCTCCCTTCCTCTCTCTGAAATCAATTTAAAAAAAAAAACATTTAAAAGAGAAGGCCAGCCGAAACCGGTTTGGCTCAGTGGATAGAGCGTCGGCCTGCGGACTGAAAGGTCCCAGGTTCGATTCCGGTCATGGGCATGTACCTGGGTTGCGGGCACATCCCCAGTGGGGGATGTGCAGGAGGCGGCTGATCGATGTTTCTCTCTCATCGATGTTTCTGACTCTCTATCTCTCTCCCTTCCTCTCTGTAAAAAATCAATAAAATATATTAAAAAATAATAATAATAAAAAAATAAAATAAAAGAGGACAAGTAGGAGAGGTGATAAAGCAAGGGTAGTAAAATGTTAATGGCACAGAGTAAGTGATAGATATAAGAGGTGACATTAAAATTCTTTAAACTTTGTTATATATTTGTAATTTTTCATAATGAAATATTCAGTAAAAATAAACATAGCAACGATGTCTTCTCATAGTTCAATCTCTAACTTGTAAATTATATTTTTTAGGATAGCATAAATGCTATATAGTCTTAATTTTGATAAAGTTTTACGTAAGGAAAAGTTCAAGTAGAAAACTGTACCAGAAGCATATTAACCACAAAGGTCTCCACCACCACAAGTTAATTTAAAATAACCTGTCATAGGTCTAGTGGAGAACAAAATCTGTCATAAAATTCTCTAAAAACTTCTGAAGGCTCCAAAATCCAAAAGGAGAGCAAGGCCAAAAGCTCTCATTTGAGGGGAGGAGTTTACATTTCCCCAAATTGAGCAATTCTGTGTCGCTAAGCTGCATGTGAAATATGATCCAGTTTGGAGGCTAATAAAAACAAGGCCCTATGACATCTCACAAAAAGATACCTTTTTCATGAAAGTTTCATCTTTATTTATACCAGTAAGTTTCACTCTCACTCCATCCAGTAAAAGGGCATCAGAGAAAGTTGCCCTGTAAGCTGAGACCCACTCTGTACCTCTAGGTTAAATACTTCTTCACTGTTTTATGGGGGAAAGACTCTGGATGAAGCAGCACAGGATATTCCCAGGTTTAATGATTACACCCAGAATAATGTTAATGGTTGGACTTCAGAATTGGAGGAGGGGAGGGAATTCTGAGTCATGCTCATTTTTAAACTTAAGATAATCTGCATATAAATGAGCTTTCTGGCTTAATTTTAAAGGAGAACAATGAGAGACTGAATAAACTGCACAGTATTTATGATAACAATTCCCAAAAACATAAAAGTTTTACTTTAAGCCAACTAGGAAGTACTAAGCATTTTTTAAAATTTTTTAAATATATGTTTATTGATTTCAGAGAGGAAGGGAGAGGGAGAGAAAGATAGAAATATCAATGATGAGAGTCATCCATCGGCTGCCTCTGCAGTCCCTATGGGAATGGAGCCCGCAACCCGGGCATGTGCCTTTGACTGGAATCGAACACAGGACCCTTCAGGCTGCAGGTCAACGCCCTATCTACTGAGCCAAACTGGCTAGGGCCTAAGCATTTTTAAAATAAAGTACATTTGTGTCCTTTCTTAGACACCAAATTAGATTTTCCCCCTAAGTTAATTTTAAGAGGTATGTATGTCCCTCCCCATCTCTCAGGTTGTAATATCTGAAACACAACATACATTTTTGCCATACCTGATCAAGTTCAAAAATAAACCTACATAACTGAAATAACAATGCTATAGGTCTAAAAGCTGGAAACTGTTCATGACCAGAAATGTGAAAACTAAGTAATAATGACAAACAATATTCCTGTCAACTTTCATTCTAGGAGAGCCTTCCTTTAAGCAAGAAAGAAAAACATGAATATCTATGCTATGAATTCATACTTACTAAATTTTTTTAATTTTATTTTATTGATTTTTTACAGAGAGGAAGGGAGAGAGATAGAGAACTAGAAACATCAATGAGAGAGAAACATCGATCAGCTGCCTCCTGCACATCTCCTACCGGGGATGTGCCCGCAACCCAGGTACATGCCCCTGACCGGTATCGAACCTGGGACCTTTCAGTCCGCAGGCCGACGCTCTATCCACTGAGCTAAACCGGTTTCGCCCATACTTACTAAATTGGTTTATAAATACAGCAGATGGGAAGGTGGGGTCTTTGGAAAATAATTCTACAACAGTTTTGAAATCAAATATCCTTTGCTTAATTCTTAACCTAAGGTAATAGCAGCGTATTTACATAAAAACTGTAAAAAATTTTTTAAAGTTATTATGAATTATTAACTGTTTAACTTTGACACAAAGCTATTCTCCATTAAAAGTGATTTAACAGGTAAGTCTCTCCACCAAAACAGGATTAGGGATATCTGTATTTCTGATTACTTTTCAATTACAATCATTAATAATAGCTCAAGAATTGTTGCTTTTGTACACAAAGAAGCAAAGAAGTATTTTGGATATAACTTTGAAAGGAGGAGGTAAGCACTGAATCAAGAGCTAATTTGGTTGCTAATTTTTTTTTTCCTGCTGTATAGTAATCACGTATAAAGAAGAGAAGCCCAACAAACAAAATAAGAACTGTGATTCTACTAAAAGTAAATTTTGTGACAGATTAAGAGTCTGGGGCAATCTGGTAAAATTATGTTTAGGATTTATTTCAAAATAACCTAGTTTGGGGGAGGGTGTACTATACGATACAAGATTGGACGGGCTATAATTTAACAACTGTCAAAGCTAGGTGACCAATATATGGAGATTCACTATACTACTTGAGTTTTGTTATGTTTTCCATAATAAAAAGGTTGTTTTTTTTTTAAATTAGGTTACCTACTGCAATATTAAAACATTTCCCAAGCATTACAATTTGTGATATGGCAGAAGACATTGTTATGTCTTCTTTTGCTTGTATAGTTATCTGGGTGCTTTTAAAGAGTTATCCAAACAAAGATTTTAAACTAGAGATGATGGTAAGAGTATGTCAGAAAATTCTAAGAAAAAGTCAAAAACAGAGAGGCCACTTTGCATCGTGTGTTACTGAGAGATGGGTGTCAATTAAAAGTTTTAAGTTCAGTAGGGAAATCTACCTAAAATAATCCAATGTACAGGAGGATCACTGACTAGAACACACACACGTCTTAGTCTTTTGTAAATGTGAACCTCCAGGAGTTGCATTTCCTTAATGAAAGGTACACCTAAACAACTAAGCACAGAATTGAGAAACTCGGTATTTCTTAGAGTTGCCGTTTTATAAATCCCACCTGTCACCAGGATGACTGAAACTGCTCCCTGTGAAATCCAGCCGTATTTTTAGTTTTTACTTCAACAAGCAGCAATGTAATTTACATTGGGCGAGCACACCGATTCTTGAGAGCCCCAAAAATCAACCAAAAAGTCTGGTTTAACTCTCTTCCCATCACCGTCTAAACAATTACAGCTACAGGCAGAACGCAAGAGCGACCTTAAAAATGTCCCCACAGCCAAAGAACAGGGGCAGAACAGACTGAAGCACACATCTTCCCCGGAACAGAAGAAAACTTCCACATAAGCAATACTGCGACACGGAGGTGGGGCAAGGGCTTAAAAGGAAAGTCGGCCAACAGGGACGAGGGAATAAAAAGCACAGCTGCAGCGAAAAAAAAAAAAAAAAAGTTAGAAGTTAGAGATAATAGCGCAAGAAAGGGCATTTTCCAGCTTCGTACATCCCCCCCCACCCCACCCCCTCCAGAGCCTGCAACACAGCCAGAGCTCCAAAAACGTTTGCCGAACTCAAGGAAAGCTTCTGCCAGCAACTTTCCCAGGAACGGAATGACAACAAGCAGCCTGATGACGGCAGGAAAACTGGGAGCCGGGGAAAATCTTGCAGTTGGCTCGGCTGCGGAGGTGGAAATAACAGCACCTTTTACAGACTGCCTGCTGACAGGGTGTCCCAATTAAACGTACACTCCTTCCAGGTATTAACGCCCCAAATAAATAAATCGGCGCTGCAAGCGGGCACGCTGAACATCTCTGCCTCCAAGGAGACCCACGCGGGGAGGTGGGCCAACTTCTGTCCACGCTGCCCACGAAGTTATGGCTGCATGTCACGCTAATAAATTATGCAGATGCTTTATTGGGACACGCTGTGGGTCTGGCACTTCGATAAGCGCTTTATACGCCCCAGTTCACCGAACCTTAACCACCTGAAGCGGCAGGGACCTCATAGCCCCTTTTCCAACTAAGACACCGGGAGTTTCAGTGATTTGCCTAAAAAGGCACAGGTGGGACTCACACCAGCGTCCGACACCTGAGCGGTGCTCCTGACCACGGGTCGGTAGCGGTGCTGCTACCCACCCGGCTGGGTTCTCTCGGGTGCTCGGCCCTCAGGGGCTTGACGCGGGGACCCTGCGCCCCTGGCCCGGGAAGAGCCTCCGCACTCCGCGCGCGAGGAAGGAGGGGAGGCGGCGTGGCACCTGTTTCTGGCCCCAACAAGGGGCGGAGGAACTGGCAGCGACCCGGGTCCAGGCCGCCGGGCACCCCGACGCGGGGGGCGCGGGAGGATCCTCCTCTCCGGGAAGGTCCCGCAGGCTGGGAGAGGCCCCGGGAAGGAGGCGGGGCGCGCGGTCCCGCCGAGGCCTAGGCCCCCACTCGCCGCCCACCTCCCGGCGGCGCAGCCCCGGCGCGGGCCCCGTCAGGCCCCGGCCGCCTCACCTGGCTGCTGCCTGGAGCTTGTCCCCCGACCGGCGGTCCTGGGCGGCGGCGGCGAGGAGGGGAAGAAGGAAGGAAGGAGGGAGAGAAGGAAGGGACGGCGGGAGGGAAGAGGCGGAGTGGCCGCGGAGGAGGCGGGCGCCGCCGGGCCGGGGGGTGGTGAGAGGAAGGGGGAGCCGAATCTGACGCGGCCACCGCCGGCGCAAACGCTGAGGAGCCGCTCCGGCGCCCGCAGCCCGGCAGGAAGTGACGGGGGAGGGGCCTATGCCCGCCCCCCAGCTCCAGCCCGCCTCCCTCTCGGCCCCACCCCCGTCAGAGGTCCGGACCACAAATCCCAGCGGGCTCTGCGGCAGTGCCTGCGCTCGCAAGGCACGCCGGCAGCCTAGCGGGCTGGGGCCTGGTCTTGCTTGAGCCGCCTAGTCCCGCCCTAGGCGCTCGGGACCTCCTGGGAGTTGTAGTTCGGCTGGGAGCTGGGTCTGGGCTGCTCTCGAGAAGCAGGGCGGAGCCTTTCTTTTTCCTCACCGTGTTCTTTCTTCCGGTTTTCCTCTCAGTCCTTCTCCCCACTCGGTTCCTTCTTTTCCTCCATCCCTCAATTCCTCCTTCCGTAAATGTTTATTAAATGCCTGCTGTATGCAAAGAGCTGACAGTACAGTATGGTGGTAAAGAGAAAGACAACAATTCCTGCCCTCATGGAGCTTAAGTTCTAGTAGGGGGTAAAACACAAAAATAAAATCAATAACTTTTATAGTGAATTAAAAGGCAAGAAGTGCCAGGTCCTATTTCTCTCACCCAATTCTAGATAAACTAAATGTATTTTAGCAGCCATCTTATATGGCAGGTTGGGGTTTGGGGTGGGGAATCTTGGACCTCTAGAATCACACAATAAAGAATAACGCAGCATTGCGAGGGGTCCAGGAAACTGAAGGACTGCAGATGCCCAGGCCTCCTCCTGCTTCCTTACTCTTTAAAAAGTTTATTTTCTCTCTTTGATTTTTTTTTTTTTTCCCCAGAGAGGAAGGGAGAGGGAGAGAGAGAAACATCAACGATGAGAGAGGATCACTGATGGAATTCCACTTTCCGGAATCCAGCCAGCAACCCAGGCAAGTGCCCTGACCAGGAGCCAAAACGTGACCTCCCGAGTCATAGGTCAACGCTCGACCACTGAGCCATGCTGGTCTCTGCTTCTCTCTTCATCCAACTGTTGTTCAATCTTTCCAAAGCAATATAGTTTAATTTGTATAAATTCATAATATGAGGCCCTGTGGCGGAAGGGGTCCCTCCAAACAATGCTTTGGGACTTTTCCCGAGCTACCGAGGACTCCTGTCCTGGACCAGGACTTTGTAAATTCAATGAAACTGAATCTCAGGACACCAATAACAGTCCAAGGACTTTAACTGTCCCTGAGTGCCCATCCATGACAGTACTAAACAACAATCAAATATTGTCCAGCCCTCTGCTGAAGGCGAATTATTTCTCTTTCTAACTTCCAAGCAGTCTGATTCCATAGCTCACGTAAGTAAAGGAGCAGACATGGAGGTGTTTCCCTAAACCCAAAGCTGGGGTCCCTGTACAATCATACAATCTCTTCAAAGGTGTAAAGGTAGAAGGTGGTGTTCTGGCCCATTTTACTATCATCCATGAGGGTTCAGGTGATGGGCTTTTGACTTCCGATCTTAAATTTCTTCCCTTATTCTATACATTGAGGGGGTGGTCGCTCTATTTTTTTTTCTTTCAAATACAGGCTTTGGATTTTATTTTTATAACTTGGACCTCAGTACAGTTGGACCTCTGTTTCCTCGTTAAATGATTAGAAACAACCATTTCCTATCTTACCCAGAGACCTTAAGAATTTGTAGAGCTTGATACCCTGTCTCGTCTTCCCCATCTGAAGAGTGAAATATCTCTCCTTAGTGTTGTGATGTCCTAAGTGTGATGCTCTGAGCAACCCAGGCTACTATCCAATCCTATTAGTGACTAATCACCTGTCATTCCACGGGTCAGGCATCCCTTACAGCACTCTGCTCTCCTCCCTCCCCCCAACCACTGATCTTACTGTCTCCATAGTTTTGCCTTTTCCAAAATGTTATATACATAGTTGGAACAGGCTAGTATAGTTCTTTAAGATTGGCTTCTTTCACTTAGTAATATGCATTTAAGTTTCCTCCATGTCTTTTCATGGCTGATAGCCCACTTTTTTATTTTTGATAGCTCACTTTTTTCCCCCTATTTTTAATAGATACAGTAAATAACTATAATTTTTAGATAAAAATCAACTTCTCGCAGGGCTTTTATGAGCTTTGCATGTTCCCATTCCTTGTTACAAACACATATGATTTATCTTCTCGGAAGGAACACGCAGAATTTAGTGTAACTTCATTGTCACAGTTTTTTACTTCTGTCTTCTTCCTAAAGAAAAATAAATACTTCTTTTTATTATTTGGCAAGAATCAAAAAGTCTTCATGCCCTTGGAAGAGAATATGGCTGACAGTCTCTAGGTACAAACAGAGAAAAACAAATCTAAGTGACCCACTTCTGAACCCCAGCCAGCCCTATGGCTAACCTATGCCTCTAATTACTATTCTTTGGTTATACAAAATGAAAATTCAGAGTCATTTTCAAAAACAAGGACTATTAAATCTTTAGATTTTTTTTTCTTTTTCTTCTGTGTTTTTAGTTTTAATTAGTTGCTATCACTCTAACACTTACATAATCATCTGGGTTTATATCATCTCTTTGAAAATGAGGCAGATTTGGCTGCACAGAGCCTGTGAGTGGCAGCTGCTCCCTGAAGATAGACATATTCTTTTCATGTCACCACAGACCCTAACCTGCCCACGTCTCTCATTTAGTTACACTCCTCTTTGTGTTGACATTTAAGTTTGCAATGCCTGGCCTACTGTGTAACTGCATGGACTAAGGATGGTTTATGGAGCTGAAGACTCACCAGGAAGACAAAGAATCTCCAAATGTAAATGTGATAAACACAGGAAGGAAAGGTACATAGTATTATGGGGGCCTTTATTAGCATCCTGAAGCATGGTAGATGTAGCAAAGATTTAAAGGAAATGCAGGAGGTAACCAGGCAAAAGTGATATGGGAAGTGTTCTAACCAGTCCAAGTAGGGTGGAAAGCATGTACAAAACCCTGTGGCAGGACAGCATGTGGCCCAGGTTCCAGTTACTATTGCTACAAAATGAATCACTCCCAAATTTAGCGGCTTAAAAGAACAGCCATCATTTAATTATCTCTCATAGATGTGGGTTAGGAATTCAGAAAGAGTTTGGCTGGGTTCTTCTAACTTGGCATCTCTAATATGGAGCTGGACCACGGGGGGGGGGGGGGGGGGGGGGAGGCGGAGGGAATAGAGCCCCTGGGCACTGACTGGGTGCCTTTGGGCCTATCCATGTGGTCTCTGCAAGGGCTACTTTGAGCTTCCTCACAGCATGGCAGCCTCAGGGCCCTCTAATTGTTAATTAGGATAGTTCACCAATACTTAAGCTGCAGTGGAATGGCAGCAGAAGGCTTCAAGAGTGAGTATGCCAAAGAGCAAGGCAAATAGACACATATGTAATACCCTTTGTAATACTTTAAGCAATAAAAAAAATAAAAAAATAAAATAAAAAAACAAAGAGCAAGGCAGAGCCTCATTGCATTGCCTTATGTGACTCAGTCTTGGACGTCACATAGAGCCATGTCAGCTGTGGTTTATGGGCTACAAGCAAGACACAAGCCTGTCCAGATCCGATGGTAGGGGAATTAGACTCTACCTTCTGATGGGGGAGAGGAAATGGCAGGTCTGGAACTCAGAGGAAAGGCAGGGCTGGATACACAACATGTGAGTATCATTTGGGAGGTAATTGAAGCCTTGGGTATTGCTGTTAGTGGATGTTAACACCTGACAAATTACTTCTGTTCCACTCTCATAGCCCCTTAGCACAACTTTGCAACCTTATAATTATTCAATTATTTGCTGAATTTGCTCTGTTTGGCTAGGACTATATGATCAACTTCCAGGAGGGCATACACTCAGACTATCTTAGTCACCATCATGTCTCTGGCCCCTAATACAGTGCCTGATACACACAAATTTCCATTAACTGTTGATGAATCACAGCCTCTGTTATCTTTGTTGGAGTCCCTAAAAAACAAGAAACACCTGTCAGATTGATTAGCAGTGGTTGGCAAACTCATTAGTCAACAGAGCCAAATATCAACAGTACAACGATTGAAATTTCTTTTGAGAGCCAAATTTTTTAAACTTAAACTATATAGGTAGGTAAATTGTTATTAACTTAATTAGGGTACTCCCAAGGCTCAGGAAGAGCCACAATCAAGGGGCCAAAGAGCCGCATGTGGCTCTGGAGCCGCAGTTTGCCGACCACGGGATTAGTGTATGTCAAGGTCACTTATACTATGTGTTACAAGGGAAAACAAGGTTGAGAACTATTTGCTAGTCTAGATGAGTAATCCTCAAGATTATTTGTGGTAGACTGTTCCCTTAAAACTATTTCAGAATCTTAGGGTGACAACAATTAGAAGGTATAATGAATAAAAAAAGATATAATGGAAGACCTCATTTATAAGGCAATGAAAATTTCCTAGGAATAAACTTTATTGTAACGATGCACAATCTATGTGAAGAAAAAATTTTAATTCTACAGAAGAACACAGAAAAAAGACTTGAAAAAATAGAAACATAAACTATGTTCTTGCCTAGCAAGACTCTGCATCATTAAGATAGATGTTTGATAAGATCCCAATAAAAACACAAACAGAATTTTATTTTGGAGTTAGATGAACCATGTCTAAAATTTTTATGGAAAAATTAACCAGAAAATATTTCTGAAAATGCCTGACCAAGTAGGCAACATACTATAAAACCTTACTAATTAAAACTGTTAGGTGCTAGTGCCTAATTCCACAAACCAGTGGAAGACAAGAAAAATTCCCAAATAGAACAAAACACATGTAGGCATTTAGTATTCAATAAAGGTGGCATTTCAAATTGGTGAAAATAAGGTGGATTTTATTCAATAAATGGTTTGAGACAATTATGTAGCCTCTGGCATAAAAAAACAACAACACAAAGTTAAATACATACCTCCTATCTTATACCAGGAAAAGAGTCATAATGGACCGAGAACTTAAATGGAAAGAAGGAAACCATAAAAGATGGAAAGAATCCCTAATTCCTTATGACCATGATGGAGAAGTCCCTTTTAACTATTTTTGGACTGTAACTAGTGCCCCTTTGTAAACTGTTTATTACCTGCTCAGCACAATATAAGTACAGAAATTGAAAATAAGTTCTCAGAAAGTTTTCTAGCAAAACGATATTGCCACATTTTATTGTATTTTAACAAAAGTACCAGTGTGGTTCTAACTGGTTTGGCTCAGTGGTTAGAGTGTCGGCCTGTGGATTGAAGGGTCCCGGGTTCGATTCTGATCAAGGGCATGTACCTTGGTTCCAGACTCAATCCCCAGTAGGGGGTGTGCAGGAGGCAGCTGATCGATGTTTCTAAGTCTCTATTCCTCTCCCATCCTCTCTGTAAAATCAATAATATCTATATATATATATCTACATATATCTATATATATATGTATATATATTTTAAAAGCTTCCTATTAATATTTAAATATATATATATACATATATATATATATATATATATATATATATATATATATATATATATATATATATATATATATATCTTTTAAAAAGGTTGCTAGTTCAAATGCCGGTCAGGGCACATGGCCAGATTGCAGGCTCGATCCCTGGTAAGGGGCATGCAGGAAGCAGCCAATAGATGTTTCACTCTCAAGTTTATGTTACTTTCTCTTTCTCCCTTCCTCTCTCACTAAAAAAATCAATTAAAAAATATTTTGTTAATCCTCACGGGAGGATATTTTTTCCATTGATTTTTAGAGAGCATGGAAGGGAAGATGGGGCGGGGGTGAGGGGGTGGGGCTGGGGGAGGGAGAGACAGAGCGAGAGAGAGAGCGAGAGCAAGAGAGAGAGAGAGAGAGAGACATACATCTATATGAGAGACATAGATTGGTTGCCTCCCGCAAGCACCCCAACTGGGGCTGGGGATCGAATCTGCAACCCAGGTACATGCTCTTGACCAGGAATTAACCCGAAACCCTTCCATGTACAGGCTGATGCTCTAACCACTGAGAACACTGGTCAGGGCAATAACAAAAATATATATATTTAAATATATTTTTATTGATTTCAGAGAGGAAGGGAGAGGGAGAGAGAAATAGAAACATCAATGATGAGAGAGAATCATTGATCGGCTGCTTCCTGCACACCCTACACTGGAGATTGAGCCCGAAACCTGGCGATTTCCTGACATGAACGGACCTGTGACCTCCTGGTTCATAGGTCTACACTCAATCACTGAACCATGCCGGCCGGGCTACATATATTTTTTAATAAAAAAATATTTTTAAAAAATGGCAACAGCCAAAATAAATAAATAAATAAAAATAAAAAATGACAACAGCCAACACAACAATAGCTGTCTGATGTGAATGCCATGTCTTTTTCTTTTTTTTTGAATGCCATGTCTTGAACCATAAATATATAAGTCATATAATAGAGTTGCTTCTTATTGGTCACATCCCATTATAAGGTTGTATCTGATTGGTTAATTCTTGGTACCAGAAATCATTATATACAAGTATAGGCACCTAACTTTTTTAAAAAAGTCACTTTGGAGCAAAAAGGGTAGGTAACTACTCCTATTTTTTGTAAATAAGTCAAAATTATACCTTTTTTTTGTCAGATTGGCCAAAATACATTTTTTGGTGTGCCACAGAATTTTAGTAATTAGTTTATGTGTGCCATGAGATGAAAAAAGTTGAAAATCACTGATCTAGGAAATAACACTCAATAAAGTGGCAGTAGATGTTCCTTATTCACAAGACTGCATCTAAAACCAGGGTATGAAACTTGCCACCATCATAACCACCATTAAAAGAGATCTGAGGCTATAATTTTTTTTTTAAAAAAGGAAAGTAACAAGTGTTGGCAAGGATGTGAAGAAATTGGAACCTTAATACCTTACTAATGGGAATGTAAAATGGTGCAGCCATTGTGGAAAACAGTTTGATGATTCTTCAAAAAGGTAAACGTAGAATTTTCATCTTTCCCAGCAATTTCACTCTTAGGCATATACCAAAGGAATTGAAAAGAAGGAATCAAATATATCCTTGTGTGTCGATGTTCATTGCAGCAGTATTCACAATAGCCAAAAGGTGGAAACAACCCAAATGTTCATCAACAGAAAAATGAATAAACAAAATATGGTATAGACCTACAACAAAACATTATTCAGCTATAATGAAGTCCTGATACATGCTTCCATATGGATGATCCTTGAAAGCAGTATGCTAAGTGAAATAAGCCAAATACAAAAGGACTAATGTTGTATATTGCAACATATACGAAATATTTAGAATAGGCAAATTCATAGAGACAGTAAGTAGAGCAGAAGTTGCCGACTAGGGAGAGAGAATGGGAAGTTATTGCTTAATGGGTGCAGAGTTTCTGTTTGAGCCCATAAAAAGCTTTAGTGATGATTACACAACACTGTTAATTTCATTAAATGGGTAAAAAAAGACAATTGAACATACTTTGTTGTACAACTACAACTCTGTTGCAAGTAGAAAGTGTTGATATGGAAGGAGCAAACGTCTATGAAGGAGGATGGGCAATGCAAGAGGGCTTCATATAGGAGGTGATGTTTAGGGAAAGTTGTCTAGAGGAAGTAATCACAAGCTGCATTTAAGAGTAATATTTCCACAAGCAGAAATGAGAGAAGTTTCTAGAAAGCCTGCGCCCCACTTTCTTAATGACCCTGGCGCCCCTGCCTAGATTATTGTCTTGGCTCTGTTATTAACTGTCTCTGTGACCTTCCGACCCCTCTGTGCCTCAGTGTTCCCATCTGTAAAAAGGTGATAGTCATTTTACTTCTGTGAGGGTTACTGTGAGGATTAAACTAATTAATACATGTAAAAGAACTTAGCAGTATTTGGCACATAGTAAACATTCTATAAGTGTTAGCTATTTTTATTTCTTTTTTATGAAAACGTTTATTGTGGAAAGTCTAAGAAAATAAAAATCACTTGTAATTCTACCGCCCAGAGAAAATCGCTGCTAACCGTTTATTGTATTATCTTCCAGTTTTATGTACATAAATATACACATACAGAGCTTATCCACGCACCTCGTTAGACTTTCTCGCCCCTCGCACTCTGTCTGCTTTTTGAGCTCCGAGACAATGGAATTTGACGGAGGCAAAGCCCGCCCCTTGATTGTGTCACTAGAAGCCACGCCCCACACTAGCGCATGCGCAGTCTACGGGCGCCGTGGTTAGTCGAGGGCTTCTTCAGAACGGAAGTGACGTAACAGTGACGAGGGGACGGTCGCGGAAAAGTTCGGGCTGTCGCGTGCCGTGGGCTGGTTTCCGACAGTGACCGCGGCGGCAGCATGCTGGACGAGCTGGGTTTCATCGGGACCATCGGCGAGGATGACGAGGTGCCTGTGGAGCCCGAGTCTGACTCCGGAGACGAGGAGGAGGAGGTAGGTATGAGCCGATCGGGGGTCGGGGCGCAGCGGCGGACGGTCAGGTTTCCTTGACTCGGTTCCCTTCCCTCTGATTCCTCGGTTCTGTTCCCAAATCCTCAGCATTCCCCAGCCAACCCGGCATGTGTCCTTCAGCGAAGGGTCTCACCGGGACCCCCAGCTCTTCCTCAGTTTGCTCGTCACTAGCGTTTCCTCGCCGCCGCACGGTGCCGTGCCATTCCGTGTCGCCTTGGCGAGCTCGGTACCCACTCGCCGGACGGATACTTCATCCAGGCCGTGTAATAGGGATCCAGAGGCGAAACAAGCCCTGGTTTCTGCTCAAGGAGCTGCGGTCATGCATTCGTTCGCGATGACAGTATTCAGTCAATACTTACATTTGTTACACGTACTGTTGAGCATGTGGGACATAGCCATGAACAGTTAGAAAGGGATCAGTGTCATGAAAGAGTGCTCGCCCTTCAGAGTTCCAGCCGGGGTGTTTCCCCCCTGCGACCTCATCTATCTGTCTGCTGACACCTCCATTGGGGCGTCCTATGGCCGCCACAAAATTCAACTGCTCCAAAGCTTTGTAGATTTCTCTCTTGTTGGGTACTCCCATTTTCTTCTTCCTTTTCTAGTGTTCTCTCATCGCAGTCCCATAGTCACACTTTTTCTTCCTCTTCTCAGGGGCCCATTGTGCTGGGCAGAAAGCAGAAAGCCTTGCAGAAGAACCGCAGCGCTGATTTCAACCCTGACTTCATTTTCACTGAGAAGGAGGGAATGTACGATGGCAGCTGGGCCATGGCCGATGTTATGAGCCAGCTCAAGAAGAAGGTACTGATAGGCAGTCCGGCTGTTAAGAGTTCTACCCTGAGCTCACTGCCATCTGCTTACATGCAGCAGATATTGGAACTTTTTTGGAACTATGTGGTATAGTTGTTGTTTTGTTGTTGTTGTTTTTATTGATTTCAGGGAGGAAGGGAGAGGGAGAGGGAGATAAAAACATCAATGATGAGAGGGAATCATTTCTTGGCTGCCTCCTGCACGCCCCCTACTGGGACTGAGCCCAGACATGTGCCTTGACTGGAATTGAACCTGGGACCCTTCAGTCTCCAGGCGGATGCTCTATCCACTGAGCCAAACCAGCTAGGTCTGTGGTGTAATTTTGGTGGGATAGGAAGTGATGATAAATTACCCACATTCTTAATTAAAACCAAGCAAGTGCCAAATGTTGCAAATGAATTTTTTGCAGACTTTCGTTACAAACACATTCATTGATCGCCAGACAATATTTTAAAGTATCAATAGTATTTTATTGCCTTCCTTAAAATGTCCATAACAGCTTTTCCTGGAGGAGGGGTTGGTGTTCTCAAACTAACTTCAGTATATATAATAAGATAGACCCTTCTTTCTTGACTTTATAGACATTAAAATGTGGGGTGGAAAAGTCTTCGAGGAAACATGATAATACCATTTAATAGTCTAGAAATACCAAGCATTACATATACCATAAATTACTTGCCTTTAAAAAAAATGGACAGAGCTGTGTTAAAAATGGTCTCGTTTTTAGGTGTTCACTCCTTGTTTTGAATATTAGAAAGAAACCTTTATAACAAAGAACAATCTAGCAGGTGCCCTTGGTAGCGATATTTTAATAGCTAGACTCTGTTCCATAGATACTGTCATTCTCTCTCACTTGCCAGGTAATCTCATGTGGCCTCATGTTTAGGGTCCCTGGTCCCCACACAGCATAGCTAAAGGTCCCACAAATGTCCTTGTCATCTGCTTATTTGCCAAGATCTCATGCTTCTCTTTGAGTTTGGTTAACAAGCTAGAAGATGCATGAAAATTATTTTATATTTCATGCACTTCAAAGAGAAATATTGCCTGCTCAGAGCAGTTTTTTTTGTTTGTTTGTTTGTTTTTTATTGATTTTTTTACAGACAGGAAGGGAGAGGGATAGAGAGAGTCAGAAACATAGATCAGCCGCCTCCTGCACACTCCCTACTGGGGATGTGCCCGCAACCAAGGTACATGCCCTTGACCGGAATCGAACCTGGGACCCTTGAGTCCGCAGGCCGAGGCTCTGTCCACTGAGCCAAACCGGTTAGGGCATCAGAGCAGTTTAATCGGGCTCTGCTGTCCTCGTTCTGATTGAAATAAAACAGCATTGCCTTTTCAAGGTCCTCTTGAGGTGTTTGGTTTTTGTTTTGTTTTTTCTATTCATATGGATCCAATGAAATTAAAGACTGCGCCTTATAAAGCTTACAGTCTATCAGTGTAGAAAATAACTAGACAAATAATTACACAGTTAACTGTAGTGCCATAGCAGTTTAGGGAGCTTTGAGCATAAAGAGGGCCTGCCATTACTTACCCTTTCTAAAGTTTTATTACTATCCAGCATTACCTGAATTAGCTCAGAGTTCAACATTTTTAAAAAAATATATATTTTATTGATTTTTTACAGAGAGAAAGGGAGAGAGATAGTTAGAAACATCGATGAGAGAGAAACATCGATCAGCTGCCTCCTGCACATCTCCTACTGGGGATGTGCCCGCAACCCAGGTACATGCCCTTGACCAGAATCGAACCTGGGACCCTTCAGTCTGCAGGCCGACGCTCCATCCGCTGAGCCAAACCGTTTTCGGCCAGAGTTCAACATTTTAATTAATAGGCTAATTTATGTCTGATTGGTAAGTTTTTCTGAGTAATATTCAGATATAATGTGACATCTCTTAGTAATTGTATTATTCTGAATAGTAAACACCTTCTAAAATGTGAATGTTCTTACTGGTTCCAGGTAATTTAAAGTTTTTCATGAGTAGACCACTTATTTAATGTTTTGGGCTATGAACAATCTATGGATTGATTAATGTATCTAAGGACAGACAGCCTTTTTGTATATTAATATCTGAGATCGGACCCTGAGAGAAACCTTGCTTCGTCTCTTTCCCATATGTATATTCTTTTCATCTCTGTATTTTTATCTGCAGAGGGCAGCCACTACATTAGATGAGAAGATTGAGAAAGTTCGAAAGAAAAGGAAAACAGAGGTGAGAAAGCAAAGCAGTTACTTCTCTTCGCAGTTAAGCCCACAGCTGTAGCCTCGACACCTCCCCACTGTTTCTCTCCAAGCCTCCGTGGAAGTGCGCTGGTGCAGGCAGGCTTCTCCGTGTGTCCACTGTTAATATTCATTAAAAATCCTCGTAGCAGAATGGTGCTGTGCGTAGGTTCTGGACTTCCTGAAGTTTGTAGTTGCCTGACTTCATTATAATTGTTTTTCCTCCCAGGACAAAGAAGCCAAGTCTGGGAAGACAGAGAAGGAGAAAGAGGCAAAGGAGGGCTCTGAACCGGAGGAGCAGGAAGACCCTGAAGGGCAAGACGAGGAAGGCTCAGGAGATGGAGACTCAGAGACCGACTACTCCTCAGCCGATGAGAATATCCTCACCAAAGCAGGTAGGCGACACCCTGTTGCTGTCAGAAACAGGAACAGGACATTGGAAAGTGTCCGCCTTTACTTGTAGGATTTGCTGTGCTCTTTCATGCAGTTAAATTTAACATCTCCATGTTGAACTCCTTTCTGTAAGCTTCCCTTTTTTCTTGGGATTTTGTTAGGGTTGCACCTAGTAGGCAGAATTTACTCTTTTCCTCATCTCCAGCCTCACACAGCTGCCAGCTCCTCTGACTCGAACTTGTTGGGGTGCTGTGGCCCCCACATCACTCATCAGATGGGTCCAACCACGTAATGGCTACTCCATAAATATTTCTTGCAGAAATGAGAGCTAAAGCATCATAGTATAGCATAGAGGTTGAGAACCTGGTCTCTGGAACTTGGTGAGTTTGTTTCCTGTCTACACTGCCTCACAATGACCTCATCTTTGAAATAAGGCTAATGACAGCCACACTCTGAAGCAAGCTGTCCACAGAAAGCACTTAGGACAGTATCTAGCAGATTGTAAATGCTCAGTAGGGAAAAGCCCTGATTATCAGCTATATTTTTCTCCATAGACACACTCAAAGTAAAGGAGCGGAAGAAGAAAAAGAAGAAAGGACAAGTGAGTGTGGGCTTGGAAAACAGTATGCAGCTTGTTTTTGCATCCTAAAAGGATTTTAAGGTCAGTTTGTTTTCTTTGCCTTTTTTTTTTTTTGCTGAATTCTCATTCTGTTCTTGGTTTTCTGGTGTAGGAAGCAGGAGGATTTTTTGAAGATGCATCTCAGTATGATGAAAACCTCTCATTCCAGGACATGAACCTTTCCCGCCCTCTTCTGAAGGTAGTGGCTTCTTTTTACAACTGTGTAGTCATCCTGTGACTCGGCTTCCTAAGCTGGGCTCTTTGCTTCCCTAAACTCTCTTATCCACACGGCTGCCAGGCAACCCTCTTCAAGGGAAAGTTCATCTTGGCCTATAAGGCCCAGCCCCTTCTGGGCCCCTATGATGCTGTCTCTTGGCACTCTTTCTGCTCTGGCCATACTGTCTTCCTCGCTGGTCTTCAAACAGGTCATGCATCTTCGTCCTCGGGGCCTTTGCACTGGCTCTTCATCCTGCCAGGAAGATTCTTTCACAAATCTGTTTTCATTGCTCCTTGCCTCTTTCAGGGTTCCACTCAGTAACCACTGCTCAATGAGACCTTCCCTGACAATACTCTGTAAATTGCACTCATTCCCTCCCCCCTGCCTTCCCCAGCCACCTTTCTCCATAGCATTTATCTCCATATGACATGTGTTTGTTTTGTTCTGTTTTTTCTATCCTATATAATAAAGAGCTAATATGCAAATGGTCATCATGCCCTCGTGTCCTTGCTCCAGGGCCAAGGGACCTGAGGCTGCACCCCCCTGCCCTGGCACTGGGCTGGGGACCTGAGGCTGCGCCCCCCCACCCAGTGGGGCTTGTCGGGGGTGGGGCCGGCCGGGTCTGGGTCTTGAGAGATTTCGAGGCGTGCGCGGGTGGGCGGGGACTTGACTCTGGGTCCTGCGGCGCGCCCCAGACTCTGACAGGAAGGAGATTTTCATATACATTTTACTAATTTTCTTTTATCTCTGACACTTCTATTATAGAGAAAGGGCAAATAGCAATATTAAAATATTTCCTCTGATTGCCTTTTAATGTGCACGAATTTCATGCACCAGGCCACTAGTCAGATTATAAGATTCCTGAGGGCAAAGTTTTTGTTTCTTTTGTTTACTGTTATATTCTCAAGTGCCTAGAACAGTGCCTCACACACAAGAGGTACAATAAATGCTGTGGATTGAATGACTGGAATGGACTAAGATACCACTTGTTTGGAAACATGCCTTGTTTGTTTCATGCTGAGACTCTCCCTACCCCTCTGTCTAACTCTCTTTTTCCTTCAGGCCATTACAGCCATGAACTTTAAGCAGCCCACCCCGATCCAGAAGGCGTGCATACCTGTGGGACTGCTGGGGAAGGACATCTGTGCCTGTGCAGCCACTGGGACAGGTAAAAAGGATAGGGACTTGGGGAGGGGGGAGGCAGAAGGAGGAGGTTCAACCTAGAACAGGCTCTAAGTTGACTGACCAAAAGGCCACTTTGGTAAATACATAGATATAAATTTGATTTTTGTTAACCCTCACCTGAGGGAAAGAGAAAGAGACAGAGAGAGAGAGAGAAACACCAAAGTGAGAGCAACACATTGATTGGTTGCCTCCCACATATGCCCCATTAGTGTGCAGGCTGACATTCTAACTACAGAGGACACTGGTCAGTGCCACAAATATAATTTTTAATGCAATAACATTACATATTTTGTTTAGTAGCTCCCTTAGGAAAAAAAACTTACTATAGCCCTGGCTGGGCATCGTCAAAGGGGTTTCCAGTTTGATTCCTGGTCAAGGGCACATGCCTGGGTTGTGGGCTAGATCCCCAGTAGGGGGTGTGCAAGAGGCAGCAGATCAATGTTTCACTCTCATATCAATGTTTCTCTCTCTTTCTTTCTTTTCCTCTCTCTAAAAATCAATAAAAAAAATATAACACAAATAACTTATTGTATATTTTCCTATTTCTTTAAAAACTCTTTGCTTTTTCAAAATGGTTGCATAGTATCTTATTACATGACTGTTTTTTACTATATAATTAACTGCACTAATATACAATATTGCATTGAGCATCCGTTTTACAAAAACTTTCCTCCTATGAAGAGGCCTGTCGTGGAAGAGACAGGCGGTCATAGTCAGGGCGATACCCTGATTGAATTAAACGAGGAGGACCTTCACTAGACCCCCTGCAACCTGTGACCCATAACTATCGCACATATTTCTGTGCTCAGGCGAAAACGTAAACCTTGAAGGGACTGAACCTCTTCTCTTTGCTTTCTTCCTGCCCTTGTCTCCAGGTAAAACTGCTGCCTTCGCACTGCCCGTCTTGGAGCGTCTAATCTACAAACCCCGCCAGGCTCCAGTAACCCGCGTGCTCGTGCTGGTTCCCACCCGAGAACTGGGCATCCAGGTACACTCGGTCACCAAGCAGCTGGCCCAGTTCTGCAACATTACCACCTGCCTAGCTGTGGGTGAGTATCTGGCCGAAGGCTGCCAGCCCCGAGAGACCGTGACATAGTGGAGGATGGATTCGCCCCACCCTCTGAGGTTGACGGATGCCAAGAAAGCCTTTATGTGATTGAATCCACTTAAATAGTGGACAATGTGTTTTTATAGTAGGTAGTGGGAGGTGGGGAGAGGGTTTGTTCGAGACTTAACCAGTCTTGCAGAATGAAATTTTAAAATTATGGGGAAAATTTTTTCTTGGTACTAAATAAGTTTACGATACAATTTCTGCTTTCCATGAATAACGAATCAAATATTGTTTGGGGCAGAATTTTTCTTTTTTTTTTTTTTTTTTTTTTTAATTAAATCTTTATTGTTCAGATTATTACATTTGTTCCTCTTTTTTTCCCCCCCATAACTCCCCTCCTCCCAGTTCCCGCCCCACCCTCCGCCCTCACTCCCCACCCACTGTCCTCATCCATAGGTGCACGATTTTTGTCCAGTCTCTTCCCACATCTCCCACACCCCTTTCCCCCCCAAGAATAGTCAGTCCATTCCCTTTCTATGTCCCTGATTCTATTATAATCAACAGTTCATTCTGTTCATCAGATTATTTATTCACTTGATTCTTAGATTCACTTGTTGATAGATGCATATTTGTTGTTCATAATTTGTATCTTTACCTTTTTCTTCCTCTTCCTCTTCTTAAAGGAAACCTTTCAGCATTTCATATAATCCTGGTTTGGTGGTGATGAACTCCTTTAGATTTTCCTTATCTGTGAAGCTCTTTATCTGACCTTCAATTCTGAATGATAGCTTTGCTGGATAAAGTAATCTTGGTTGTAGGTTCTTGGTATTCATCACTTTGAATATTTCTTGCCACTCCCTTCTGGCCTGCAAAGTTTCTGTTGAGAAATCAGCTGACAGTCGTATGGGTATTCCCTTGTAGGTAACTGAGTTTCTTTCTCTTGCTGTTTTTAAGATTCTCTCTTTATCTTTTGCTCTTGGCATTTTAATTATGATGTGTCTTGGTGTGGTCCTCTTTGGATTCCTTTCGTTTGGGGTTCTCCGCACTTCTTGGACCTGTAAGTCCATTTCTTTTACCAGGTGGGGGAAGTTTTCTGTCATTATTTCTTCAAATAGGTTTTCAATATCTTGCTCTCTCTCATCTTCTGGCACCCCTATAATTCTGATGTTGGTACGCTTGAAGCTGTCCCACAGGCTCCTTACACTATCCTCGCATTTTTGGATTCTTTTTTCATTTTGCTTTTCCGGTTTGATGTTTTTTGCTTCCTCGCATTTCAAATCATTGACTTGATTCTTGCGCTCCTCTGGTCTGCTGTCGGGAGTCTGTATAATATTCGTTATTTCAGTCCGTGTATGCTTAATTTCTAGTTGGTTCCCCAATATAAGATCGAGGGTCTTATTAGTTTTCGTGTAGATCTCATTAAGTTTATCGGCAGCTTCTAAACAGTTCTTGAGAGACCTTAAAAGTGTGGTTCTGAACTCTATTTCTTCCATTGACAATTTTGTCCTGTTTCTTTGTCTCCGCATTTTGTTATGTTTCCTTGGTGCACCCCCTAGTGGTCTTTGTTCGCAGTCTTATAGTTAAATCTTGATTGTTGTGGCTAATTCCAGGGAGGGTTTGACCTCCAGGCCAAGTGGCTGAGAATCAGCTGTGTCAGCAGTGAGAGAACTTCTGTACTCTAGGGAGGTGCTATCTAGCCTTTGCCTGAGGCTATCCAGCAAATGCCTCTATGCAGGGCTTGGGCGGGGCGGGTCGCACAGGATCAACAGGGTGGGCCAGAGAGAGCAGTTATGGCGGCTCTCAGTCCTGTCCCCAGGGGCTCTGCCTCTCTGAGTCCCAGCACCCGCTGCAAAGCTGGGAGAGAAAGCTGCACTCGCTCTGACCGAAGCCAGACAGTCCCGCTTCTCCCGTTTGAGTCTGGGTCCCTAAAGACTCGCCCGGATCTGGAGCTCAGAGTCTGCGATTCCCTCCCTATTGAAAACGCCAAATGTGCCCTCCGCCGCCAGCCCGCTCCGCGCACTCCGCACCTCAGAATTTGACTTCAGCACTGCGCCTCCTCTGAGTGTCCGTGTGCGTTTCTCTTTCCTCCTAGTTGTAGGACTTCCACTCAGCCAGCGTTCCTGTGGTTCTGGGTGATGTCCCTTCCGTTTTTTGGTTTCACTTTTGAAGTAGTTGTTCAAAGCAGCAAACTCCAGCGTTAACCTATGCCGCCATCTTGGTTCTCCCCCAGAATTTTTCTGATGATGTTATATGATACTGTTTTCTAACCTTCATTTTACCCCCCGTATGCCATGCTGCTTCTCTTAATCCTTAGATGCCTGGATCTGAAGTTCCTTTGTGTCATCATCTTTTTTGATTTTTTGCATTTAACAGAGTTGTAGTTAAAAAATCTGTCTCTCCAAACAGATTGTAAAAGCCACACATGTGGGGCATTTGTCAGTTGTATTCTCTGCTGTTTCTTCTGCATCTGGCATGAGACCTGGCAGGTGGCAGGGCTCAGTCAGTAGTGGTGAATGACTGAACTGGCTGCCTGGTGGGGCTTTTTTCTTCGCAGGTGGTCTGGACGTGAAGTCTCAGGAAGCTGCTCTTCGGGCAGCGCCTGACATCCTCATTGCCACCCCAGGCCGGCTCATCGATCACCTCCACAACTGCCCTTCCTTCCACCTGAGTAGCATTGAGGTGCTCATCCTGGATGAGGCCGACAGGTACTCACCTGGGATCCCATGGGCCACAGCCCTGGATAGGAACTTGCCACCCTGGATTATTCTACAGTAGAGGCTGGTGCATGAAATTCATGCACGGATAGGGTCCCTAGGCCTGGTCAGCGATCAGGGCCGATCTGTGGGGCAGTCGGGGACGCTCTGCTGGCACCCACCTTGGCTGGCCTGGCTTGGCCTGCTCGTTGTCCCCGCCCCCTGCTGCTGTCACCAGTTGCCTCAATTTGCGGGCTGACCAGTGTGGCGATTGGCGGGCCCCCGCTGGTACCTGTGTTGGCTGACCTGGGGCCTGTGGCCTGGGGGCAGCTCCTGTGTTGAGTGTCTGCCCCCTGGTGGTCAGTGAGCATCCTAGTGACTGGTTGTTCCATTGTTTGGTCGATTTGCATATTAGGCTTTTATTATATAGGATGGCTCTCACCAGTTCAGCTGCTCACGTTTGTGCCTGTGTCCATCCTTAGCCCAGATTATTCTGCTCTCTTTCTCCTTCTGTAAAGTGCTGGTTGAAAGGGACGGTAGATCAAATCCTGGCTCTGCCACTTCCTGAGATTTGGGGACGTCTTTTAGATTATCAAAGCAAAACCTTTCCCTGTTTGTAAGTGGGAGATAAGAACAGCACCAATCTTGTGGTGTTGAGGATTCAAGGAGTAAGTTGGGATAAGTGCCAGTGCATAGTGAGGACTCCACAAACAGCCTCTCTTAGTGTGATGTGGGGCTCACTCCATCCCTCCTTCTCCCTCTTTCCCTCCTTCCTTCCTCTCATATGTGTCCCATCTGCTCACCTCTTTCCTCCATAACTGAACAGAATAAAGTCTTAATGATCCTAGACTAATGAAGGAGGTGGGGTAGGGGAAGGAGGCAACAGAAAACCCTAAAGCCTGTTCAAGTTTACTCTCAAATTGCAGCATCTCCAACTGAACAGGTCTTTAACCAAGCTCTGATCTGTATGCCCCTCGTCTCTCTTCCCATCTCATGATCAGCAATGTAGTCCTATTTGTTGTTCTGGCCAAAATTATTTTTTTAAAAAAAAATTTTTATTGATTTTTTACAGAGAGAAAGGGAGAGGGATAGAGAGCTAGAAACATCGATGAGAGAGAAACAACATCGATCAGCTGCCTCAGGCACACCCCCCCACTGGGTATATGCCCGCAACCAAAGTACATGCCCTTGACCGGAATCGAACCCGGGACCCCTCAGTCTGCAGGCCGACGCTCTATCCACTGAGCCAAACCGGTCAGGGACTGGCCAAAATTCTTAACGTCATTTGTGTCTCCTCATTTTCACACCGCACAAAACATCCATAAATCCTGTCAGCACTTGCCCACTTTGGGGTTTCTGCATTTGCTGTTTCATCAGCTTGGAATGACTTTCTTTTTCCTCGGGTTTCTGCTCCAGTTGTCACTTATCTGAGAAAAGGTCCTGCCCCCACCTCATCCTCCCCTTCCTGCCTTACGATCTCCAATCTCTGAGGTCTCGCTAGCCTCTCTGACCTACCTCCCTTATGGTTACCTGAATGCTGGTGTGGTGGTTGTGTCCCACCTCTCCTCTAGCACATCATTTCATAAAGGGCCGGCTTGGTGTTGCTTGCTGCCGCATCCCAGTGCTACATCTGGAATCCAGTAGATGCTCAGTGAGTGTTGAATAATTGACTGACTGATAGAGCAAATGAACCATTCTTGAGGCCTGAAGGAAGTAAAGGAGATTGTTCTCAGGCAAGGGAACATGATCTGATTCAGGTTTTAAAGGGGAAGGAAATTGTATTCTTCAAACACGTCAGCATCTTAAAAGACTGGGAAAGGATATGGAAGTTTTAGATTGAAGTGTCTAAGGAGACATGACAAATAAATGTAATATCTGATTCTCAACTGAGCCTGACCTGGAGGGAGAAGTACTGTAAAGAACTGCATCAGTTGAAAAAAACCTGAAGTCAAGGTAATCTCACAGATTACTATTACCTACAAAGAGAAAAAGTTTCCTTTATCAGTGGCAAAACCTGGCAGACATCTCCTTAACCAAGTGTTAAAACTGATGATCTTTATCTCTTGATGGACTGGGAGTGAGGTGCACATCCGCACCCCTACACATTCTTTCTGCAATGATTTACTGAATACAGTCCCTGGGAAATAGACAAATACAGAGTGTGGAATAGGCTGAGAGGATTCTTCTAGATTAAGGGAGACTAAAGAGACTTGCCAACCAAATGCAACATAGGAACTTTGGTTTCTAGACTAAATAACAAGACAGCTACAAAATGATATTTGGGAACAGCTAGGAAAATTTGGATATGGACTATACTTTCATGGGTATAATAATGACATTGTGATTACATAGAAGGTCATTGTTCTTAAGAAATGTGTGCTGAAATTTTAGGCATAAAGTGTCCTGATATCTACAACTTACTTGCAAATAGTTCAGCCAGGAAAAAAAAAAATAGATTAAGCAAATGTGGCCAAATGATAATTCTTAGTGAATCTTGTTAATACTAATAAAATAAGTAAATAAAGGCACCTGAAGCAAAACCAATGACAACATCAAAATATGGCGTCTGATGTTTTCTGTCTCTCGACGGAAGCGAGCTTAGTCCATTTCTCTTGATTCCTCCCCTTCCCTGCTCACCAGGATGCTGGACGAGTACTTTGAGGAGCAGATGAAGGAGATCATCCGAATGTGTTCCCATCACCGCCAGACTATGCTCTTCTCGGCCACAATGACGGATGAGGTGGGCTGTGGGGGATCTCCTCGGTGGGGTGTGTGGAGAAGACAGTTCAGAGAACCCTGGTCTGGGCTGGGGGTGGGTACCCCCCCTTTCTGCCCCGTGGTAGGCTGGTGAGCATCCCTATCTTTGTGCCTGGCAGGTCAAAGATCTGGCTTCTGTCTCTCTGAAGAACCCTGTCCGGATATTTGTGAACAGCAACACGGATGTGGCCCCCTTCCTGCGACAGGAGTTCATCCGGATCCGGCCAAATCGGGAAGGGGACCGGGAAGCCATTGTGGCAGGTGCAAGCCCAGGGTGGGACTGGGCAGGTGGGGTGCTCGACTCCCATGACCTCAGGAGTGCCATACTGGAGCCTCCTCCATCCAGCCTCCCCTAATCCAGTGTGTGGTGCTGCCATTCCTTCACTCCATCACTTTCGATATGTTTTTCCTCCCTTATCCCTTGGTAATCCACTCTCCACCTACAGATCATGTAAAATGATGTTTACAAATGAGCACTTGCCTATTACTTCCTTATTTAAAGCCCGCTGGTGTCTTCCATTGCTCTTAGACTAAAATCCACGCTCCCTAGCGAGTTCTGCAAGCCCTCTGGGTCTGGCCCCTGCCTGCTTTGTTGCCTTTGCTCCGGCCTTGTTGCCTGGCACTCGGCCACACTCACCTGCTTTAGCTTTCTCAAACCCACAAGCTTGTCCTCCTTGGGGCCTTTACGTTTGCTCTCTCCTCTGCCTGGAGTCTTCCTCCTAATCTTCTCATGGATGATCCTGCCTTGTCATTCAGCTTGAGAGGAACCAGTGCTGAAGCTACCTCCCCATCCTCCCTTCACTTTCTCAAGGGCAGGACTCGCTTTTCTGTCTCAGCCCTGGAATTTGAGCTTCGCACGGGTAGGAACCTCGCCTGTCTGTCTCCCTGATGCCAGGCAGAGCACTACTTCGCAGGCGAGGAGGGAGCATGTTTCGGAGATGGCTGCTGGTTCACTCTTCTCTCCCTGCCAGCTCTGTTGACAAGGACCTTCACCGACCATGTGATGCTGTTCACCCAGACCAAGAAGCAGGCCCACCGCATGCACATCCTCTTGGGTCTCATGGGACTGCAGGTGGGCGAGCTCCACGGCAACCTGTCACAGACGCAGCGGCTGGAATCCCTCCGGTAAACTTGGGGTTAGGGTTGGCTCCTATCCACCATTCTTGGGCAGGTCAGAGAGGCTCTCTAACTCATACGAGGGAAAATACCACCCAGAAGCTGTGTTGGAATACTAGCAGGGACGCAGGTAGCACAGTTTCCCTGGAAGGTCATGTCTTAGATACACTCAGAACTAACTCCATAGTCTCACAGAAGAGGTAACTCATGCCCCAGGGCTTGTGTATGGGAGCTGCTGAGTGGGCCATGGAAAGAGATTCTGACTCGGGACGGTTCAGCATACTTTGGCATACGTTTTTGTCTACAGCTGCTCCAGAGCAGTGGACAAACCCGAGTCTCATGGAAGGAAATTTGGAATCAAAGTTTGTCTCCATTTCTTGACCATTTACTTTGCCAGGCCTGTGCTGTGTGCTTTTCCGTGTGATTCATTTAATTCTCACAGAATGGAGTCCGCTTGGGGGGCAAGGAGGAACCCTTTAGAGCTCTCCCACCTATCCCTATTCATCATAGATGGCTGAGAGTGGCTTTCTAAAGAAAAGCTATTTTGAATGCTGAGACATTTGCATATGCTACTTCCTATATAGGATAGCTCTGTGGTTCCCAAACTTCCATATGTATAGGAATTACTGTGTAAGGGGATATACACAAAATGACATTTGCTCCACTTTATGGATTGTTTAAGGGGGAGTGTAAATGTGGATGGGCTGACACTTAGGCTCTGTCCCCACTGTGATAGTCTGTACTCTGCTGCTTGACTCCAAATGGAATTGTGTTCTTTCTGCTGGCTCAGGATCCTGCATAGCAGTATTGAGGATGGGAATCTGAATAAACATCTCTTTGTGGCTATTTCCAGGCGCTTTAAGGATGAACAGATTGACATTCTTGTGGCCACAGATGTGGCAGCCCGTGGACTTGACATCGAGGGGGTTAAAACGGTGAGCAGGCCCTGGCTGGTTTGGCTTAGTGGGTAGAGTGTCAACCTGCAGACTGAAGGGCTGTAGGTTCAATTCTGGTCAAGGGCATGTACCTTGGTTGCAGGCTCAATCCCCAGCCTGGTTGGGGCAAGTGCAGGAGGCAACCAGTCGATGTGTCTCTCTCACATCAATGTTTCTCTCTGTGTCTCTCCCCCTCACTTCCACTCTCTCTGAAAAGTCAATGGCAATATATTTTTGAGTGAGGATTAAAAAATTCAAACACACACACACACACACAAACACAAAACAAAACAAAAATAACGGTGAACAGGCTCCATCTTCCTTGAACTTTGGGTGGGAGTCCTTTTGCCTCCTTGTGTTCCAACTGTTTCCCAACTCCCACATATGAATGATGGTCAGCTTTGACCTTCCAGGTAATCAACTTCACGATGCCCAATACCATCAAGCATTACGTCCACCGGGTGGGAAGAACAGCACGTGCTGGCAAGGCTGGGCGTTCGGTCTCCCTGGTGGGAGAAGAAGAGCGGAAGATGTTGAAGGAGATTGTGAAGGCTGCCAAAGCTCCTGTGAAGGCCCGGATACTTCCCCAAGGTGAGCAGACACCACTGCAGCAGCTCAGGGCAGTTTGGATAGGTGAGGCAGGGGCAGAAGATAATGGGTGAGAGCAGGAGCTTTGCAGTCAGGAGCCAAGTTTGAATCTTGCTGAGTAACTCTGGGCAGGTCTTACCTCTCCTCTCTGGGCTTCAGTCTTTGTGTGTAAAGGAGACTCATGATAGACTTATGCCTCAAGTGCCTTATTCATAGGTATTTTACATCCTTTGGGAAGAAAGTTCTCTCTTAGGGCAAAATCCCCATTGATTCCCTCCTGTCCCCTAGTCCTTGAGGGGCAAAAGGTGAGGAGATCAGCATTCATTCTTTTGGATATCTTTCATTCTTTATGTTCTCATTCAAAGGAGTCTTTTAAAGCACATCCTTTTTAAACATTTTTTTTTTCAGTTATAAAAATAATAAGTATTCAGTGTTGGGACTTAGTAAATAAAATAAGAGCTAAAATGTAATTGTATGTTAAGGAACTCACCACTGCTAGTATTTAGATACATATCCTTTTTTCCTTTCATATATGTCTATTTTTTTCCATTTAATTCATTCAGCCAGCAAATAATTATTGAGTACTACTGTATATGCCTGGTGCTATTTATTCTATTCTAGGTTTTGGGGATACAGCAGGAAACAAAACAGCTGATCCTATGGTGGGGAAAGACATAAAAAAGCTAATAGAAGATGTGATTTAGAACTGCAGGAGGAGAGGTGCCTACTTTAGGAAAGCCTCTGAGCAGGTGGCATTTGAGACGAGTCCTGGACGACAAGAATGAGGTGGCCCTAAGTGGTCCGGGGACAGAGTGTGCCAAGCAGAGAACACCAGGGCAAGGCCTCTGAGGCGGGAGCAAACTTGGGAGTGCGAGTAAAAGGGAAGAAAGGCCAGAGGGTCCGAGGCACGGTGAGCAAGGTGGAGTAGAAGGCCAGAGAGGTCGGCAGGGGCCATGCTTAGAAGCTTAGAGCTTATTTTAAAAGCAACAGGAAACCTTCAGGCAGGGTTGGAGGGCTGTTAAGCAGAGAAGTCACACACAAAAAACCACAATTTTCTAAGTCACTACATACATACCTACTTTCCTTTCATCAGCTACATAGGCTTCACTCTTATTTAAAAAAAATTTTTGTTCTGTTCCCTCAAGATGTCATCTTGAAATTTCGGGACAAAATTGAGAAAATGGAGAAAGATATATATGCAGTTCTGCAGCTGGAGGCTGAGGAGAAAGAGATGCAACAGTCGGAAGCCCAGGTGAGGAGGGCTCTGGTTCCCAGGGTCACTCGGTAAGCACACCGCATTAGACCCTCTGAAATCCTTTGTCTGCAAACAGATCATCAGAGTCCCAAGCATTTTCGGCAATGGCTTCCTGCGACTGCTACATTATATATTGTCAGATGTAGGTTCCATGGCAGGTACTCTTTTGCTGTCCCCCCCAGATCAACACAGCAAAGCGGCTCCTGGAAAAGGGGAAGGAGGCACAGAACCACGAGCCTGAGAGGAGCTGGTTCCAGACCAAAGAAGAGAGGAAGAAGGAAAAAAGTATGTCGGGAGGTTCCTCAGAAGCTAAACATAGAATTCATAGGACCCAGCAATTCCACTCCTTGATCTAACCCCAAAGAACTGAAAATAGGGACTCAAATGGATACTTACATGCCAGAGTTCATTGAAGCAGTACTCACTGTAGTCAAAGGGTGGAAGCAACCCATGTCCATCAACAGATGAATGGAGACACAAAGTGTGTATACATACCATGGAATAGTCTTCATCAATAATTAAGTTCTGGTGCATATTGTTAAGGATGAATATTGAAAACCTGTTGAGTGAACTAATCCAGACACAAAAGGACAAATATTTATGATTCTGCTTATATGAAGTACCTAATCATGCAAAGTCATAGACACAGAAAGTAGAATAGAGATTACTAGGGGGTAGGGGAGGGAGTTTTTCTTAAGCAGTCTTTTTTGTTTTTTATATAATATATTTTTATTGATTTCAGAGAGGAAAGGAGAGGGCAAGAAAGATGGAAACATTAATGATGGGAGAGAATCATTGATCAGCTGCCTCCTGCACGCCCCACACTGGGGATCCAGCTCGCAACTCGGGCATGTGCCCTTGACTGGAATCGAACTTGAGACCCTTCAGTCCACAGGCTGATGCTCTATCCACTGAGCAAAACCGGCTAGGGCAGTTATTTACTTATTTATTTTAATTTTTAATCCTCACCCGAGGATATTTTTCCATTGAATTTTAGAGAAAGGGAAGGAGAGAAATTGATGTGAGAGAAACACATCGACTGGTTGCCTCCTGCACAAGCCCAGGCCCTGCAGGGAGGAGCCTGCAACCCAGGTACTTGCCCTTGACTGGAATCGAACCTGGGACCCTTTGGTCCATAGGCAGACACTCTGTCCACTGAACCAAACTGGCTAGTGTGTGAGGGAGTTATTAATGGTTACAGAGCTTCTGTTTGGGATGATGAAAAAGTTGTAGAAACAGAAAATGGTGATTGTTGTACAATATTGTGAATATAATTGGTGCTACTAAATTGTACACTTAAGAATGAAAATGGTACATTTTTTTAAAATCCTTACCCGAGGATATTTTTTCCATTGATCCTTAGAGAGAGTGGAAGGGAGGGAGGAGGGGAAGAGAGAAGAGAGAGAGAGAGAGAGAGAGAGAGAGAGAGAGAGAGAGAGAGAGAGAGAGACATGGATATGAGAGAGACACATCGACTGGTTGCCTCCCTCATGCATCACAACTGGGACCTGGGATTTAACCTGTAACTGAGGTATGTGCCCTTGACCAGGTATCAAATCTGCAATGCTTTGGTGCATGGGCTGATGCTCTAACCTCTGAGCAAACCAGCCAGGACAAAATGGCAAATTTTATGTTACATATTTTGTCACAAGAGGCAGGAAAATATTTTTAGATATTCCCTGCCTTTCTCTATTTTTAACAATCACAAATGAATTTACATTGTTCTACACCTTGCTTTTTTCAATTTTATAGCTTGGAGATGATTTTATATAAGCATATGGATAGCTACCTTTTCTTTTTAAATATGGCTGTGTGATCTTCCATCAAATGGGTTGATTATAATTTATTTAATTAGTCCCTGTTGAGGGACATTGGGGTTGTTTCTAATCATTTGCTATTATTAACAATTCATGTAGTGAATAACTTTGTCCAGATTCCTTTGCACAATTAAGCAAATATATTTGATTTGTGGATAAAGTCCTTAAAGTAGAATTGTAGGTCAGAGGTTATATGTATTTATTATTTTTTTAGGGATTGCAAAATTACCTTCCAAAAAGATTATATCAGCAATTTAAGAAAGACTGCCTATATATGATGGGACAGAAAATTAGGGTGTATCTATGTTAAATTTTGTTAAAAATCTATATATTGCCCTAGTTGGTTTGGCTCAATGGATATAGTGTTGGCCTGCGGACTGAAGGGTCCCAGGTTTGATTCTGGCCAAGGGCACATGCCTGGGTTGCGGGCTCGATCCCCAGTAGAGGGTATGCAGGAGGCAGCCAATCAGTGATTCTCTCTCATCATTGATGTTTCTATTTCTCCTTCTCCCTTCCTCTCTAAAATCAATAAAATATATATATATTTTTAAATCTATATATATAAAAGCCTAAGCGACCGGATGATCGGCCTACCGGCCAGTAGCTACAATGTGCACTGACCACCAGGGGGCAGATCTCAACACAGGAGCTGCCCCCGGTGGTCAGTGCACTCCCACAGTGGAAGTGCTACTGGCGAGCCCAGCTGTGGCAGCACAAGCCTCCCCTGCGGACACTCTCCCTGTGCACCTGAGCTGCGGTGGCGGCAGGCACAGCGGGGGCAGGATGAGCAGGAGCGGTGCCCCGCCTGGGCTCAGGCTCCTCCCCAGCCGCCTGCCGCTTTGCACACTACTTCGTGCTGTGCAGGATTGACGTGGACAGTGGACTGGAGCCCGACAAGCTGGTGGGTAAGGCCAGGCTGTGGCAGTGCAGAGGTCCACTGATCGCCGCAGGCCAGGCCGAGGGACCCCGCCAGTGCACGAATCCATGCACCGGGCCTCTAGTAGAGTTATAATTATTCAGGGACATAAGTGAACTAAATTCTTATCTTTCACATCAAGAGGTAGATCAGGGGTCCTCAAACTACGGCCCGCGGGCTACATGCAAATACAAATATTGTATTTGTTCCCGTTTTGTTTTTTTTCTTCAAAATAAGATATGTGCAGTGTGCATAGGAATTTGTTCATATTTTTTTTTAAACTATAGTCCGGCCCTCCAACAGTCTGAGGGACAGTGAACTGGCCCCCTGTTTAAAAAGTTTGAGGACCCCTGAGGTAGGTAGATAATGGAAGTCTCAAATGGATGAATTGAGAAATAGTGGAACAAGCATGCTATTTAGTGAGATGGGGTCATCACCAAGAAAGTGAGTGATTGATGATTCTCATTTTAAGCCCTTGTGTACCAATTTAAAATCTGTGTACTTGTTAATATAAGTTTTTTTTTTTTTAAATGTTTTGATTTCAGTGAGAGGAAGGTACGGGGAGAGGGATAGAAACATCAATGATGAGAAAGAATCATTGATCGCCTACCTCCTGCACGCCCCCTCCTGGGGATGGAGCCCACAACCATGACCTTCTAGTTCATAGATTGACACTCAACCACCGAGCCATACCAGCCTGGCTGTAAGTTTAAAGGAAGTTATAAAACTACTTGAAATCTCATGCTCTCTTCTCATCCCAGTTGCTAAGGCTCTACAGGAGTTTGACTTGGCCTTAAGAGGAAAGAAGAAGAGGAAGAAGTTTATGAAGGACGCCAAGAATAAAGGGGAGATGACAGTGAGTGGCCTCCCCTTTGGAGTTGGGTCCCTGCACAGTGCAATGAGTCAGGGCTGCCTGACTCACATGTCATCCTCTTGAATCCAGCTTTAAAATAAAACTGTTCCATACTCACATGTCACCGTCTCTCTAGGCAGAGGAGAGGTCCCAATTCGAAATCCTCAAGGCACAGATGTTTGCTGAGCGGCTGGCCAAAAGGAATCGCAGAGCCAAGCGAGCGCGAGCAATGCCTGAGGAGGAGCCAGCAAGAGGCCCTGGTAGGCATATGGGGAGCCTACCGGGGCTGGAAAGAAGGTTCTCCCTGTAACCTGTGCTTATAGTCAGGGAGAATATTAGAGGGATGGTGATAAGAGCCCACATTTCTTGAGTAATGAATATATACTAGTGTATACAGCTATACCTTTATTGGCTCCAAGTGGTGCAGTGACCTGTGGTTAGTGGGAATACCTAGGATTTGAAACCAGGCCTTTAGGAATCTGGAGCCTAAGTCCTTACCAGTTACCACATGGAGGAGCAGGTCAGGGTCAAATGAAGTGAAGGTGGTCTTTGGCCCATTTCACTTTGGACTACATAAATATTCTTTGGAGTGCTTCCTTCACACCTGGTACTTCTGATTCCTTATCCCTTTTCTGCCAGGATCTGATGTTTCACCTTCATGTCAATAAATCATTAGTCCAGAGCATCCACTGAACTTGGGACCATTACCCTGAGCTTAAGGGAATTTAGGAGCCTGGGTTTAAGAGGACATATCTAACCCATTCTCTCTCTGCACAGCCAAGAAGCAAAAGCAGGTGAAGAAATCTGTATTTGATGAAGAACTCACCAACACGAGCAAGAAGGCCCTGAAACAGTATCGAGCTGGGTAGGGTTTTAAGTCATCATGGAGCTCTTGGTATTTTGATGAAAGCTCTCTCTCCTTCCCCACTCCCACTTCTCATATACCTATAGCTTTATAATATATACTAGGGGCCCGGTGCACGAAATTCGTGCACTGGGTGTGTGTGTGTGGGGGCGGGGGGGGGGAGTGTCCCTCAGCCCAGCCTGCTCCCTCTCACATACTGGGAGCCCTCAGGCGTTGACCCCCATCACCCTCCAATCGCAGGATCGCCCCTTGCCCAGGCCTGACGCCTCTGACAGAGGCATCAGGCCTGGGCAGGGGACCCTCATTTTCCCCTATCACTGGTTCTGCCCCCAGCCCAGGCCTGATGCCTCTGGCCCAGGCATCAGGCCTGGGCAGGGGACCCCCCCAGACCCCTCCAATGGCTGGCTCTGCCCCTTGCCCAGGCCTGATGCCTCGGCCAGAGGCGTAGGCCCCCATCACCCTCCGATCACCTGATCGGCCCCTTGCCCAGGCCTGACGCCTCCGCCAGAGGTGTCAGGCTTGGACAGGGGATCCCCATCTCCCCCCAATCACTGGCTCTGGCCCCCGCCCAGGCCTGAGGCCTCTGGCCCAGGAATCATGCCTGGGCAGGGGACCCCCATCTCCCTCTGATCGCTTGCTCCACCCCCCGCCCAAGCCTGACGCCTCTGACCCAGGCTTCAGGCCTGGGCAAGGGGACCATCATATCCCCCCAATCCCCGGCTCCGCCCCCCACCCAGCCCTGATGCCTCGGCCAGAGGAGTTGACCCTCATCACCCTCCAATCACCAATCACCGGATCGGCCCCTTGACCAGGCCTGAGGCCTCCAGCAGAGGTGTCAGGCCTGGGCAGGGGACCCCCAGCTCCCCACAGTTGCAGGCTCCACCCCTGCCCAGGCCTAATGCCTCTGGCCTAGGCGTCCGGCCCGGGCAGCGGGGACCCACAGCTGCAGCGGCCCTGCGATTGTGGGCTTCGCTTTAGGCCCAGGCAAGGGACCCCCTAGCTCCCGGGACTGCCAGCTTCGACCGTGCCCAGCTCCCATCGCTGGCTCCACCCCTACTTCCTGCTATCACTGGCCAGGGCGGCAAAGGCACCTGATTCTCCGATCATGGCTGGGGGGCAGGGCAAAGGCGGCCCCAGGGCCGCCTTTGTCCTTCCCCCCAGCTCTTAGCTCCCCCCTGGGTTTCCGATCACTGTCAGTGGCAGGGGGCTTCTTCCTGCTTTCCCTTTCGCCTCCCTGCATTGTGCCTACATATGCAAATTAACCGCCATCTTGTTGGCAGTTAACTGCCAATCTTAGTTGGCAGTTAATTTGCATATAGCCCTGATTAGCCAATGAAAAGGGTAGCGTCGTACGCCAATTACCATTTTTCTCTTTTATTAGTGTAGATTTCAGGGGCTTCTGTCTGACTTCCCAGGGTGAGAACATGAAGAAAGAGGTGTGGAAGCTCTTTTGCCTTGGCGATAAAGTGGCACATTTTTGGTTCAGAAATAGAGCTTCTCAGGAGAGTGATAAATAGAACCCCAAAGGATCCTTGGTTTGCTCTTGGGAATGTGTTGTTCATCCCTCCTCTTCCGAATTCCCCAGGCCTGGGTTGGGATGGGGTTAGATTTACGCTTCCCAAGTAGTTTTATTATATACACCTTTCTCCCTCAGCCCAGTCTGCACCCTCTCCAATCTGGTACATCCCTCACAATCTGGGACTGCTAGCTCCCAACTGCTCGCCTGCCTGCCTGCCTGATTGGCCCTAACCGCTTCTGCCTGCCAGTCTGGTCACCCCGTAACCACTCCCCTGCCAGCCTGATTGATGCCTAACTACTCCCCTGCCAGCCCGATCGCCCCCAACTATCCTCACCTGCTGGCCCAATTGCCCCCAACTTCCCTCCCCTGCTAGCCTGGTCGCCCCTAACTGCCCTCCCCTGCAGGCCCGGTCTCCCCCAACTGCCCTCTCCTGCTGGCCATCTTGTGACCCCATGTGGGTGTCCATCTTGTGCAAGGATGTGACAGTCAATTTGCATATTACCTCTTTATTATATAGGATGAGAAGGAAGGGTAGAGCCTCTTCCAGTTTTATTTTAAAGCTGGACTCTGACTTGCACAAACCCATATTATCAGGTAGAAACACACACAGGCTGAGAACCTCAGGACCTGAAAATGATGCATGTGTTGATCCTGCTGCTATGTGTGGGAGCTGGGTGCAGTGGGGGTGAGACCACCCGCTTTTCCAACAGTTTGCCATTTCAGCATCATGTCTTCTCTCTCACCTACAGCCCCTCTTTTGAAGAAAGGAAACAGTTAGGCTTGTCACACCAGAGACGAGGAGGAAACTTTAAATCTAAATCCAGGTAATGTTTGCAGTTTTGGAGGACCAAAGGTTACAACTATTTGGGATTAGAGAAGAAACCTTTCATGGGAAAGGAGCTCCTCCTTCCTCTTTCTGGCCTTCGAGGGGTTGGTCCTTTACTCTGATTTTTTAAAATTTAAATGTATTAGAGGTAGCATTGGTTAATGATGTTTTAGGATACCATTCTATGATACATTTTCTGTATATTGTATTTTTGCTCACCATCCAAAGTCTAGTCTCTTTCCATGATCCCTTCTGGTTTTCTTAATAGGTACAAGAGGAGGAAGTAGCCTTGGTGGCCTGAAGAAGTTCATGGGATGGCCCTTCGATCCCTTCCTTATGGGAAGTCATCCTGGTTTGATCTTTTCTCCATTTGTAAAAAAAATTCTTAAAACTTTAAAAAGTCTGTGTCATTTGTACACTAAGAAAGAAAGAGTCAGTCAGCCAAGGCTTCCTCTTGCTGATTAGTTTGAACATAAAGAATATACCGAGACACTGGGGTGGTGGGGGCTTGCCTGGGGTGGGAATGGCTGAGGGGGTTGGGGTGGTCAATTGGGGAAAAAGACATATGTAAAACTTTAGACAATAAATAAAAATGTATATACACACACACACACACACACACACACACACCCCGAATGGAAAAGTATTTGGTGGGCAGGGGAAAGAAACTGATCTAATTGTAAATTTTATTCCTGTTTCTTCCCTCAATAGCACACTGCTCCCAGTGCGCTAGCTTGGCACTGCCACATACATTGGAATGCATCTTTGTGCCTGTAGAGAAGTTAGATGTGGAGGAAATTCTTATTAGTTCTCTTCAATTATGTCCTAGAACTAAAAGCTGTCATTTACCACAAACTATACCAGACATTCTGTGGACTGAGCAATTTAATTTACTACACCCCTCTGAGGCAGGTACTATTATCCCCATTTTGCAGATAAGAAACAGGCTTGGAGAGACTGAGTCACTTTCCACTGCACAGTTGGGAATTCAGGTTTTTGAAACCAGGCTCTACCTAAATTCTTACTTGCTATAGTGTGGAGGTGCTACTGGAGATGGAAGCTCCAAGAGGACAGGAGTCTCTAGATAAATTTGCTCCTTGTTGCAAAAAAAGTTTTTACCCATAGAATGGTGGTTCTCATCCTTTTCTGAATCACAGGTCCCTTTGAGAATTAGATGAAAGCTAGGGGGTATATCTTGAGAAAATTATTTATAGTTTATATCATACAATTTCAAGGAGTACATAGAGATCTCCCCCCCACCTCCCGCCAGCTAAATAATTATATTACCTAAGTAGTATATACCCTCACCACTGAAGAATGTGCTAAGAGCTACTCATTTGGGCTGCACCTAACCGTTGCCAACAGAGGGTTCTATTTCAATTAATGGCACACCTTCATGATAAAATGTGGTTCAGACTCACTGTATGTGTTTATAGAAAGATCCCCAAGTTAGATCATTAGGCAAAAAAAGTCTGAAGTGCAGAACTGCACTTTTCTTAAGGGCTACATATTGCATATACATAGATTATCTCTGGGAGGACTTATGAAACTTAACTCTGGAAAGGGAAACTCCACACACACACACACACACACACACACTTGTAGAGGTTGAAAAACTTTTTTGCCACAAGTTAAAAAAAAAAAAAAAAATGGCCAAAACCGGTTTGGCTCAGTGGATAGAGCGTCGGCTTGCGGACTGAAGGGTCCCAGGTTCGATTCCGGTCAAGGGCATGTACCTGGGTTGCGGGCACATCCCTAGTGGGAGACGTGCAGGAGGCAGCTGATCGATGTTTCTCTCTCATCTATGTTTCTGACTCTCTATCTCTCTCCCTTCCTCTCTGTAAAAAATCAATAAAAAAAAAAGAAAAAAAAAAAGAAATGAATCCTAGCTACATCAAAACCCAAAACCACATAAACAAAAGTGCCTCTATTCCCATCTTCTCTGTCTCAAGCCACCTGAGCTGCTTCTAACAGTTGAGGACAAACAGACCACTGATCTCTTGCAATTGTTTTTATTAATTAGAATTATAGGCTAAAGTGCATAGTAAAGACAAAAAAGGAAATGCATACATAGGAAAGAGATGTAGAAAGACCTGAGATGCCTAAGTGTCAGTTCTAAGGAACACTAGACTGAGGGACTATGTATGCACAGGGCAAGCCTGGGGGGCTGGTTTCTGACATGGGTCTGGGGCCTGCAGAAGCTGCTGGCATGCTAACCCTGCTCAGGCAAAAGCTGCAATAGATGTTGGGATGAAGGGCCACACTTTGGATAGGTGCTGGTACCAAATGTGAACTTAGTTACACTGTGGACCCTGGGGAACCAGCACTGCTACTGAAACTTTCCTGGTTCGGGCAAAGAAACCTCCACCATCCCAAAGTGCAAGTCATAGGAAAGGGATCACTCCTTAGTTAGCCTGGGCTGCTTGAATAAGCCTCCAGCTGTGGGTAGTCACACTTTTCCAACTCAGTGAATATGTAACTGGGTCAGCATTAGCCAGTAAAGTCTTTGTCTTATCGCATGCCTCCAACTCCTGCAGTGAGGGGGCCTGAGAAGGGCAGGAGGGATTCTTGTGCTCCTTGAAAGAATAAGAAGTTCATAAAGAACTCCTCTGGGCCTCTGTTTATTAGAATGAGAGTTAGTCTGCAAGTTAAGGCCTGGCACTTAGAATGAGTCTGCTTCACTGAGCGTACACTCTGTGCCCCTGGAACACTGCAGGAAAAACATCTGACCAAGTCGGGAGCCAGAGAGGCCACTATGTAGCCCTAGTGGAAGCCCCAAATATGCTCCAGGGAGTCCACTAACTTGCAGGAGAGAAAGAGACAAGTGTTAAATTTGCTCTCAGTTCTGGAGGTAAAGTGCTTGCTCTAGCGCAGGGATTAATGTAGATAAAAATGGGGGCAAGCCCTAAAAGTGGATCCTTAAGTAGGTGCTAAAAGAAAAGGAAAATAAAATACAAACTTCAGTTTCTTCATAGCTAATCCTAGCCTCAGAGTGGCCAGGGCAAAAGGCCATCTTCCTACATCATCCTCTGGATCTCCTCAAAGTTCATCAGGTTGTTGGCCGTGTCAGACCAAGCAGCATGCTCGGCTCCATCCATCTCAGAAGCAAGCTGGTTACTCCTTTCCAGAGTATGATTTATGCCCCCAATCACTTCCTTACATTCAGGACACATGCCCCTCTGCATGGCTCCCCCACAATCGCCAATCGCATAGATGTGGCCATTGGGACACTTGAACCAGTGGCCACGAGGTAAACCGATGGCTTTGACGATCTGTACACGCTCTTTCTCTGAGATGCCTAGGCCAGAGCAGGGAAGGGTGGCTTTGAGAGCTTCCATTTTTTTCTGCACAAGCTGTTCATCATCCTGGGTGAACTTACATGTTCCCTCAAGGATCTTGCGGACACTCCAGATCTCTTCTGCTACAGTACTGCTCACTCTCCCCTCTGCCATCTTGCAGCGGGTCAGGAGGTTCACCAGGTATGTGAGCCTCTGGATTTCACTTTGGAGGTCATCCAATTCCTGGCTTGTGAAGCTCAAACGCTTCTTGGCTAGCCACTCATGGACCTGGTCTAGTCGAGTCCTCACTTTTCTTTGTTCTGAGGAATGCACCTTTTTCAGGGAATCCAACAGTCCAGCCAAGTGGTCATAGAAGCTGATGTAATTCTCAACAAGGCCCAAGTCCTTCACTGACAGATTTTTCTGGGCTAGCTTCTCCATCAACATCAGGAAGTCTTCGGGAAGCAGATGCTGAAGGAGGCTCTTCCTCTCTAGCAGGGCCTGAAGTCGTTCCCGGCTGATTGCAATTTCCCCTGCTGAGCCCTGGATCTTTTCTTTGACTATTTCAATCTCTTCCAGCCGCTGTTTGATGCTGGTTCCATACCTCAGGTTTTTGCGAATGGGTACCTGGCACATAGGGCAGACCTTCAATCTGATGGCAACTTCATCATCCTTATGCTCATCCATGTAGCGATCCAGGGCTTGAACCTCAAATATGTGGCTGCAGTCTTCCAGTTGCACAAAGCGGGCATCAGGCTCATCCTCAGAGCCAAAGAAAATTTGGGTGACTTCCTCCTGGTGGCAGACACGGCACTTTGTAGGACACGGCTCTCCACACAAACCAATGCAGGGGTGGCCACAAGCCAGCAGCTTAGTGCAAGGCACGTAGCATGGGGGTCGGTTGCAGGGCTCAGAGCAGAGCTTGGTGCACTTGTAATGCTGGCAGCGCCAAACACAGGGTTCCACGCAGGGGCTACACAGTTCCCCACATTTCTTCTTGCACTGGCTGTGGACACAGCGGTTCTGACAGGTCCGCTGGCAGGGTGGGCACTCGCCAATGCATGGCTCCTGGCACTTGTGTGAACAGATGAGCAGTCGCTTGCAGGCCTTCTGACAGCGCTCATGAAAGCGGCCTTCAAAGCAGTTGTGGCAAGAGCCAGGGCAAGGATGCCCACAATCCAAGATGGTGCCACACTTGGTGGTGCACTTGACTGGTAGGCCATACTTGAGGTCTTCTACATTACCACACTTCACCTGTTGATTGTGCCCACACTTGAGTTTCACGGTGACCATTTCTGAACACAACTGCACACAAAGTTCACCACATGGGTGGCTGCATCTGTGCCCACATTTCAGAACTTTGGGGCAAGGCTCTTGGCAGCAGAATTCTGACTCAGGCATGGAACAAGGGACCATTTGTTCATGGCCACACCGAAGAATGATTTTGGGCACCTTCACTTGACAAGGCTGACATTCTTGGAAGCAAACAAGGGGGCATCGATGCCCGTCTTGGCAGATGACCTTCTGGCATGGCTTCATACACTGGAACTCCTTGTGCAAGGAGTCATAGGGGTGGCAGGCACGGGTGCAGACATGTCCACAGCCCAGTCGGAACTCACAGGGGAGACTACAGCCTCCTTCTGGAACTTTTTGGAAGTCAGAAGCTTTGGATACTAAAGTGTGGGTATCGGGGTGGTTCTGGCAGCACAGCTGGAGTGCTTGGCCTATTTCATTGTTCTCTCGAAGGGTATGGATGATCTTGCTCCACAAAGGTACTTTGGCCATCATCTGCATGTTTCCAATACAGTACATCCCCTTCTTGGCGCGGGACAGGGCCACACAGATGCGGTTGGGTATCTGGAGAAAACCTACCTTGCCCTCCTGGTTGCTCCGCACTAGTGAGAGGATGATGATGTCGTTCTCTTCCCCTTGGTATTTGTCCACCACGTGGACCTTGACACCAGCAAATGTCTTAGCTGGCATGAGTTTGCGCAGACAGAACAGCTGCCCAGTGTAAGTGGTGAGGATGGTAATCTGGGAGGGCAGGTATTCCTGGCACAGGAAGTACTTGCACAGCTCCACCACAAAGTGAGCCTCGTGCTGGTTTTGGTGGCTTTTGCCTTCTTGGATTTCCTGTTCAGGAAAGTTGTGTTCTATAAAGAAAAGGTTAGAAGCGACCCCCTGGAAAGGAGAAAAAGTGACATGTTAGAAAGTTCTCACATAGCAGTTTTCTCTTTCTATTTTCACATTCGTTGGCTATTGACCCTGTTCGAGAGACCTTGAGAGCCTTTTGTATACTCGGTACCACTATCTTTTTTAAAAAAATATATATTTTATTGATTTTTTACAGAGAGTAAGGAAGAGGGATAGAGAGTTAGAAACATCGATGAGCGAGAAACATCAATCAGCTGCCTCCTGCATACCCCCCACTGGGGATGTGCCCGCAGCCAAGGTACATGCCCTTGACCGGAATCGAACCTGGGACCCTTCAGTCCCCAGGCCGACGCTCCATCCACTGAGCCAAACCGGTTAGGGCGGTACCACAATCTTTAATCCTGTAGTCACCATGTGCTCTGTTTTGGGGGTATTGACAGTGAAATGGATAAAGAATTTATGCCTAATTTTAGTTTTCAAGATACTTATTTGATATTAATATTTATAATGGCCACACACAATCCAACCATTATAGTTTAGGGAATAAGCAGCAGCTATGATGAAGAAGATGAGACAGATTATTTATGAGCACTCTAGTATGCTGATTGCTTTATATATCTTCTCTCCTTCAATCCAAAAATGTAATAAGGCAGCAGTCATTCTCCTTGTACAGAATACCCTAATATTCAGAATTGGTATATAACTTGCTAAAATGTTACACAACTACGAACTGGCAGAGCTATGATTCAAAACCCAGGTCTGTATTCTCCAATTCTATAATATTCCTCCTTTTAAAAACCAGCTTTTTATAAAGCTGGCTCTATTCCCTTCTAAAAGTCCTTATTCAATCTGAGGAAAATATAGCCTCCTAGGTCGCTGACAGCAGCAGATTAGGTAGGATAGACTCACCTTAATCTTCTCATATTTGAGAACAGAGGGATGATTCTCTAGATCCTGGTAAATGTGGGGTGTCAAAAGTCGGGCAATTTCAGGGCGCATGCGGTGCTGAAACAAGACATGTATATCATTAGGACATGGGCAGAGAATAAATGCAGTTTTCTAAAGACTAGGTTACTGGTGGAAAATCAGGGGAAGCAACATTTGAAAATAATAATAGGGAGAAAAGAGCAGAATGTAAACAGCTCCTTCATCCAACACACACTCAACATGGGTTGATTTTGCGATTGCGATACTTAAAACAGAAAACAAAGTAAGTTTGAGAGTCATTTCATCACTAAAGCAGTTTTATTTTTATGAGAACTTTCTTACTGGCTGTTGGAAGGCTTCCAGGAGCCTTCTCCTAGACAATTCATAATAACAGAGGCCCGGCTTCTCACCTGGTAATTCAGACGGACAAAGGGAATGTTTACTTTCACCAGCCGTTCAAAGAGGGACACTTCAAGGTTGAAATTCTTGGCCAGATCATACACATTGGCACTGGGGCGCAGCTGAAAAAAGAAACATAGCTGAGAATTCTCTACTGAAAACTTATTTCATCCATCTATCCATCCACCCACCCACCCATCAAATGTTTTTTAAATGCCTTCTATGTGCCAGGCACTGCTCTAGGTGCTGGCAGGCTAAGGATAAAGAGTGACCAGGGCCACGAAGGACAAAGTGCCGAGGGTTACAGGCTCTTTAGCTAGGCCTCTCTGTACAGTGACATTTGAGTTGATGTCAGAATGGAAGAGGTTGCCACTCATTCGAAAAGCAAGCCATGAGAGGGAGCAGATAGGGGGTGGGTACACAATGAGATGGTGATATAAGGTGAAGTCGGAGAAGCAGGCTGAACCCTGAGAATACTGTAGGCCACTTTAAGAAGCTTGATTTTTATATTAAATGTAATGAGAAACCACAGGAGAGTTTTGAGCTGGGAGTGACATGATCTGATTTACTTTAAAAAAAAAATTCACAGCAGCTTTATTAAGAATGGGTTAGAGGGTGGCAAAAATGGAAGCAGGGGGACAGGAAATATGGTATTACAATAGTCCACTTAAAAGGCCATGATGATTGCCCTAGCTGGTTTGGCTCAGTGGATAGAGCGTCGGCCTGCGGACTGAGGGTCCCAGGTTCGATTCTGGTCAAGGGCACATGCCTGGGTTGCGGGCTCGATCCCCAGTGTAGGGCATGCAGGAGGCAGCCGATCAATGATTCTCTCTCATCATTGATGCTTCTATCTCTCTCTCTCCCTTCCCCGCTGAAAAAAAAAAAAAAAAAAAAAAAGGCCATGATGGATAAATAGCAGAGGGAACAGATGAAATGGAACCTCTAGAACAGTGGTTCTCAATCTTCCTAATGCCGCGACCCTTTAATACAGTTCCTCATGTTGTGGTGACCCCCAACCATGAAATTATTTTCGTTGCTACTTCATAACTGTAATTTTGCTACTGTTATGAATCATAATGAAATTATCTGATATGCAGGATATATTTTCATTGTTACAAATTGAACATAATTAAAGCACAGTGATTAATCACAAAAACAATATGTAATTATATATGTGTTTGCCAGTGGTCTTAGGCGACCCCTGTGAAAGGGTTGTTCGACCCCCAAAGGGGTCGCGACCCACAGGTTCAGAACCGCTGCTCTAGACTATACCACAAATCTAACAGTACCTACTCTAGATTGAACATGAGAGGTAAGGAGAAGAAGAATCGCAGAAAGCCATTAAGAGGCTTGAGAACCGGTGAAGCAGAGGCCAGCGTGTCTTCCTGATTGATTCCACTGCCCTACCTGCTGGTGGTCCCCAATCAGAATGAGGTGCTGGCAAGCTTTGCTCAACGTGGCAATGGTGTGGGCCTCAAGGACTTCAGCAGCCTCTTCCACAATGACAATCCGAGGCTCTACCTTCTGCAGAATCTGGCGATATTTGGCAGCACCTGTTCAAGAGAAAAAAGAGGCTCCTCTGAGATGATGTACTGGACCCACCAGGCCACTGGGTTTCTGGGTCTGTGACAACTGAGCCCTCACATTCATCCAGGGCTGTGGTGGCTACTGTATGAGAGAACAAGTGCTGCTGGATGGTCACCAGCGCATTATACCCACGTTGGTCATTGCTGGGATTCTAAACGCAACAGGAGCAAGTAGGTGAATTTCACACTCAGTTCCTTAAATACAGTGTGCTTGCTTTCAATAGCTTTTCATGGTATTTTCTTCTAACCTACTAGAGAAGCTTCCTTTACCTGCCGTAGATTATCTGACAGAAGCTTGGCACCAGGAGGGAATGGCTGGAGCAGGTAAATTTCCTCAAGTTCTCTTACCTGTGGTTGTCATTCCTATGACCTGGGCATCTTTCAGAATGTGCAGGTCTTCCTGGAGTCTCAGCTCAGCCATTCTCTCTGCTGATGTGCGGTAGTGGTGCTCATAGTTGAGGATCTTTCGGCGGGTGTCAGCCTGGTACTTCTGTAGCCACAGCCTGAAGAATATGAAGAAACAGGTAGAGGGAGCTGCATACTCTTTGAGAAGGTGGAGTAACTCCCTTTAGTGTGCCCTGTGTTAGAAGTGGAACCTAGACCACTGAGGAGCTTACAGGCAGGCCATAGAGAGAAAGAAAGGAGAGACCCAGATGTGCATGGGCCCAAGCGTCTAAAATGCCCAACAGAAAGATGTGTAGAGACATGTATTTAGTCAGGAGTTAAAGAACAGAGGTTAAATATTGGGAATAGAGTAAGGGACTTCAAAAGTTTCAAGAATTATTTCTCCAAATTCTTCCTACCCCATCCTTAGCTGAGTCTTCTCCCCTCCCCAATTCTCCAGTCTTCTTTTACAAGTAAAACAGATCATGTCACTACTCTGCTGTAAAATCTTCCAATGGGGCCCTAGCCAGTTTGGCTCAGAGGATATAGCGGGAAGGGTCCTGGGTCCGGTCCCTGTCAAGGGCATGTGCCTCGGTTGCAGGCTGATCCCTGGCCCTGGTTGGGGCATAAGCGGGAGGCAACCAATTGATGTGTCTCTTTCACACTGATGTTTCTCTCTCCTTGTCTCTCCCCTCCTTTCCACTCTCTCTCCAAAAAAAAAAAAAAAAAAAAGCAAAGTATCAAGTGAGGGTTAACTAAAAAAGAAAAAAATCTTCCAATAGATAAAAGCCTTGCTCCTCACCTTAGCCCTATGAGGCATGCATTGTCAGGCCTCCGTCCACCTCTTTGACTTGACTTTCCATTTCTTTCTGCAAGCCACAGCCATACTGGCTGTCTTTTTCAATTTCTCAAACAGATGTTCCCTCCCGTCTCAAGACCTTTACCCATGAGGTCCCCAAAATCTCATCTGCTCCCACTTCCCCATTGGCCTTATAAATACCTACTCCTCTTTCAGATCTTGCCTCCAATGTCACTTTCTTGAAAACCTAAGACCAGCCCAGATCCCACATAATATTATTAGCACCCCTGGCTCTTTTCTTTAAGTGTTTATGCCCATTTGAACTTTTTGTGGAATTAACTAATTTGTATCCTTGGATAGACTCTAAACTCCATGAGGAGGTAGAGTCAAGTGTCTTTTATCTCATGGCTGCATCTCCAGCATTCAGCTCAGTGGGGCGGCTCAATCTATCATTAATTAACATTGTTGAAGATCTGGGGGGCGTTATATTCTAGGAAAGAAAAGGAACCTCCTGGGGAAATACATGGGTGGCTGGGGGAGGTGAGAGTTGGGCACAGTACCTATAAAGCTGCCAGCGAGAATTCAGGTCCAGCTGCCAAACATCCTGGATTTCATTGGCCTCAGCCTCAGTCATGGTGTTCAGTTTGCGAAGCTCATACTTCATTTTCTTCTTCATTTTCTTTTTCTGGCTACGCTGGGTCTATAGACATCAATACCAGCCAGAGTCACCATCTCAGCAGAGGTGGGCCCTGTTCTAAGCCATAGGTGTGGGTCACAGCACATAAAAAAAGGGGCTGCCTCCTCTAATTAACTTCTTTAAGTGTCTCACACTCTCTCAACAGATATTCCATTGCTGAGTGGCTAGATGAGGACTCTGGGACCAGGGTGCCTGGATTCAAAGCCCCATCTACCTCTTATTAGTTGCTGGACTTAGAGTAAGTTACTGAACCTCTATGAGCCTCAGCATCGCTTCTATAAAATAGGGTCGCAGGGTTGTTGGATTGACTAAAGGAGTAACACATGGAAAGCACTTAGAATAGTGCTGGCACTAGTTTCACTGAACATCTTTTGACCAGTTTGTTTCTCATTCCTAAAAGTTGTGTCATTATAGTAGTGGAGATGAGTTTTTCTTGTTAAAAACTATACAGAGCCTCCTGTACTTATCATGATAGTGCCTGTAAGCAGTGGGTTAAAGGCACCATTTAGGAGAAAGTGCTCTCCCATGGATGTGACTCTGGCATGCGAGACAAATGTCACAATATTATGGACCTTGTCCCACTTCAAAACCAAACAAACTCCTGAGGCCACATGGCAGAGAGATGCCCAATCCACATTTCAAAGTACTGGGATGATGACTCCACCCATCATATACAGTGATGTTGAACTGAACTAAGCGATCAGGTTCAAAGCCATCAGACCAGTGAAAATTGCATCCAAAGTTACCCCCGAAAATCCTTTAAACCAACAGTGGGTTTCAGAAAATGTTATTTTGAATACCCAGTCCTCCACTGTCACAGTAACGCATGCTAAATGTTGAGGACCCGGGTTCGACCACAGGAAAGAGCAGAGGGAGAGTCCGTGTGTGGGTTTCTGGGTGTTCACACTATTCTGGCTGTAAGAGAAATATCAGGTTCCAGGGTGAAGTATTCCATCCCTGTATGGCTTGTTTCATTCCATCTTACTTAAGTCCGCTAAAATCTTAATGCATGTTCAGACTTGTTTGTAGTTTCTAGTTTGTAGAAGATAACACCCATGGAAGCATCAAATACTAAGACCATAAAAGTATTTGATCTGACCCACATGTGCTGCATTTTTTCTGGAAGTTCAAGGAAAGCACTTGACTGTTTAAATTGGTATTTCTTGCCAGGGCCCCTCTGAAGGGCCATACTCTTTATATTCGTGGGAATTAGACGTATCCTGTACTAGGGTATGGTTGTAAAAGGGGTAAATTCAGCTAATTGTGAGGATGAGGTGAATACACTGCAATAAAAGTGGGTGGAAAAAAGGGGCTGCCTTTCTGATCAGAACAGATGTTCTCAGGCCGATTTCAGGAGAGTCTAACCCCCACCTGCCAGGCAGTAATAACTGAACTCCCATTTCCCATGGTGAGGACTTTAAGGGAAGTGAGTTTACCTCCCACTCTCCTGCAGCTTGCTCCTGCCCAGCTGCTGTCCCAGGGCCACTGTTTTCTATCCTCGTGGCCAGAAGCAATTTAGCCAATTCCTGGACCGCCCCATTCTCTTCCTTCTTCCGCCGCCGGGGTCTCGCCACCTCTTCCTCCTCAATCACCCGGTCTGCTTGAATCAGGTCAGCCTCCTCTGCAATCTCAATCAGAGAACCCTCCTCTTCTCCTTCCTCCTCCTCCTCATCCCCTTCTGCCTGGGCTAAGAGAGAAAAACAGGCAGGACAAGGATGAAGACCTCTTGGAGCCAAAGGATGAAAGAGGGCACCAACAAGAGTTTAAATGGATGAAGACATTCTCAAAGGGATTTAAGTGGTTACCTCTAGGGAGGGACACTGGGAGGAATGAGAGGAGATGAAGACTTAGGTTTCTTTACATACTTTTTTGTTACAATTTTTTAAAAATATATTTTTATTGATTTCAGAGAGGAAGGGAGAGGGAGAGAGAGAGAGAGATAAGAAACCAAGGATGAGAGAGAATCATTGATTGGCTGCCTCCTGCACGCCCACTATTGGGGAGTGAGCCCGCCACCCAGGTATGTGCCCTTGACTGGAATTGAACCGGGACCCTTCAGTCCGCAGGCCAACACTATCCACTGAGCCAAACCAGCCAGGGCTGTTACAATTTTATAATACTCATTTTCCCCTTTAAATGATATCTTTAGCCCTGGCTGGTTTGCTCAGTGGTTAGAGCATCAACTTGCACACTAAAGGGTCACAGGTTTGATTCCTAGTCAAGGGCACATACCTGGATTGTGGGTTTCCTCCCCACCCGTTGTGAGGCACGTGCAGGAGGCAACCATATCAATGTTTCTCTCTGTCCCCTTCCCTACATCCCTTCTACTCTCTCTGACAAGCAACGGAAAACATATCCTCAGGTGAGTGTTAACAAGAAAAATCTTTGCCACATACAGGGAGGGGCAAAAGTGGGTTTACAGTTGTTCATACAGAAAGTAATACAATAATTCATAAATACAGAAATAAACTGTTTTGTGTACTCACAACTATAAATATACTTTTGCCCCACCCCATATAATGTATATATACACCTCTATAACATTGTCTAGTCTTGACTTTTTTGAGCACTATCGGAAATCATATTGTATCTTTTCCCTTGCCTTTTTCATTCAGCATGTTTTTGAGATTCATATGTTGCCTTATATTCTCTAATTCCTTTTCAGTATTGTACAGTATTTCACTATCTGAACAGACTATAATTGATCAGCAGCATCCACTGTACAAATGTGGATAGACACTTGAGTTCTTTGTTTTTCCAGTATCATAAAGTGGTATACCGACTACTATCCCCACTAGCAGTATATCAGAGCTCCCACTGCTTCACATTCTTATCTGCGTGGTTATATACAGCTTTAAAATTTTTTCCAATCTGGTGGCATAATAGTACTTCATTGTGGTTTTAATTTCTCTAGTTTCTAATGAGCAACTCTCATATGTTTACTATTAGGATTTCCTCCTATTTTGTGATGTGCCTGTTCAAAGTGTTTTATCTATTTTCCTACTAAGCTATTCTTTCTCTTTTCTGATTAATTAAAGCTCTTTACATATCCTAGGTATTACTTCCAAGTTCTGCTCTTCTGTTCTTTACCAAATTCCACCTTACGATGTGATTCTAGGTAGACACACACTTACCTGTATTTTCAGGTCCCGCTGGAGCAACACTTTGGGTGAAAGAAACGACACCCAGACCCAGCCACTCCAGCATCATGGAATGCTTCCAGCCTTGGAAGCAAACCCATTCACTATCCTGAGGAAGGAAGAACGACCAGTCATGAGAATTCGATGACAACCAGTGTGAAGTAAAGTTCTCCTTGATGGATAGAAAGTAATTTCCTTAAAATTCAGAGGCTGCAAATTGGCAACTGGATCATTTACTATGACTTGCATAGAATTTTAAAAATAAAAATTTCCTGCCTCTAGACTGGCTTATTTCACTTATTATTATTATTAGCATAATACTCTCCAGGTCCATCCATGCTGTTGCAAAAGAAAGGATATTCTGACCTGGCAGGGAGTTGTACGTCCCTAGGACCTGGAAGTCAACTTTGGAATTTGGTCCATTCTCATTCCAGAACTGCCTATTATCATGGAAAGATTAAGAATCTTCTTTTTTTTTAATATATATATTTTATTGATTTTTTACAGAGAGGAAGGGAGAGAGACAGAGAGTCAGAAACATCGATGAGAGAGAAACATCGATCAGCTGCCTCCTGCACATCCCCCACTGGGGAAGTGCCTGCAACCCAGGTACATGCCCTTGACCGGAATCGAACCCGGGACCCTTCAGTCCGCAGGCCGACGCTCTATCCACTGAGCCAAACCAGTTTCGGTGATTAAGAATCTTCTTGCTCAAACAATGGAGTCCCACCCCACATTGCCTACTTCCCCATTCCTATAATCCCTATTTCCCCATGTAATCCTTGACCTACCCTATATAAGCAGCTGGCTTGTGGGGGGCTGCAGAGCAGATTTTTGTGGATGACCTGCTACTTTCCCATACTGCCAGCAATACTGGAATAAACCCTCATATATGTGATTAAAAAAAAAATCCTGCCTCTCTTGACAAAATCAGGAGCTATGGCAGCAACAAGGCTGTATTCCTAAATGGCAACAAATGGGCTGGAAATGGGTTGCTGCCACCCCTTTTCCAGTTTGCCACAATCCTCTCTACTTCCCAATGCCTCACATCTAACCTGCTTCAGTCATTTTTTAGTACCTAATGGACCCCTTTAGGCTTTTGGGTTTGTAACCCTGAAATCCACCAACCCATTAATAATACTAGTAGAAGCACCATCTCCCTAGATTCCTGGCCAGCCACTGTACACAGACTGTGTTAGCTACTTCACATAACATTTTTGAAGGCAGACATTACTATCCTTATCTGAGACCAAGCCACATAATCAGTCTGTGTGACTGAAGTCTGCTGACCCCAGGCTCTCTACATGGGCTAGGTTGTCTTGTTATGATATTTCATTTAACAAGCATTTATAGCACACTCATTAAGAGGTTTACAAGTATTAACTTGTTTATCTAAATAAAAATCCTGTAAGAAACTCCACTTTTGCAAGCCAAATTTACAAAATGGCAATTTCATATGGTTCAATTTGATATTATTATCCCCACTTTATAACTGAGCAAACAGGCACAGAAAAAAATCAAGAACCTTGCTCAGAGCAAAACCAGGATTCCAACCCAGAATGCTAGCTCCACAGTCTTGTTCTTGACTAGTATACTCAGCTGTCTTTCCTCATGAAACGGAACTTCTAACATGGCAGCATCAGATTATCAAACAGCTAATGCTTTGGACTGCTGCTTCTGCTGAAGGCTCCTTCCAAGTACTGAGTCAAGACAGATGCTTGTACTCCCCAAGATGACCTCTACCTGTGTGGGTCCACTCATCAGGCTTTTCCAGTGCTCAGAGGAAATGTACTTCTCCAGGTACTGTTCCCGTAATACGCCACGCATGGTGCACTCCAGAGTCCGGGCCCCTATATGCAGCTCTTGTTCTGACTCCTTCATTTGTGTCATGATCTGCCAAGAACAGTGGTAAAGAAATGAAGAGGAAGTATCATCCCCCAAACTCAGTCCCTGCCTTGAGGGAAAACAAAGCTAACACAGGAACAGCAAGAAGAGAGAATAACTATTCTGTGGTCTTAAAACAAAAGGTTTAGTATCTAAATTGTCTAAAACAGCGGTCGCCAACCAGTGGTCCGCGGACCAAAGGTTGGCAACCGCTGGTCTAAAAGACTCCTACCAATCAGTAAGGAAACAAATACATTAGAAATATAGGCCAAGGATACTGTGAGAGACTTCTTTTTTCCCCCCTCAGTAAAAACTCAGAGTTTTAGCTGGGCGCGTGGCTGACCAGCTAGAAGATGGTTAATAGGCTGTAAGTAGAAGTGCTGTGGGTAGTTTGGGGGAATCAGCATGAAGCCCTGCAGGAGTTGGGAGGGGGCAGCATTCCCTTTATTGCCTTGTCTCCACCTCGGATTATAAGGGTTAAGGTCACACCACAGAATTAGCAGAAGGTAATGCTGGAATAAACTTGGGTCCTTCACAGCTTTGTGGAGCCTCTATCTGCTTTGGACTGTCTACCCAGAAAGCCAATGCTATCTTGTTTAGTTCCCCTTTGAGCTACCTCCAATATCCACAGCTGGGACTTACACTCATGTAGGCCCTCCGGAGATGCATGGGGAGATTTCGGCGGAATTCCCGCTTGTTCCTCAGCTCCCTCAGCGTAAACTGCTTCAAGATGTCACTGCTGCTCCTTCCACCTACCCGCACGATACTGGGCTTCTGACACTTATAGATACCTGTGGAGAATGGTGAAGCACAGTAGAGTTGAGAGAAGTTATGCTGGATTCTCTCCAATGAGAAAGGTAAGTGTTTGGGGTGTTGTGTCAGCTGGTCTATTAGGGAACAAACTGGTGCTTACAGGAAATCTACCCCATTAATGAGCAAGATGGCCCCAGAGATTATATGATCTGCACAGCAGTAAAGTGTGGTGCTTAAGAGCACAGGCTTTAGCCCTAACCTGTTTGGCTCGGTGGATAGAGTGTTGGCCTGCGGACTGAGGGGTCCTGGGTTCGATTCTGGTCAAGGGCATATACCTTGGTTGCCAGCACATCCTTAATAGGAGGTGTGCAGGAGGCAGCTGATCGATGTTTCTAACTCTCTATCCCTCTCCCTTCCTCTCTGTAAAAAATCAATAAAAGATCTATTAAAAAAAAAAAAGAAGCAAGCACAGGCTTTAGAATCAGACAATTGAGAACTCAACTTATTGGCTCCACAATTTATTACTATGTAACCTGGGGCAAGTTACTTAACTTGAGCCTCAGTTTCTTCATCTGTGATTTGAAAACAGTAATACTTCCTTTATAAGGCTAATCTGTACAAACTAAAGAATATCTTTATAGCTCCTATACAGGGACTGGCATAAAGTAAGCTCTTAGTAAATGTTCTCTATAATTCACCCTACATATATTTACTGCTTGCTTACTATGCATCAGACATATGCTAGGTTCTGAAGATATATATAGCAGTGAAAACACAGACTCCATTTCTAATTTGTTATCATGTCTCACAGTCTGAGAGACAATATACACATTAAACCACTTATCACTATAGTGAAAATACGGTAGTTACTATAAATATATGATGTGTACATACGTAACAGGGGACCTTACCTAGTTTGGATGAGGTAGGGATCTAATTCTTGAGGATCTAATATTTAAACTGAGAATCCAAGAATAAGGAAGATTTGCCTGGCTGGTGTGACCCAGTGGTTGAGCACTGACCTATGAACCAGGAGGTCACAGTTGGATTCCTGGTCAGGGCACATGCCCAGGTTGCGGGCTCAATCCTCAGTGTGGGGCATGCAGGAGGCAGCCGATCAATGACTCTCTCTCATCATTGATGATTCTATCTCTCTCTCCCTCTCCCTTCCTCTCTGAAATAAAAACATAAAAATAAAAAGAAAGAATAAGGAAGATTTAATTTAGGTGAAAGGAAGATACAGGAGAATTCAGAAAATAATATTCTAAACAAAAGGAAAAACATACTTATTCATTCATTAATGCAGTTAGTATTTTTTTCAGTGCCTAGATTGTGCCAGGATCTGTGAATATAGCAAGAAATAGGACCAGCCCTCACGATGTTTACAGTCTAGGGTAGAGCCACATAAAAATAAATGGTTAGGGCCCTGGCTGGTTTGGCTCAGTGGATGGGGCATCGGTCTGAAGACTGAAAGGTCCCAGGTTCAATTCTGGTCAAGGGCATGTACCTTGGTTGCAGGCACATCCCCAGTAGGAGGTGTGCAGGAGGCAGCTGATCGATGTCTCTCTCTCATCGATGTTTCTCTCTATCCCTCTCTCTTCCTCTCTGTAAAAAAAAATCAATAAAATATATTAAAAATAAATAAATAAATAAATGGTTAGGTATGTGCTAAATCTCTGAAGAAAAAATACAAAAGGAAACTTAACCTTGGCTTGGGGCAATATTAAAGTGCACCTGAAGAGAGATTTAAGGTGAAACTGAAGAATGAATATTGAGCCAGCCAGGCTGGATGGGATTAAGACGGAGAGAGAGGTAAAGAGAAAAAATGCATTCTAAGCAAGGGGAACAAAACGGACCGAGGAAGAAGCTGAGGGATTCAAGGCATTGAAAACAATGGGAAGAGGTAGGAGATGAGATTCAGAGTCAGGCTGGAGCAGATGACACACATGGTTAGTACTGTGGACTTTATTCAAAGAGCAATAGAAAGCTACTAAAGTTGCTAATGGTTCAACGATAAATGTTTTGATAGAGACCAATTTTGCAGAGACATTACCTTCCAAAAACTGATCCAAAGCATGATTAGTATAACACACAACCAAGATGGGGAACTTCTGGAGGCTAATTTGCCAAACATTCTCATTGGTAAGAAGGGCTTGAACAATTTTTAAACCCACATAGGTTTTGCCTAGAAAATAAGAAAAAAGGAAAATTAGAAAACTTGGAGACTTACTAAAAGGAGTAGTTAATTTTAAAAAATCGTTATTATTATTATTTTATTTAAGGTAATAAACTGAGATGGCTTAAAATCCAAGAAGCACAAATGAGCATATTATAAAAAGCCCTCTTGTTCTTCCATCCCCCAGCTACCCACTTCCTCCTAAAAGCAACCAATGTTACCAGTTTCTTGTCATTCGATGCATATATAAACAAATATGAATAGAGTTATTTTCCAGCCTTCCCCCTTTCTTTTTTTTTAATACAAATAGTAGCAGACTATTATCACTGTTCTACGTCTTTCATTTAATCTTGGAGGTAGTTCTCTATCAACACATAACAAGAATCCTCCCTCTTTTTGTTTCTCACAGCTGCAAGATAATTTTTAGCCAGTTCCCTATTGATGGACATATAATTTGTTTCCAATCTCATGTGGCAAATTATTTAGAAATGCTTTTAATATACCACAGTGGACTTCCCTTTGTAATAGGAGGGAAAACCAGAAATCAACAATGGAGTTACAGTTGTGGGTTTATCAGCAAATGTCCAATAGTTAATTAAGTCTACAAACAGCTAAATTTTTACATAGTGTCAAGTAGAGGAAGCAGCCATTGTCCTCAAAAAACTCAGAGGAGGAAGAGATACAAGAAAATCAAAGGTTTCAGTATAGCATGATAAGTAACAATTTTTTCTTCCTCTCTGAAACCCCACCCCATTCTAATAATATGTACTGAATGCCTAACAGTGGCAGGCATTGAATTGGAGAAAAAAATAAAATAGAGTACAACAGCCATGGCTATTATTTTCTCAGACCCTTGAGACCTCATACAAACAAATGTAAAATCATAAATGTGGGAAATGAGAAAAACATGGTATCAAGAAAACATATAGACCTGGCCGGTTGCTCAGTGGTCTGAGGGTTCAATTTCCGGTAAAGGCCATGGGTTGCAGGTTCCCCAGCTCCAGTAGGGGTGCGTGCAGGAGGCAACCAATCAATGTCTCTCTCTCTTGTCCACGTTTCTCTGTCTCCCTGCCCCCCCCCCCCCCCCCCCCGCAACTCGCTCTAAAAAAATCAATGGAACAAATATCCTTGAGTGAGGATTAACAACAACAAAAAAAGTGGAGGGAAATAAATATAAGTATGCGTTTGCTTGAATATTCATAAGAATATCTTTGGAAGGATACACAGGAAGATAACATTGTTTACTTTATAGAAGGGAATGGGCAAGGTGGTAGGAGGACAGGGATTTTTTAAAACGTTTGAATCATTTTTTAATTAAAACATAAGATTACAATTAATAATGTGCCAAATTTTTAACCTCACAGATGAGCAAAAACTGCTGATCAGCAAAAAAGGATGTAAGGAAATGGAACATTAATTCAATCTTGGTGAGAGTACAAACTGATACTTGTTTTTTTAAATCCTCAAAACAACACTTTAATTATGCATATTTTTCATTATATAGTGTTTCTTATTAGAAAGACCTTTCCTTCTTTTACATTACTTTTTTATCATGAGTTTCTATTAATTTATCACTGTTTTTTAAAGTGATAAATTTTAATTTATCACTGTTTTTTTTTGTGTGTGTTGTTTTTGTATATCCTTTTGGGAGGGTAATTTAGCAATACCTAGTATAACTTTTAATGTGAATTCCCACTTTAGGGGAAAAAATTACAGAAATAATAAACAGAGTACCAAAAGACGAACACACAGATATAGACACATGGATACTTATCGCAGCACTGATGTAATCAGTGATGGCGAACCTTTTGAGCTTGGCATGTCAGCATTTTGAAAAACCCTAACTTAACTCTGGTGCCGTGTCACATATAGAAATTTTTTTATATTTGCAACCATAGTAAAACAAAGATTTATATATTTAAATGCCATTTAACAAAGAAAAATCAACCAAAAAAATGAGTTCATGTGTCATAGGTTCACTATCACTGGTATAGATTATAGACCAATAATGGAAAGATACACATTAAACTACTAATAGTAGTTATCAAGCCAGAGTAGGATTAGTAGGGGAAAAGGGTATAGGGAGGTATATTTTCATGAGAACCATGACTCTAGAACCAAAATGCCTGACATCAAATTCTAGGTCTGTCACTATCTGTGTGAGCTTCAACAAATTATTCAAGCTTTCTTTGCCTTAGCTTTTCATCTGTAAAATGGAATGGTTTCTGCCTCACTGAGTTATTGTGAGGAGGCAGCTGATCAACGATTCTCTCTCATCATTGATGTTTCTTATCTCTTTCCCTCTCCCTTCCTCTCTGAAAGCAAAAAAAATAAAAAAAAATAAATAAAAGTAAATAAAAATAATAACAAAATGATGTTGAATGAGTTAACATATATAATGGATGTGAAACAGTACTTGGCACATAGGCCATTATTATGTACAGTTAAGTCTTCACTTGTTGATAGGTTCTTAGAAACTGAGTCTTTAAGTGAAATAACATATAACAAAACCAATTTTCCCATAGGCTAACTGATAAAAACAAGAATAAGTTTCTATGGCATTAATTTTGATCAGAAAAACAACACCAACTTCTAAATAAAGACCCAAAATACTCCTATTATTAAACATTGAAATGTGAGCTACACATATATTTAAGAAAGATTAATAAAAATTAGTAAGAGCCCTAACCAGTTTGGCTCGTGGATAGAGCGTCAGCTTGCAGACTGAAGGGTTCCAGGTTCAATTCTGGTCAAGGGCATGTACTTTGGTTGCAGGCACATCCCCAGTAGGGGGTGTGCAGGAGGCAGCTGATCGATGTTTCTCTTTCTCATTCTCTCTCATCGATGTTTCTAACTCTCCTTCTCCCTTCCTCTCTGTAAAAAAAATCAATAAAACATATTAAAATAAAAAATAAAGGTTTTTAAAAAATTAGTAAGAGAATTATTCTCCAACCCATTGATTCCAGTTCAGGGCCAGGGGTAGCTGGAGCCAATCCTGGCAGCTCAGGGTGCAAGATGGAACTCACCTTGGACAGGAAGCCCTTCCATTATAGGGCACACTCACACACACTCACTCGGACTGGGACAATGCAGACATGCCACTTCATCTCAAGTGTACATCTCTGGGATGTGGGAGAAATATGGAGTCCCTGAAGAAAACCCACAGACATGGGGAGACTATGCAAACTCCACAGTGGCCCTGGCTGGGAATCAATTTTTTCCCTCATCAATGTTATAACAGCTTGGCTGACATCTGTATATATAAAGGCTAATACGCTAAGTGTCTGACCATCTGGCTGGTTGCTATGACTCACACTGACCACCAGGGGGCAGATGCTTGATGCAGGAACTGTCAAGCTGCAGTGACTTGGCAGTGGTGGTTCTCGGGTGAGACACCCTGTAACCAGAGAGGAGGGAGCCTGATTCCTGCAGGGCCATGTGATTCCACCTTTGGCCATGGTTATGTTGTTGCTGGGGTACTGTTGGCCCGAATCTGGTTTACTGCATACTTGCGTTTGCATTCCACACCCTATAGGACAGCAACTTTGCAGAGTGCCCTCTTGCACTCTGGGACCCCTTGGGAAATGTCAGAGAGCCAGTTTTGGCCTGATCCCTGCAGGCCAGGCCGAGGGACCCCACCTGCCGGAGGGACCCCGCTCACTCCACAGATGCTGTGAAGGGAGTGTGGGAGGTTGGCTCCAGGGCATGTCTGGCCCGTCTCACCCAGTCCCACCAGCCATCTTCTAATTAATTTCTTTTCAATGTGCATGAATCCATGCACCGGGTCACTAGGATATATAGTAGCTGAGTGTTGACCTCATCACTGATATTTCTCTCACTTTCCCTTCCTCTCTGAAAAATATATTTTTTAAAATAAATAAATAGCCGTAACTGGTTTGGCTCAGTGGATAGAGCGTCAGACTCAAGGGTCCCAGGTTCGATTCCGGTCAAGGGCATGTACCTTGGTTGTGGGCACATCCCCAGTAGGAGGTGTGCAGGAGGCAGCTGATCGATGTTTCTCTCTCATCGATGTTTCTAACTCTCTATCTCTTTCCCTTCATCTCTGTAAAAAAATCAATAAAATATATTTAAAATAAATAAACAACAAAATGATGTTGAATGAAATAACATTATACGAAGACCTGCTGTACTTGATATTTAATTAGAAATCAAACAAATTAATATAGCCTTTGATGAAGCAGAGGTAATGTATCTTCTGAAGTTTGACCCCTAACAGTCTTTTCTAATCTTGCAATTTGGGTTTATTACTATGAATGCCAATGGGTCCCCACTGGAAAATCACCATAACAAGCAGTAATTTTATAAACAAATTTGATGTCCATTTCATGAGAACATTTCTTTTTTTTCTTTAATTGAAGTTATTGATGTGACATTGGTTAATAAAATTATGTAGGTTCCCGGTGTACAATTTTATAATTCATTATAAGTATACTGTATTTTGCATTCACCATCCCAAATCAAATCTCCTTCTATCACCATTTATCCCCTTCATCCACTCATGGGAACGTTTCTAACCAAGACATTCTAGAAACCTAAAGTCAAGCCTTCCTTCCCTATCTCCTAAGGTAGATGACATGTGCTCTGAAAAATTCTCTTACCTGTTCCAGGAGGTCCTTGAATAATAGCCAGTTCCCTTGTGAGAGCAAACTGCAAAGCTTCCATCTGGGAGTCATCCAGCTTCAGGGCTTCTTTGGAGGGCCATTGTCTAGGGTCTAAGACATTAACTCTGAGATATCTCAAGCCCTCAGCATTCCTCAGGGCTTCCCCGGTGTCTGAGGGAGTCTTTATTAAGGGAGTGAAATCGTATCTGCCTCCCATTAGCAAGTACCTTGGCTCCTTCACATGAGAGTCACATTCCACAATGTTTCTCTGGAAGGGGACATCTTCCTGTTGGATCTCCTGGAGTCCTTCCAGGACATGCCTATAGGCCTCAAAATATGCGGTTGTCTCCACCATTAGGAAAGAGTCAGAGGGCTGGACCTCTGCTAGCAGCTGTTGGCTCTGCTCATTGAAGGAGAGCTGGACAAATCCTTGGTAGAGATCCTCCTGCTCCCGGTTAGACACTGTGGCAAAAAGAAATGTCTCAAAATTGTCCTTGGACATGCACACCAAGGACCCATAGAGCAATCGCTTGGAATTCTGCCAGCGAACAAACTTTAGTGGTTTTGTGTCAAACTGTACCTTATAGACAATGCCTGATGATGCACATACAGGGCTGATAATCCTGGTATCAAAGTAGATTCGAATGTCATCAAACTTTCTCTTCCTCAGGCCTTGGTCTTCAAAGCTTTGGAGAAGTTCCAAAATGCCTTCTCGTAGGGGCCTGACAAAATCTTCTCGAAGTAGTCGGAAGTGAGTATCCAGATAGACAGCAGTGCTCTCATATTTTCCAGAAATGATGTTGGGGCGAAGGAATGGTTTCTCATCCAAGTGCACCTCATTGTATGTAGGGTAAATGGGCATGGTCCGGTAGCTATCAACATTGTCTTCTGCCTTGGGCTGTACTAAAGTGTAGGTATCTTCTCTTAAAGTGTCCTCTCGCCTCTTTTCCTGCAAATGTTGGATGATGGCCTGTACCTTTTCCAGGTTCTTCTCAGTCTCTTCTTCTATGTCAACACCAGAGGCTCTCAGAGCATTAAGAGAAGCTGGCAGGAGGGAAATGAGCATGGAAGTTTCCTGCACAGAACTGGCAGGGAAGACACTTATGAGGTCCTGGATGAGGGAGATAATGTTGCTAATGTGTTCTGGATACTGGTTTCGAATGTCAGGGATGGGTTCAGTGATCATCCCTACCACATAAGCTGGCAGGCAGACTTTGAGGAATTTTGAATTCTTCAATATGCCCAGGACATGGAGAATACTCTGGCGATCCATTCTGGAACTGCAAGCCTTCCGAAGAACCTGACAAATGAGCTCAAGGAAGTTGGGTTTCATAAAAGAATGAGACAGAAGCTCCTTCAGTCCTAAACTTGTGGCAAGTGTGATGACCACCTCAGAAGGGTCTTTCTGCAGAAGACTTTCTAGGAACTTATAGCCCAGTTTCTTCACCTGCTGTGGCTGTTCTGTAGGCTTCTGGTGAGGGACTCGCCACTGCTGGAAGTTTTCATCAGACCATGGTGGTCTGCGGTTCCTTTCCTCCTGACTGCCATTTCTCTGTCTGGCGTCATTCTCCTGACCATGTCTTTGGCCTCTAGGTTCATCATTGGCACGTCCCCTACGGTTCCTCCTTTCTGGATGTGGGTTCCTTCCCATGGCCGCAAACCTAAGCTCTTCTCTTTGCCAATAAGGACCAAGTTGGTTGTTGGCCCTAGGATGCCTTCCCAGTTGGTTGGCTCCTCCTCTGAGAGCATTGGCTGGTGGATTATTGGCCTGATTTCTAGCTCTTGGTGGTAATTCACCATCCATAGGCCCTAAACACAATGGGAATAGTAGTTAAGCATAAAAATAAAGGTGCGAGGAAATTGTTGTAGGACAACAATGCACATGTTCTTATTTTCCCAAACATCCAAGGAGCTTTGGTTTTATTTGGAGAGAAATAAGTCATGTGCTGAATGTAAAAACAGTTATTATGTTGCTGTATATATTATAAAAATATTGTTTTTTTCCACAGGGTGCAAAAGGGAAAAGGAATAAACATTTGTTGACTGCCTAATACATGCTAAAAAATAAATGTATGCAGTATATAATTTAATCTTTACAAATTGGGATTATTTCAGAGCATCAAAAAGATCAGCTCATTGTTTCTAGTTTCTTGCCAGTACCAAACAATAGTCAGCACATGAGTTTCAGAGCCAAATGGACCTGGTTCAAATCTTTACCTGGGTACTTCCTCACTATATTATCAAGTTGCATAATTTCTCTAAGCTTCAGTATCTGGGTTGTTGTAAAGATTAAATGTTCAAGATGCTTAGTATAGTGTAGTACCTGTTATATAAAAAGCTCTTATTAATGTTAATTATAACTAGTAACACTAGTAATAATTTTCAGTTGGCCTACTCTATTGGTTTTTAGAGCCACTGGTTCTGCCATGAAATAATTATACTATAGGCAACACAGGCATCAAAGGAGATGAAGTTATAAAAGGAAATGTTTCTTAAACTTTGCCCAGCATCAGATAGAAAAGAGGAAGATGGGACTTTCCTTACTAAGATGTTTTTGAGCTAACTAATAGACAGTAAAGGAAACTAAAAAATGAAACTCAAGTTTTCCTCCTTTCTCCAGCACAAGTTCATTTACAAAGTATTTACCTATTACCAACTCTCAGAAAAGAGAGAGTGGGGAGGGAGGTGACACACCCAGTATACGTGGGAAAGCTAACATCACCCAGTGGATGAAGCTTAACTTGTCTCCCTTGATCTGCCACACATCTCATAAGTGACCTTGGCCCACATACCCATGTCCAGTTTTTTTCACTTTCCTTTTCTCTAAAACTGATTCTGGAGTTGATCCAACTTAGCAGAATGACTTGGAGATTTTAAAAACAAACAAAAAATTAGACTGTATACAATAATTTGATGATAAAAAATACTATAAAAATTTCAAATGCACATTATATTCAAAATGATAGTTCCACTTAATGACATCAGATGCAAAATCCATTTATGTACTTTTTCTTATTTTGCACTTTATAGAGAAAATTTTAATGTGAAACAAAAGAATATTTGGTAAAATATAAATACTGTATACCACTAAACTCTAAATTTTTATAATTATGATTTCAAACTTCCAGGATATCAGAAGAAAGTCCCACTTTTAATATTTTGATCTGATTAGAAAACTAGAACAGAAAATTGTACCGTTTTTCATTATTTCAATATTCATACCACTCATAAAATAAAATTCTATAGTTCTTCCTCATTTGTTCCACAGCTAAGCTCAGATGACATATTACAAGTTTAGCGAAAAGCAAAATTCATTTGGTTGTTTTGTTTTAGAAAGTTCTGAGCAAATAGAACCACCATTGAGGTAGAGTAATGCTTTTGGAACTAACTTCGCTTTGGTGGCTAAGGCTCCAGACACATGCTATCAAATTCATAATCACTAGCTATGTATGGCTATTATGCATCTTAAATGTGGCTAGTCTGAATTAAGATGTGTAAAATAATAAATGGGATTTTGAAGACTTAATACCAAAAAGAGTTAAATATGTCATTAAAATTTTTTATATTGATAAAACCTTAAAATGATAATACTTGAATATATGGGAGGTAAATAAAAACATTAAAATTATTAAAGTACCATGATAATAAAAATATATTCAATTATACTAAAATGATATTTGAATATATTGGCTTAAATAAGACAAGTACTAAATCACTAAATTTTATTAAATTAGTATTAAATTTTAAAAATGGATTTCCTGTTTTTCTTTTAAAATATATTTTTATTGATTTCAGAGAGGAGGGGAGAGGGAGAGATTGAAAATTTTTAAATTACATTTTTGGCTTCTATTATGTTTCTACTGGACAGTGCTGCTCTAAACCAGTGTTATTCCCGCTTCTGACACTCACCACTATCTTTGAAGTGCACCCATTCATTAGCTCTCTTACGGAAAGGGGAAGGCTATTTTGTTTTTCAGAGTCAATCATACTGTAGCTAAGAAATAAGCCATTCTTTACTTGAGAGATACAATCAATCTTAGGTGGGCCTGCTGCTCATTCATAGAGAACTCAAGTTTCCTTCCCATTAATTAGAAAACGTTGCTCACCTCTGTGGTTGGTATGGGGATTCCTGGGCCTGACATCCGGACAAGGTCTTCTGTCCTCCATGACTGAATCACTTGAATTCCTCCGCATTCACGTTCCTTTAAGTTACCTGGAAATCTGTACAGGTTAAGAGAAATTAGTGCCCTTGAAACACAGCATCTAGCAGAAAAACCCAGAACAGCATTAAACCAATCCTTCTGTCTCTACATTGTAATGATTTGTTAATTAAGAGTTAAACACATTATGTTTGTTGTTGTTAATCCTCTCCTGAGGATATTTTTCCATTGGTTTTTAGAGAGAGTGGAAGGGAGGGGGAGAGACAAAGAGAGAAACACATCTATAGGTTGCCTTCCAGATGGGAACTGAACCTGGGACCTTTCAGTCCTTGGGGCGACGCTCTATACACTGAGCCAAACCAGCTCGGGCTAAACACAGAGTTTAATCATGGACACAGTGTTCAACTCTGTAAACACCCAGTTATGATATGAAAACATTAAATTCACAATTTAGATGATTTCAAAGGCTCAAATTACCCCCACCCCTTCTCTTTATCCCTGTACTTTTCTAAGGGAGAGGAAGTGTCGTTAATTCCCATTCAAAACTACTGTTTGGTTTATGCCTTTGGCCCAATTACTTAATCAGTTGCTAGGTTTCAATTTCCTCTTCTATAAAGCAGATAAATACTTGTTGCCAGGACAGACAGAAGTGTATTTTTGTTAAGCCAAAAACCACGTATGTCTCACACTATTCAGCATTTATGTTACATAGCAGCATTCTATAGCTTACAGTTCTCTACAGTTTGTAAGTAAGTACAGAGCAGTAAACCCTTACCCTACTCTTTGGAATGCAGCCAAACTGGATCAAAAGAAAGAAAAAGATAAGTTTCCATCTGTGGAATGTTTCCTCCACCAGCTAGAAAAATCTGCAGGACTTTTCTCCTCCTCTACTACCGCGATAATTTTTAAGAGCGGTCCTATACGAGGAAGAGGAAGCCCGTTTAAGGCAACTTCTCAGCACAATCACGCACATCCTGCGGGGTGGGGCCAGGGAAAAAGTTGGTGGCTCAGGGTCCTCAGCAAGGGGATTTTGGAGCCGGTCTTTTTCTTCCTGAGTTTTTAAACATTCATGGTTGAAAACTGTGGACAGGTTTGGCATTATTCTACGAGGAGTCGCTTTTATCCTCAGCAACAACAGGAGTCCCTTTCCTAACTGCTGGCAATAGTTTTGGTGATCTCCTGCTTCATCACATCAAACCTGGCTCTCGTGACGCAGGTTCAATATTTAGAGTTTACTTTCCATTTTAAAAAAGTTGTCTGAGGGGACAATGCTTTCTTCCTCTTGTTGGAAAAAGAAAAACTAAAATGGAAACTCAGAAATTTTCTGGGATAAAAGAAATGAAAGAAAAGAGAAAAAAAGAAAGGCAGGGAGAGAGAGGAGCAGGCAGAAATAGGAAATGCTAGGAGAAAGGCAGACCACAGTGGGTTTCTTTGGGAGTCCAGGCCTCAAGGGCAGGAAGAAGGGACTCAGTGATGGCCAAGCTGGTACAGGGACCAACTGATAGAAGGGTCAACGCCAGGGCGGGTGAAAGAGGCTGAAACAAGGGGCCAGAGCGGGGCTTGGGGGTGCTGGGGGTGCTGGTGGGGGTGCTGGTGTCTCCAGGGCCACCGGGGCCCACCTCGTCCTGGTGGGACTATGGGGTCAGGGAGAGCCGGGGCTGTGTGGTGGCTGAGGAAGGTGCCATGGCAGGGCTGAAGCAGGGAGTGGCAGGCGAGGTGGGCGAGTATGGGGCCTCAGGAAGAAGGGGGCTGAGCTCAGTTGGGGGTGCCTGCTGAAGTGCTGGGGGACCTGGAAACAGGGGTGGGGTGTACAGATGTGGAGGGTGCTTGGTGGAGGATGGGGGGCAGACATGGTGATGCCTGAGGAAGATGAAGGGGGTGGTAGGCAGAGATGGGGGTGGGAGGCGGTGACGGAGGGCACTGGGTGGTTAATGGAGGCGCTGGGGGCAGAGGAGGTGACTGGGGGGCCAACGTGGGGCTGAGGCGGGGGATGGAGGTGACGGGGAAGCTGAGGAGAAGGGACAGGGACTCTGAGGTGGAAGATGGGGGCGCTGAGGAGGGTGATGGAAGTGACAGGGGCGGCGAGGAAGGGGGATCAGGGAAGTGACAGGTGCTGAGAAGGGAAACGGGGGCGCCAGGGTCTGAGGCGGCGGCGGGGTGGCCCAGGCGGGCGCCGCGGGTCGCGGGTCAGGGGTCACTCACCCGCTACAGCGCGTCCTCTCGCCGCCGCCGCCGCCGCCGCGGTCTGGTGCTGACCCTGGCAGGTCTGCGACTCCGCCCGGCGCTGCGCTTTCGGTTTCCTTTCCTCACAAACACGGGGTGGAGGAAGGGGGAGGCCGGGCGGGCTGACGCGAGGACCAGGAGAAGGAGGAGGAGCGGCTCTGGCACTGCCCGCTCCCCCGCCCTCAGGCACAGCAGGGGCGGGCAGGCGTCGCCTCAGCTCCCCGCCGCGCCTGGGCCGGGCGCGGCTGAGGGGAGGACACGGCGGGGGGCGGGTTAACAGTGCACCAGGCCTTTGAAAGCCTCAGCCGGCCGCGAAAAAGGGGGGAACCCAGCGGCTTCTCAATGCGCTTGAGGCGCGACATGGCGGCGAGGCGTAAGAGCCCGGGCGGTCCAATGTGTATGGGGAAGAGGGCGGAGCTAGAGCGGCCTGGACTACCATTAGGTATAGTCGGAGACTACATTTCCCATGCTGCGCCGGGAACCGGAAGCACATCGGCGCCAGTGCGCAGGCGCAAAAAAGCCCCCTCTGGTTATATAAGAGAGATTCCCAGACTGGTACGTTCTTTTGCATCCACCTCGCCTTCTATCCAGCAGCTTTGGTCTCATGCGTCATCCTCATCCGATGTCATCCCGCCTCGGGAATTCGGGGTTATTACTGTGTGTGGTGAGTTGAGATCTACTCTTTTCCCTTCGATATCTCCGTTCCTCCCTTCCCCTTTCCATCTCCCCTGCTCGTGGCTCCTTCTTGCCCTGATCCTAATAGGCCTATGGCCGTGGGTGAGATCACTTAGAGCTGGAAAGACCCACGCACGGAACTGAGGATTCCTTGGCTGGTGAAAATGATGACTTTACTTTTTTCCCCATCTAATCGACCATGTTGATGTCTTTGAATATTTGCCAGTTGGTTCTGATACACCGGCCTCAAGAGGCCCGGCCATGTTCTTTTTCTCTGTGGGAAGATGGCGACTGATGCCCTTTCTCTGTTGTCTCGCAGGTTAGCGTGATCCAGAGGTACAGAATGGATCTTGAAGGAAAGGGTCGTTGCGCAGTCTCCAAAGGAACCCCGTGTAGACATCGAGAACCTTTGGCCTCCTGACCCCTGGGGTAAGCATTTGTCCCCTGGCCTGCTGGAGGAACCACGTGCTCTCGGGAGCTGCTTCCTTTGCTAGCGGAACTGGGAAATGAATTAACCAAAGCTAATTTGTACTCAGCGTGTATTAGGTATTCTTTAAAGGGCTCTGAATGCTTTTTTATAATCCTAAAAATCTAATTATAAGACCTGTGTTGCTGAAGAAACAGATTTAAGTTGCGGTAACAAAACTCTAGAGCAGCGGTTCTCAACCTGTGGGTCGCGGTCCCTCCTTTGGGGGTCGAAAGACCCTTTCACAGGGGTCGCCTAAGACCATCGGAAAACACATAATTACATATTGTCTTTGTAATTAATCACTATGCTTTAATTATGTTCAATTTGTAACAATGAAAATACATCCTGCATATCAGATACTTACATTACAATTCGTAACAGTAGCAAAATTACAGTTAGGAAGTAGCAACGAAAATAATTTTATGGTTGGGGGTCACCACAACATGAGGAACTGCATTAGGAAGGATGAGAACCACTGCTCTAGAGCATTTGCGTTTGAGCCAAAGGTATGCCAGGGAAGCAAAATCTCGGTGGATTGAGATTGGCAGTTTTTCAGCTTTATACATTAGTGCAGCGATTTTCAAGCTTTTTTTTATCTTGGTGGCACACATAAACTAGTTCTTAAAATTTTGCGGCACATCAAAAAATATTTTTTGTTATTTTAACAAAATAGATGTAATTTTGATTCAGTCACACAGGACAGCTATTGTTTTTTGCTCTTGTCTTTTTTTTTTTTTTTTTAACCGATATCAGAGGAAGGGAGCAGGATAGAGAGATAGAAACATCAGTGATGAGAGACTCATTGATCGGTTGCTTCCTGCACGCCCCCTACTGGGGGTCAAGCCTGCAACCCGGGCATGTGACCTTGACGGAATGGAACCTATCTTAGAAATTCCTTGGGCATACCGGTTGAAAATCGTTGAGTTTGAGTTAAATGAGATGACAAATCTCTAGGATTGAACAAAGGCTAAATGCAGAAACACAAGAACAGCCCATAATGATGGTATTTGGGTAACAAGCTAACCGTGAGGGATTATTTTTTTAAATGTTTATTGATTTTTGAGAGGGGGAAGTTGGCTGCCTCCTGCACGCCCCCTAGTGAGGATTGAGTCTGCAACCTGAGCATGTTCCCTGACCAGGAATCAACCGGCCACCAATTCCCATGTGCTTAACTCTTGAGTCCAGGATTGACGCCCCTAAGGGCAGGACTTCTTCGGAACATGTTTTTCTTAAACCTTGATGTTCCCAGGTTTTTAGTGATAGCACCTTGCATTAAAATGTAACATCCTGACATGACACTTGGTCAAAACCCTGTGCACAAAAGCCAGCTCTTTCCAGCCACACAGGCCTGTACCAAATAATAAGTTCAGAAGGTATGTTTATCTTAGCTGCTGTTTTCTTATTTCCAACAAATGGGGCACGTGCTCAAATATTGCATGAATTTCTTAAGTGCAGAAGTAAACCAACAAAATCTTATTCCTGGTTCGGGGCTTTCTGTGGAGTCCCAGAGCTTGCTACTGGCATATATGATGACTGAACTTTTTTCCCCGGCAGATCGACCGTGGTGATACAGCTTCTCTAAGCCAGTTTTATCTGATATGCCAGTTTGAGCAGCTCTTTAATCCCCCGCTTCCTTGGGCATTTAGTTGGTTGGTGGCCCTCATGGTCCATGTTTTTCCCCAGGTTTACTGTTGGCAGAAAGCAGACTTTGAGTGGATCAAGATAAATCCAGGCGTGGGGAAATGATTGAAGTGACGTGACATTTCTCCTAAATGCCCCTGCTCACATGGCTGAATAGACATAGAATTCGCAGAATGGAGGAGGTAGTAACTGCTTTCCTTTTGAATGGCTACCGCTATCCCCTTTGCTCTTTTCTGTGGCTCAACTATGGCCATTGCAGCTGATGACATAACTTTTTTCCCCATCAGATCGACCCTGTTGATCTAACTAAACTATTTGCCAGTTTTTGTCTGATGCATTGGCCCGAGAACTTACAGCCCAGTTTTCCAGACTACTTTCTATATGTGGGTGTGGTTTTTTTAAGTGGGGATTAGGTTCTATGGAGTGTTTTTTGTTTTTCCCGCTGCATATCCAGGTCATTTATATTTGCTTCATCTTTTAACTTCATGCAGGTCAGGAACCCTGTGTGCCATTGGTCAGAAAGATTGATTATAGTTGGATCTTCTCCTTGGCTTGGTTCAGTCTGTCCAGTAGCAGGTAAGGTTTCTGCAAATGGTATCAGCCCCCTAATGAAATGACTATTAAATGTGCTCAGTGTAGAGGAGTGTTAAGTTTGCTCACTTGGGACTAACCTGGGGACCCAGTTTCAAGTTGGGCATATAAAACAAGAGTGGAGCATAAAGTCCTCAGAAGACTATTGACCTATTGGTACTACTAGGTCTTTTAAGACAAAAATGTCTGCCTCCTGTCCCCATTTTCAAACAGTGACACCCCCTTTATCAATGATCACTCATTAAATATAAAATGTTTGCTGTCTGCAGTTTTTGCCATGTATTGCATGTCTCTGAGGTTGAACATTTTGACATAGTTACAATATAGACTTCATTGAGGTGCAGAAGAGACAGGTCATCTCAAGAGATAGGAATCGTCGGTAATTGTATGTCTGTTCCATCTGATTCCTAGAGTTTTAATCAGATACTCCTAAATCCCACATAAGTAGCACTTCAGAATTAACTACTGTTTGTAATCTCTCTTTTTTTCTAGTTTCTGGCCCATGGAGTTTGAAATACAAGGCCTCTTGGGGAAGACTGACCCTGTATTTTCCTGATAAAACATAATAAATTTTGTAGGCTTCCTATCTGGAGAAGGAAAATAAAAAGTTTTTTAAATCAAAATGCTCTTGGATTTGGTCACTGGGGATTAAGAAACACTGAACAAGGGTAGTGACCAAATCTCTACAGACTTTAAACACAGTGTTAGGAGGCAAATCCCACACCTGTACATTTATTTATGCAGGCATTTAAGTTTTTAGTATAAAGTGGGTATGAGATTCCCTTACTCTTATACTGTGAGGATCAAATGAGATCTCAGATTAGTTCACACAAACACTCTATCCATGCTTTTGTTCCGGCCCTCCGGTCCAGTTTAAGAACCCATTGTGGCCCTCGAGTCAAAAAGTTTGCCCACCCCTGGGTTAAGCGTTCAATTAGTAATGGCTGTCTTCATCTGTATATAGGAATGAACTGGCTACATGGGACAACTTGATACATTGCAAACACATTATCCTGAGGGAGGAAGCCAGTCTCAAATGCTTGCATACTCATTACTGTGACATTCTGGAAAAGGCAAAACTTATACAATGGTGGGGAACATTGGAGATAGCCAGAACTATAGGGTGTGTGTGTGTGTAAAGCAGTTGTTCTCAGCCTGTGGGTCGCCTAAGACAATTGGAAAATATTGTTTTTGTGATTAATCACTATGCTTTAATTATGTTCGCGTTGTAACAATGAAATTGGGGGTCACCACAACATGAACTATTAAAGAGTCGCGGCATTAGGAAGTTTGAGAACCACTGGAAAGTAATAGCATGAGGTTTTTTTTGTGTGTGGGGGGGTTATTGTCACATTTTATATATATATTCCAAAGTATGATTCCGTGCTAAGACTTGGATAGTTTTAAAGATATCCTTAAAGTCAGCCAGTCACAAAAGAAAGTATGATTCCACTTATGAGATACCTAGAGTAGTCAAACTCCTAGAAACGAAGTTAAAAATAGGTGGTTGCCCCAGGAGTGGGGATGGAATGAGAAAATGGAGACTTCAATGGGTAGAGTTTCAGTTTTACCAGAAAGTTCAGGAAATTGGTTGCATAACAACTCACTGGACTACAGGTTAAAATAGTAACTTTTTTTTAAGAAAAAAAGTGATTTTTTTTTTTTTTTTTTTTTTACAGAGGGAGAGGGATAGAGTTAGAAACATCGATGAGAGAATCACTGATCAGCTGCTTCCTGTACACCCTATACTGGGGATGTGCCTGCAACCGAGGTACATGCCCTTGACTGGAATCTAACCTGGGACCTTTTCAGTCCGCAGGCCGACGCTCTGTCCACTGAGCCAAACCGGTCAGGGCGATTGTGTGTATTTTTATCACAATTTTTTTAAAAAATGTTCAAGGGCAACAATAAACTAATAATATGGAATGAGCACTATCTATAGTGTTAACATAAAAAGTAACTTTGTGTGACTCACAAGAATTTCACTCAAGTAACTCCTCTTAGAGCTGACCCCCTCTGGTTTTTACTCATGAGTCTACTAACATGACTCTTCAGGAAGAAAAGTGTGTGCCTCACCTGTTTATGGCCTAAGGTATATTTGGCATCCCATCCTGAGGAACAATCACTTCCCAACTGTGTGACCTTGGAAAATCATGTAATTTTTCCTTGCCTCAGTTTTCTTACCTGTAAAATGGAACTCATAAAAAATCTCACTGGATGGCTGCAAAAATTCAGTACGAAAAATATCTGACATGGCCCTAGCCAACTTGGCTCAGTGGATAGAGCATTAGCCTGCTGACTGAAGGGTCCCAGGTTCGATTCCAGCCAAGGGCACATGCCTGAGTTGTAGGCTCAATCTCCAGTAGGGGGCGTGCAGGAGGCAGCCAATCAATAATACTCTCTCATCGATGTTTATTTCTCCCTCCGTAATCAATAAAGAAATATGTTTTAACAAATATATATATATATATATATACATGCATACATATGGCATGAAATCTCAATAAAGATGCTCAGAAAAAAACTACCAAATGGACAATCACTTAATGGCCACCAATGATATTAGCAAAATAGAATGATTATTGGAGTTGGCAATTTTTTAAAAAATATATATTTTATTGATTTTTTAAAAATATATTTTATTGATTTTTTACAGAGAGGAAGGGAGAGAGATAGTTAGAAACATCGATGAGAGAGAAACATCGATCAGCTGCCTCCTGCACATCTCCTACTGGGGATGTGCCTGCAACCCAGGTACATGCCCTTGACCGGAATCAAACCTGGGACCTTTCAGTCCGCAGGCCGATGCTCTAGCCACTGAGCCAAACCAGTTTCGGCTATTTTATTGATTTTTTTACAGAGAGGAAGAAAGAAGGATAGAGAGCTAGAAACATCGATGAGAGAGAAGCATCAGTCAGCTGCTTCCTGCACGCCCCCCACTGGGGATGTGCCCGCAACCCAGGCACATGCCCCTGACCGGAATCGAACCCGGGACCCTCCAGTCCGCAGGCCGACGCTCTGTCCACAGCCAAACCGGTTAGGGCTGGAGTTGGCAATTTAATGTCAAGCTTATTAAATTTAACCATAGGGTGCTGCCACTAGGGCTTTTTTTAAAATCTAGAAAAAGTGAAAAAATTGAGTTCTCTTTCTTTTTAGATCCATTTAAAATAATTGCGTGTTTTTTTTCTCCTGCCTCCCTTCCCCCTTTTAAATCTTCCATATGCTGAGTCCCTAATTAAGCAAATGAAAACCTAGGTTGAGAAGTTCTCCCAAGTGAAAATCTTCTAATTTGCTGATTATTATTGGAAAAGCTGGCCAGTGATTGAACTCAGCTGAGGTCAGAGAAAAGGCCTCAGCCTAATATTATTTGGCCAAGCAATACATTATCTGATGCCAAATCCCAAGCTCTTAATAACTCTTGATGCAAAAGAGTTTGGGTGAGATGCGCCTAACATAAAGAAGATGCTAAAGAAACCATCCCTACAGGAGCACTGGATTGTTTAAATAATTTTTTATCCTAAATCTCTAAATAGTAGCGCCTGGTAGTTTAGCAGTAGTGTAAAGTCAGGCAATGAATGTAAATCACTAAAAAGATGGCTAGAATGTGGCAAATACTCACAAAATAATCTATCATTTTTATTTCCAAGGTTTAGTTTTCTTATGGGTAGAAAGGTAACTTAGGATCTCTAACGCACAGTTTGGGAGGATAAAAGAAACTGGTTTGTAATTCTCAAGTCCTGTGCAAATATTAGTCAGTGTTCCTGGCTCTGGCATTTACTAGCAGGGTGACTTGGAAAAGTTACATAACTTCTTTGTGCCTATTTTCTAATAGAAAAATGGGATAATGCTAATTGTACTTAATTCATAGGGTTGTTGTAAGAACTGTATGCAACAATATATGTAAACCTCTGGCACTTAAAGACTTAATAACAGTAGTTGCTTTTATTATAAAACTAGAGGCCTGATGCACAAAATTTGTGCACTCAGTGGGGGGCCCCTCAGCCCGGCCTGCACCCGCTTGCAGTCTGGGAGCCCTCAGGGGATGTCCAACTGATGGCTTAGTCCAGCGGGCCTATGCCAGCAGTCGGACATCCTTAGCACTGCCACGGAGGCAGGAGAGGCTCCTGCCACTGCTGCTGCGCTTGTCAGCTGTGAGCCCAGCTTCTGGCTGAGCAGTGCTCCCCCTGTGGGAGTGTACTGACCACCAGGAGGCAGCTCCTGCGTTGAGCATCAGCCCCCTGGTGGTCAGTGCGCATCATAGCGACTGGTCATTTCACTGTTCGGTCGATTTGCATATTAGCCTTTTATGCCTGCGGGATGGGGCCAAAACTGGCTCTCTGACATCCCCCAAGGTATCCTGGATTGCGAGAGGGTGCAGGCCAGGCCGAGGGACCCCACCGGTGCACTATTGGGGCCAGGAAGGGATGCGGGAGGTTGGCCAGCTGGGGAGGGACAGCAGGAGGGCTCCAGGGCATGTCTGGCCCTTCTCGCTCAGTCCTGATTGGCCAGACCCCAGCAGCAAGTTAACCTACCAGTTGGAGTGTCTGCCTTCTAGTGGTCAGTGCATGTCATAGCGACTGGTTGACTGCTCCCTGGTGGTCAGTGCACATCATAGTGAGCAGTTGAGTGACCTTAGCATATCATTAGCATATTATGCTTTGATTGGTTGAATGGATGACCTGACACTTAACATATTAGGCTTTTATTATATAGGATGGATTTTGCAGTTCTTAGCTCTGTGTGCAAAATGTGGCATGCTAGGCAGCTTCTACATTAATTCCCAATGTTCCTTGCCTCTTGGTAGTCACATTCTTTTCTAATCCCCTCCTCTCTCTTTTTTTAAAAAAATGTATTTTTATTGATTTCAGAGAGGGAGGGAGAGAAACATCGAAGAGGGAGAGTCCATCGAAGAGAGAGAGTCACTGACCATCTGCCCCCCCCCCCCCTGCATGCCCCACACTGGGGATTGAGCCCACAACCCGGACATGTGCTCTGACTGGGAATTGAACCGGGACCTCCTGGTTCATAGGTCGATGCTCAACCACTGAGCCACAGTGGCTGGATCCCTCCTTTTTTTTTTTTTTTTTTTTTAAGTGTATTTATTGATTTGAGAGAGAGAGATTTGTTCCACTTATTTATGCAGTCGTTGGTTGCTTCTGGTATGTGCCCTAACGGGAGATTGAACCTGTAACATTGGTGTATCAGGACAATGCTGTACTTAACTGAGCTACCTAGCTAGGGCTAATCCCCTCCCCTTGAGTGTGACTTGATTCTAATGAATAGAATATGGCAAAAGTAAAAAAAAAAGAATATGGCAAAAGTGATGGAATATCACTCTAAGATTAGGTTACAGTGCTTTCCAACTAGGAGGAATTTTCCTTGTCTATAGCTCATAGGGGCTCCAATTCCCAGACTCTCTCTCTGCTGGGAGGGAAATTGAGCTGGAAAGTTAACCAGGCAGAGAGGGCCAGGAACCAGGATTCACCCTGACCTTCATCATTTACCAGTGGAGCAAGCTGGACATTTGACAGGAAATGATAAAAAATAACATTTTCCTGTGTGTCCAAGGGTGCCAGGCTGGGTTTGGATGGTGTCCAAAAGCAGTTAAGAAAATTCCAGTTCTATCAGGCACCTGTCTTTTTTCTATGACTACGGCTAGCTCAGCCGTGGGCAAACTACGGCCCGCGGGCCGGATCCGGCCTGTTTGAAATGAATAAAACTAAAAAAAAAAAAGACTGTACCCTTTTATGTAATGATGTTTACTTTGAATTTATATTAGTTCACACAAACACTCCATCCATGCTTTTGTTCCGGCCCTCTGGCCCAGTTTAAGAACCCATTGTGGCCCTCGAGTCAAAAAGTTTGCCCACCCCTGGGCTAGCTGCACAAGAAATCACACAGATACTGATTGCCTACTGAGTTAGTTCTGTCCTTAAAAAACATTATTTAAGCCCTAACCGGTTTGGCTCAGTGGATAGAGCGTCGGCCTGCGGACTCAAGGGTCCCAGGTTCGATTCCAGTAAAGGGTATGTACCTTGGTTGTGGGCACATCCCCAGTGGGGGGTATGCAGGAGGCAGCTGATCAATGTTTCTCTCTCATCGATGTTTCTAACTCTCCCTCTCCCTTCCTCTCTGTAAAAAAATCCATAAAATATATTTTAAAAAACAACAACATTATTTAAGCCTGGCCAGCATGGCTCAGTGGTTGAGCATCAACCTTTGAACCAGGAGATCACGGGTTGATTTCCCGGTCAGGGCACATGCCTGGGTTTGCGAGCTCGATCCCCAGTGTGGGGCGTGCAGGAGGCAGCCGATCAATGATTCTTTCTCATTATTGATGTTTCTATCTCTCTCCCTCTCCCTTCCTCTCTGAAATCAATAAAAATATATTTTTAAAAACATTATTTAAGATACAAAGGCATTATTTAAGATACAGAGTGAAGAAGACGGACAAGCAGCACCAGCAGCACCTGGGAAACTTGTTAGAAATGCAAATTTTGGGGCTCCACCCCAGATCTACTGAATTAGAAAGCCTAGGGGTGAGGCTCAGCTATTTTCACAAGGCCTCCGGATGGGTGATTCTGATACACACCGGGGTCCGCCCTTTAGAGTCATCTGGACAACTCTTAAAATTACCAGTAGATAGAAATTGGCATAGTGTTTACCTGGAGGTGGGCTGGAGTGTAGACCTTGAAGCAGGGTGACCTCGGTTTTATTTTATTATTATTATTATTATTATTATTATTATTATTATTATTATTTATTGTTTTATTGCTTAAAGTATTACAAAGAGTATTACATATGTCTCCTTTTTCCCCCTGCCCTTGACAGTCCCCTGGCCTCCCTTACCCCCCAGTGTCTTATGCCATTGGTTATGCTTATATGCATGCATACAAGTCCTTTGGTTGATCTCTTACCCTCCCCTCCTGCCCCCCAACCCTCCCTGGCCTTCCCGCTGTAGTTTGACAGTCTGTTCGAGGCTGCTCTGCCTCTGTATCTATTTTTGTTCATAAGTTTATAATGGTCTTTATTATCCATAAATGAGTGAGATCATGTGGTATTTTTCCTTCATTGACTGGCTTATTTCACTTCGCATAATGCTCTCCAGTTCCATCCATGCTGTTGCAAATGGTAAGAATTCCTTCTTTTTTACAGCAGCATAGTATTCCATCGTGTGGATGTACCACAGTTTTCTAATCCATTCATCTACTGATGGGCACTTAGGCTGTTTCCAGATCTTAGCTATGGTGAATTGTGCTGCTATGAACATAGAGGTGCATATATCCTTTCTGATCGGTGTTTCTGGTTTCTTGGGATATATTCCTAGAAGTGGGATCACGGGGTCAAATGGGAGTTCCATTTTTAGTTTTTTGAGGAAACTCCATACTGTCTTCCATAGTGGCTGCACCAGTCTGCATTCCCACCAGCAGTGCACGAGTGTTCCTTTTTCTCCACATCCTCTCCAGCACTTGTTTGTTGATTTGTTGATGATAGCCAGTCTGACAGGTGTGAGATGGTACCTCATTATTGTTTTGATTTGCATTTCTCGGATGATTAGTGACTTTGAGCATGTTTTCATATGTCTCTTGGCTTTCTGAATGTCCTCTTTTGAAAAATGTCTATTTAGGTCCTTTGCCCAGTTTTTGATTGGATTGTTTATCTTCCTTTTGTTAAGTTGTATGAGTTCCCTATAAATGTTGGAGATTAAATCCTTATCGGTGATAACATTGGCAAATATGTTCTCCCATGCAGTGGGCTTTCTTGTTGTTTTGTTGATGGTTTCTTTTGCTGTGCAGAAGCTTTTTGTTTTGATGTAGTCCCATTTGTTTATTTTCTCTTTAGTTTCCAATGCCCTAGGAGCTGTATTGGTGAAGAAATTGCTTCGGCATATGTCTGAGATTTTGTTGCCTTTGGATTCTTCTAGTATTTTTATGATTTCCCTTCGTACATTTAAGTCCTTTATCCATTTTGACTTTATTTTTGTGTATGGTGTAAGTTGGTGGTCTAGTTTCATTTTCTTGCATGTATCTGTCCAATTTTCCCAACACCATTTATTAAAGAGACTATCTTGACTCCATTGTAAGTTCTTGTCTCCTTTGTCAAATATTAATTGAGCATATTGGTTCAGGCCGATTTCTGGGCTCTCTATTCTATTCCATTGATCTATATGTCTGTTCTTGTGCCAGTTCCAGGCAATTTTGAGAACAGTGGCTTTGTAATACAGCTTGATATCTGGTATTGAGATCCCACCTACTTTGTTCTTTCTCAGGATCGCTGCAGCTATTCGGGCTCTTTTTTTATTCCAAATGAATTTTTGGAGAGTTTGTTCTAGGTCTGTGAAATATGCCGTTGGTATTTTAATGGGAAGTGTGTTGAATTTATAGATTGCTTTGGGTAGTATGGACATTTTAATGATGTTGATTCTACCAATCCAAGAACATGGTATGTTCTTCCATCTGTTTATGTCTTCCGCTATCTCGTTTTTCAACGTCCTGTAGTTTTCTGAGAAGAGGTCTTTTACCTCTTTAGTTAAGTTTATTCCTAGGTAGCTTAATTTTTTTGGTGCGATGGTAAATGGGATTGTTTTTTTAGTCTCTCTTTCTGTAAGTTCACTATTGGTGTATAGAAATGCCATAGATTTCTTGGCATTAATTTTGTATCCTGCTACATTGCCAAATTCATTTCTTAAGTCTAATAGTTTTTTTGATGGAGTCTTTAAGGTTTTTTATATATAATATCATGTCATGTACAAATAAGGACAGTTTTACTACTTCTTTTCCAATTTTGATGCCTTTTATTTCTTCTTCTTGTCTAATTGCAATGGCTAATACCTTTAGTACTATGTCGAACAGGAGTGGTGAGAATGGGCATCCCTGTCTTGTTCCTGTTCTTAGGGGAAATGGTGTTAGTTTTTATCCATTGAGTATGATGTTGGCTGTGGGTTTGTCATATATGGCTTTTATTATGTTGAGGAATGATCCTTCTATTCCCACCTTGCTGAGAGTTTTTATCAAAAACGGGTGTTGGATGACCTCGGTTTTAGTACTGAAGGTCCCATGTCCTGGAAAAACCCCTTATTCCTGGACACCCTACTTTGAAGGGTCAAGAGTGAACTTTCTGGGGTGCTATAAATGGTCTCTGTTATTATCTGGGTGCTGGTTACATAGGTGTAAAAAATACCAAGCTATCCATCTAAAGTTAGGGCACTTTACTAAATATATGTTATACTGTAAAAAAAAAAAAAATACTGCTGTCCAGATCATATTTCAGGTCAATTGAATCGAAATATCAGCAGAGGATCCAGGCATTGGTATTAGAAAAAACTCTCCAGGAGCTTCTAGTGTCCAGCCAGGATTGAGAATGAGTGTATTAAAATCACCAGAGCTCTTGTTGAAATGAAGATTCTGGTTCAAGAAGCTGGGTGGGGTCTGAGATTCAAGCATTTCCAACAAGCTCCCCGAGGATGCTGCTGCTAAACCATGCTCTGCATGGTAGTGAGGATTAAGCCCTACCTATCAAGATTTACCTTACAGCATTACTAGTAATAGTCATGTTATGTAAGCAACTTAGATGCCCATCAATAGATGAATGGATAAAGAAGATGTGGTATACATATACAATGGAATATTATTCAGCAATAAAAAAGAACGAAATCTTGCCATTTGCAATAATATGGATGGACCTTGAGAGCATTATGCTGAGTGAAATACGTCAGACAGAGAAAGGCAAATACTGTATGACCTCACATGTGGAATCTAAAAAAAACAAAAAAAAATTAACAAGACAGGAACAGATCCATAGATATAGAGAATGAGTTGATTGTTGCCAAAGGGGAGGGGGCAGGGGGAATGGGAATAGTAAATAAATACATAAATATAAAAAAAATATATAAGCCCTGACCGGTTTGGCTCAGTGGATAGGGCGTTGGCCTGCGGACTGAGAGGTCCCAGGTTCGATTCCGGTCGGGGGCATGTACCTTGGTTGCGGGCACATCCCCAGTGGGGGTTGTGCAGGAGGCGGCTGATCGATGTTTCTCTCTCATCGATGTTTCTAACTCTCTATCCCTCTCCCTTCCTCTCTGTAAAAACTCAATAAAAAATATTTTAAAAAAATATATAAAATTTTAAAAAGAAGCTGCATGTTGCCAATTAATTCTTTTTAAAAAATATATTTTTTTATTGATTTCGGAGAGGGAGAGGAGAGCATCAATGATGAGAGAGAATCATTGATTGGCTGCCTCTTGCACGCCCCACACAGGGGTCAAGCCCACAACCCAGGCATGTACCCTTGACCAGAATTGAACCTGGAACCCTTCAGTCCACAGGCTGATGCTCTACCCACTGAGCAAAACTGGCTAGGGTGCCAAGTTAATTCTTCACACCAAAAAGTTTAAGTTCAAGTGAAATCTCCAATTTCAGCTACTTGTGCTTCCTCACATGGACGCTCCTATAGCAGGTGAGCAGGCACCACCTTCCACTGAATCAGGCGTCAAAAAAATTTACCGTCTGGGCGCAGGGGGAGGTGGCACTCCCCTGAAACATCTTGGTGCTGTTATCAAGGAAGAAAGAAGGCTGTGGGGAGAGGTGGATGAGCTGTAGGGTAGCCAACTCCTGAGACACTCAAGGAACCAAGGTTTAGGGTGAGGTTAGGAAAAATAAGAGCACACACATGGGCAACCACACAATGCAGAAGCTCAGACAGACAGCTCTTCCCAACCCCCTCCCTGACGTGCCAAGAGGTCCATGTTTGCCTGAGTCTTGGGTCTAGCCAAGTCAAGACCCCAGTCTGGGCTCAGCTTGCTTGTCCTAAAGTCACCCAGGAAACGGCCCCTCTGGAGAAGCCAAGTGTGCCTTCCAGAGGTGCCCTGTCCCTTGGCCCTGCAGACGCCCTGAAGGCTGATATGGGGCTGCCAGCTGGTTTAATTACCCAGATGGGAAGTTGGCAAGGGGAGTCCAGTCTTGGGTAGAGATTAATGAGTCCATTATCTTCCTGAGCAATCATCCCCTCCCTGACTGTGGGCCCCAGACTAGAATGTAGACATAAGGTGTAAATAAAGTCCCTGTTCTGAAGGAGGACAGTTGTCATTGTCTCTGGATGGGAATTTGCCCCAGAAGTCCTTGGCTCAAATCCAGGAGGTGTCTTTGTGTGGCAGAGCAACCTGGTCTGTTTGGGGGCATGTGACAGAGCTCCCGAGGGCTGGGCAGAGGCTGGGGGGCAAAAAAAAGGTATTGTGCTTTCTCTTAAGCTCGAAAGTAACATATGCTTGTAAATAATTTAAACTAGGAAACTGCAGTAATAGATGATAGACCCTGCCCTGCTTTCCATGCCCTGTTAACAGTTTGGTGTGTATTCTTCCAAACGTGTCTTTGTTGTTGTTGTTGTTGTTCTTTGATTTTTTTCTTTTGATTCATTTTTTCCAACTTTATTGAGGTATAATTGAAGAACATCATACGGAACATATTTAAGGTGTATAGTTACATTAGTTTTGACATATGTATACACCCATTAAACCTTCACCACAATTACGATAGTGAATATCCCCATCACCCCCAAATCCATCATCCATCCCTGAGCCCTTTTGGAATTCCCTCTCTTTCCTTCCCTTCCACCACTGACCTATTTCTGTCACTATAAATTAGTTTCCACTTTCTATAGTGTACCAGTATATAAGTGGAATTAGACAGTATGTACTCATTTTTTGGGTGTGGGTGCTGGCTTCTTTGACTCAATATAATGATTTTGAAATCCACCAATGTCTCAGGCATCAATAATTTGTTCTTTCTTATTACTTTGTAGTATCCCTTGGTATGGAGGGACCACGATTTGTTTATCCATTCACTTACTGATGAGCTTTTTAGGTTGTCTCCAGTGTCTGGTGATTGCAAATGAAGCTGTTGGGAAATTTGTGTGTCTGAGTCTCTGTGGGATGAATGTTTTAGTTTTTCTTGGGTAAATGCCTAGGCGTGGAGTAGCTGGGTCACGTCTGTGTTTAACTTTTTGAGAAACTGGTTTGCCACATTTTTAAAAACATATATTTTATTAATATTTATTTATTTACAGAGAGGAAGGGAGAGGGATAGAGAGTTAGAAACATCGATCAGCTGCCTCCTGCAAACCCCCCACTGGGGATGTGCCGGCAACCAAGGCACATGCCCTTGACTGGAATCGAACCCGGGACCTTTCAGTCCGCAGGCCGATGCTCTATCCACTGAGCCAAACCGGTTTCGGCTGGTTTGCCACATTTTGTATCCCTCTCACTAGCCAATGAGAGTTCCTGTTGCTCCACACTCTCACCAACACTTGTGATCAGTCTTTCTAATTGTAGGCACTCTAATGGATGTGTAGTGGTATCTCACTGTGATTTTAACTTGTATTTTTCTTGTGACTAATGATATTGAGTGTCCTTTTATGTGCAATTGTTAGCTATCCATATAAATCCTTCTGTGAAGTTCTTGAGAGGAGGGGGTGGGAGGGGGTTTTAGAGCTGCTAACGCTGTGGTCTCTGTGAGACATCCAAGGAGAGATATTGAGTAGCAGTCGGAGGTTGGAGTCTAGATTTCAGAGAAGTCCAGGCTGGAGATGTAAATTTGAGAATTGTCAGCATAGAGGTGTTTAGACTGACTGAGATCACTCAGGGGGAGAAGGGACCCAGGTCTGAGTTTGGGGGCACTTCATTAATTTGAAGTCAGAAGTTGAGGAAGACTCAAAGAGACTAAGGTGTGGCTGGCCTCCAAAGATGGCCCATCAGGAACCATACCCTTGCCTCAGATGGTTTCTCTCAGTGGATAGAGCACTGGCCTGCAGACTGAAGGGTCCCAGGTTCAATTTTGGTCAAGCGCACAAGCCTGGGTGTGGGCTCAATTTCCGGTGGGGGGTATGCAGGAGGCAACTGATCGCTGATTCTCTCTTATCATTGATGTTTCTATCTCTCTCCCCCTCTTCCTTCCTCTCTGAAATCAATAAAAAAATATATTTTTAAAAAGAACCATACCCTTGAGTAGCCCCTCCCACCTTCAGTCTGGGCTGGCCCTGTGTAACCAATAGAATGTAGCAACAGAAGTGACTTGTCTGACTTCTGAGCTAGGTCCTAAGAAGCCCTGCAATTTTCACCTTGACTTTTGGAACACTGCTCTGGGGTAAGCCTGCTGCCACCAAAGATGTTTGATTACTCTGAGACTGACATGATGTGAGGAAGCCCAACCTAGCCATGTGGAAAGACTATCTGGAGAGAAAAAATGGCCTGCTAGTACCTGGCTGTTCCAGCCATCTCAGCTGGGGCAGCAGATAGGTGAGCGAAGAGGCCACTTTGGATGTCCAGCCCAATGAAGCCTTGAGATGACATCAGCCTCCGCTGCTTTCTGCCAGCAACTGCATGCGAGAGCCCCAAGCCAGAACCACCAGCTGAGCCCAGTCAACCCATAGGACTATGAGGGATAATAATAAATCGTTGTTTAAACCTCTAAGTTCTGGGCTGGTTTATTAAGCACCAATACATATCAGAGACAGACCTGAACAGTGAAGGGAGACTGACCTGCATCCTTCTGCCCCCACCCAGAGAACAGTGCCCTGCAGCCCAGACCCACGGAGAGAGGGGTGCCCAACCTCAGCTGGACAGCTCTCTGCATTCTGACGGGCCTCCCTCTCCCTGCTAAGAGGAGAATAAGCTCTTTGTGCCCACGGCTGTGGCATCTGCCAAGAGCCCCATAGCCCCCAGGGCCCTTACAAAAGGACAGCAAGGGAGGTTTTTCTGGGAACTGGGTCACCAGTTATTTGGAGGCTTCAAACCTGGACTAACAGAGAGAAAGCAGATAAAGGAGGCTGGAACCTACAGGGGCTGCTGGGCCTTGTCATGGGGACTGCTCAGGGACATGTCCTGGTCAGGAGCGGCTGTCTGCTCCTACTTGACCCTTTCATCAATAGCATCAATAGTCTCTCTCTCTCTCTCTCTCTCTCTCTCTCCTCTTTCTGTCTCTCTTCTTTACTCTTTCTTGGTAGTTAAAACATTGATAAATCAAACATAGAGATCCTCTGTCTTTCTACCCTCCCTCCCTTCTTCTTTTACTCATAAAAATATTATTCGCTTTGCATTTATAAGAGTGATACATTTTCTTCCTTTTTAAAAATAGACTTCATTTTTTAGAACAGTTTTAGATTCACAGTAAAATTGAGGATTAAGCACCGAGTTCCCATATATCCCCTGTCCTCCACCAGAATGGAACATTCTAACAATTGATGAACCTACATGGACACATTCTCACTCAAAGTCCATAGTTTTCATTGAAGTTCACTCTAGTGTTGTACATTCAATGGGTTTGGACAATGTATAATGACATATACGCACCATTATATTATCACAGAGCGTAGTTTCACTGCCCTAAAAATCTGTGCTCCACTTTCATCCCTTCTTCCCCCTTAATCCCTGGAAACCATTGATCTTTTTACTGTCTCCATGATTTTGCCTTTTCCAGAATGCTTTATAGCTGGAATTGCACAGTGTGTAGCCTTTGCAGATTAGATTCTTTTACTTCATAACATGCATTTAAGATTCTTCCGTGTGTTTTCATGGCTTGATAGGTTATTCCTCTTTTAGTGCTGAATTATATTCCATTGTCTGGACGCGCCACATTTTATCCATTCACTTAGGTGCATCTTGGTTGCTTTCAAGTTTGGGCAATTATGAACAAAGCTGCTATAAACATCATGCACAGGGTTTTATATAGACACTAGAGGCCCGATGCATGAAAATTTGTGCAAGAGTAAGCCTTCCTTCCCCTGGCTGCTGGCACCTGCTTCCCTCCAGCACCCGGGACCCGGGCTTCCCTCCTCTGGCCACCCCCAGGCACCCGGGACCTGGGATGGCTTCCCTCCAGCCCCAGCTTTGTCAGGAAGGATGTCCAGAAAGGGTAATTGGCATATTACCCTTTTATTATTATAGATAAGTTTTCAACTCAGAAGCACAATTACTGGATTGTAATGTAAGAGTGTATTTAGGTTTGTAGGAAACTACCAAACTGCCTTCCAAAGTGGCCGCACCACTTTGCATTCCCACCAACAATGTATGAGTTCCTGTTGCTCCACCTCCTCGCCAGCACTTGTTGTTGTCAGTGTCCTAGATTTTGGCAGTTCTAATACATGGGTAGTGGCATCTCATTATTTTACTTTGCTTTTCCCTGATGACGTATGATGTGGAGCATCTTTTTTTTATGTTTATTTGCCATTTGTGTACCTTCTTTGGTAAGGTGTCTGTTTAGGCCTTTGGCCCATTGTTTAATTGGAGTGCTTGTTTTCCTGTTGATTTTTTAAGAGTTCTCTGTATAATTTGGATAAAAGTCCATCAACAGATGTGTTTTTTGCAAATACTATTTCCCAGTCTGAGGCTTGTCTTCTCATTCTCTTGAGTGATGCAGGTTTGTAACAGATAAATCCTTTTGAATTAAAAAAATTAGTTCATTTGAGGAGAAATATTCAGAAAACAACATTCAAGGTGATAGGAATACAGCAAAAAATGAAGGTATATGAAAGGAACTCAGCTTTGGTTAATACTTATGCCGCAACCAGAGCCTGGTACATAGCTTGGCTCCCAGGCTCCTTACCTGGCAATTATTATGGCTATTATTATTATTTTAACTAGAGGCCCAGTGCACGGTGGTGGTGGTGGTGGTGGGGGTGGGGACAGGGCTCAGCCTGGCCTGCACCCTCTTGCAATCCAGGACCCCTTGGGGGATGTCCGACTGCTGGTTAGGCCCAATCCGGAAGAGTGGGATTGGGCTTAAACCAGCAGTCGGACATCCCTCTTGCAATCTGGGATCACTGTCTCCTAACCGCTCACTTGCCTGCCTGCCTGATTGCCCCTAACCACTTGCCTACCTGCCTCATCACCCCTAACCCCTCTCTCTGCCTGCCTGCCTGATTGCCCCTAACTGCCCCTGCCTCAGCCGCTGCTGTGGCTTTGTCTGGAAGGACGTCTGGAAGGTCATTTGGCTGTCCGGTCTAATTAGCTTATTATGCTTTTATTATTATAGACTAGAGGCCCAATGCACAAAATTCGTGCAAGAGTAGGCCTTTCTTCCCCCGGCTGCCAGCACCAGCTTCCCTCTGGCACCTGGGACCTGGGCTTCCCTTGCAGCCCTGGCTTCCTCTGGAAGGACATTGGTCTAATTAGCATATTATGCTTTTATTAATATAGGTAATATTGGTACCTATTACTGGTGTTATTGCTATTATAATTGTGGTATAGTGACTACTACTGTTATTATTGTTATAACAATAGATTGTTGTTTTATATTATTATTTATTGTTCTGATGAACCTCTGTGTCACCTCAATTTCCCTGGAACCTGGGGAAACCCTGCAAATTTGTTGCGATGGTTCTCACCATTATCTTGACATTCCACCTCCACTAGCTGTGCAGAGTTTGGGTGGGAGGAACGGCGGTGGATATCAGTTCCGTGACAGGTAGGGGAGGGGTCGGGCGGGGAGCCTCCGCCCCAATACGGGGCGGGACGCTACGGTCGGTCCCCCTCGGCGTCCGCCCCCCAGTCTGCGCTCAGCGATGGCCCCTCGCGAAGCAGATCGGACCCTGCCCCTGGCACTCGCCCTGGCCGCAGTGGCCGCGGTGTCCTGGGCGAGAGGGCCGCCTGACGCACGGGGGCCGGGGCAGGGCTGCTCGGCGCTGGGCCGCTGCTGCCCCGGCCGTGACCTGACCTGCGCAGCCCGCGGGCCCCCGCGCTGCTTCTGCGACCAGGCGTGCGGCGCGGCGCGGGACTGCTGCGCGGACTACTCGCGGGCCTGCCCAGGTGCGCCCGGCGCGTGGGGAGCGGGGTTCGGGGGTGCGGCGGGGGACAGAAGGGTGCCGATCACGCAGGGTTCTGGGCCTGGAGGTGCGCGCGGAGAAAGTTGCGCGAGGCATGGACCAGGGCGCGTGAGTCTCTGGGGGCAGAATGGAGAGGGATGCTTGGAGAGTTGAGGGGTGTTCCGGAGAAGGGGGTGCAAGGACTACGCGCCGGATTTGGAAGGTGCTCGAGGATTGGGGGGCTCATGGAAGAGGCGCGCCGGCCGGGGCACCGGTACGAGACGGACACTGAACGGAAATAGGCGAGTTGGGGGCATGGAGGGGTGCGAAGTGGGAGAGGGCGCTGGGGTTGGGGAAGGGTGCCAGATTTAGCAAATAAAAATACCAGATGCCCAGTTAAACTTGAATTTCGGTAAACAACCAATACCTTTTTTAAAGTACGTCCTATATATTACACGGGCCACACTTCTTTTAAAAGCCATTGATTACATTTTTCTGAAATTCAAATCCAACTGGGCGTCCGGTGTTTTATCTGGCAACCCTAACGGGGTGGGGGTGGGGAGGAAGAGACGTGGAGCCTGGAGGGGTGCAAGGGAGGATTGGGTGCACGAGCTGCATTGCAGACATGGCGCGGGGGGGGGGGGCGGGGGGGTTGTCACAGGGCAAATGGAGAGGGTGTTGAGAAGGCCGCGGGCTGGGTGAACCCCGAGGGGCGGAAGAACTGGGGGTGGGTGGGGGGAGGAGCAGGCTAAAACTTGGTTAGGCCAGCAGAGGTGGAGGTGACGCCTCCCTGTGGTCCTGGTGCTGGGAGTGGCCAAGGGACCACGGTCTAAGCATTTCCTATAAAGACCCCGCCTGAGCCTGAGTAGTACCCACCGGGCTCTGAAATCAGGGGCTGATTTGTTGAGTTACTAGTGGGGAGGAGTCTGTCTTCTCTAAATCCCAGGAGTAAGTTTTTCACACCCACAGGAGACAAAAATCTACATTCTGTAAAGTGGATATGACCCAATTTTGTCAGGCGATATAGCAATTGGACCCGTCTATCCTGAGACATCAGTGGTCCTTCAGGAATTTACATTGAAAAGAATTTACATTTAAAATGTAAGAATTTACAACAAAAAAAAAAAAATCCTCACCTGAGGATATTTTTTCCCAATGATTTCCAGAGAGAGTGGAAGTGAGGGAGGCGGGGAGAGAGAGAGAAACATCAATGTACCACATCAATTGGTTGCCTCCCCCCTGCACCCCTATTGAGCTGGGAAATCTGCAACTGAGGTACATGCCCTTGACCCAGAATTGAGCCCCTGACCCTTCTGTCAGTGGGCTGATGCTCTATCCACTGAGCCAAACCAGCCAGGGCAAGACTTTACAATTTTTAAAAACTCAAAATTGAAGGCACCCAACATTTATTGATCATTTACCATTTCTGTACCCAAGAGCTAAGCTGGGTGTCTCATCAAACCTGCTTACTTTCTCACAGCACTCTGGGGTCCCTGCATATAATAATGTTCCCATTCAGCAGATGAGAAAAACTGGGCTTGGAGAGGAGAAAGCTTTGGCCAGCCAAGGTATTCCAGCAGGTTTTGAACCTGGTCTGATCCTGTGTCTTCTACCATCCTGTGTCTGCTTCCTACAAGTTTGAGTGGCTAATGGTGGAAAGTCAGGCAACAGTGAGAGGAAAAAGTAATTTGGGGTGTTGTATCTCCCAAGTCATAGCAAATGAGACTCCCCCAGAATAAACTTGCAGAAGGACTGTCTTGGAAATACTTTTGTACTTGTCTGCTTTCTGTACAGAGTGCATGCAGCCATGGGGTCATTCAGAGTGGGGCTGCCCCATAGGGGCTCCCCTGCCTTAGCCCAGGGGTGGGGGACCCAGGAAGGAGACAGGCAGAGGGATCAGTGATACTTTCCCACGGTCTGACCCTCGTCCACAGTATCCCATGATGTTATCAGTTCCCCAGCATTTTCCATTTTATAAAGAGCTTGGGCTGGTGGGCCCAGGAGCCTCAAAGCGTTGAGTCTCTCTTTGTTTTGCTCCTTTGGGAAGGTGTCAAAAAGGCAGCAGACCTAGGATCTGCCCACTTGTCTGGCTGGGTGGAGCCAAGGTCTTATAAATAGATCAGGGACAAGTTCAGTTTTCTACCTCCCAGAGGAGCAGGACAGGAGGGGACATGGTGACTAGTTAGGAGGCAAGGGATGGGGAGAAGTATGTTTTTTCATGAGTGATTCAGGGGGTAACGTTGACTGACTTCAGTAACTGATTGTGGTAGAAAGAGATATTAAGGATGACTTAAAAAAACACACCCTAACATTTACTGAGTACTTACCAAGTGCCAGGGAGGTACTAGGTGTGTGTGTGTGTGTGTGTGTGTGTGTGTGTGTGTGTGTGTGTGTGTGTGATTTGAGATAAAGAGGAAGGGAGAGAGACATCAATTTGTTGTCCCACTTATGTATGAATTCATTGGTTGATTCTTGTGTGTGCCCTGACCAGGAATCAAATCCACAAACCTAGCATAACAGGATGATGCTCTCACCAACTGAGCTACCCAGCCAGGGCTTAAGTGCTTTAAATGAATTGGCTCCTTTAAACCTCACAAGAACCCTATGGGATAGTGTTTTCATGTCCATTTTACAGATGAGGAACTGAGGCACACAGAGGTAGTGACCTGCTCAGAGTTGCATAGCTATTAAGCAGCAGATCTTGGATTTGAAACCCAGTAGTCTGGCTCCAGACCACAACACTATATGGTTGCTCAGTAGGGGGAGGGAGGCTTGAGCCTATAGGTGGAAGAGGAGCACCGGACATTGCCCACATTCAGTTCAGTCACACTGCTGGCCATCTGCTGTGTGCCCAGCTCAGCTAGAAGCCATGGGGCTGGGAAGATGGGGCTCTGACCCCCCTCAAGCTTATATTTTGAGAAGACGGAGTAGCCATGAAAGAATTTTAATCAGAGCAAGATAGCAAGATGAGGCTTGGAAAGAATCAGTGAGGATGGGATGGAGGCAAGGAGAGGGTGGAGCTGGAGTGACTAGTAAGGCCTTAAAGGATGGACATCATTGCTTCCTATTTTCCAAGTTCATTACCAAATGTTTTCATGTATTTTATATCCTTTAATTCTCACTTGAGCCCGGTAAGCATCAATGTCCCCATTTATGCACTTATGTATTCATTGCCCTAGTCATTACTCTAAGGTTTGGCATAATTCAAATTGACTTAAGCTAACAAGGGAATTGATTGGCTCAGGTAACTAAGAAACAGTTCATGGATTCTGGTTTCAGGCATGGCTGGATCCAGGGACTCTGAGGATATCATCAGGGCTCTATCTCTCTCCACCTTTCAGTTCTGCTTCTGATAGCTTTATTCTCAGGCAGGCTGTCACCAAATGGTAGCAAAGGTAGTACCCAGTAGCTCTCAACTGGTGTCCCTAGTAGAATGAGAGCTTTCTTTCCCCATTTGTTCCAACCAAAATCCTAGGGATGGTTTTCATGGGCCCAGTTTGGGTTATATCCTCATCCTTGATTCATTCAATTACTGAGCAGAGGAGAAGGAATATGTCAATTGGCCATGTTTGTCTCACAAACGCACTAAAGGAATAAGGGATGAGGTCACTCTATTCAAACCATGTGGACTGAGAGTGGGGAGGATTGGTTCTTCAAAAGAAAACGGAGGCATTGTTACCAGAAGGTGGCAGTAAGGGGGCTGGGAGGGTAGAAATGACAGCTGCCTGCCACTGAGCTATGAGAGACTGTACATTTAAAGGAACTCGAAGTAAAAGGGTGCTGGGACACTAAATAGAAGGAGGAGGGAGTGAATGACCGAGGGCGTGTTGCAGGAACAACTTAAATTTTAGCCACTAGGCTTGGGGGTCTTTATGATCCACTATAAAAAAAAAAAAAAAAGAGCTTTTGTGAACCAGGTCAATAGGATACAGGAATCACTCAAGGACTTCAGGTGACAGGTCAGAGCTGCATTCCAGAAAAATCCTTTTGGTAGACAGTGAGGAGGATGGACAGTCAGGGGGCTGGGCAGTGAGGTTCAGAGAAGAAGGGGGGGTTTGGATTGTCCAGAAGGGCATTTCCTGATGTTAGAGTGGGGGCAGAGGGATCCAAGGGGACTGTGGGAAACTCGGTCTGGCTCCAGCAGGCTCAGCTGGCACGATGTTATCTGGGTCTCTAGGGTGGGGTGAGCAGCCTTTAAACCTCCCACCTCCTCTGTCCCCTCTTTTTTAGCTACACTGATAAGCTAGAATTTCTCCTTTACTCAGAAAAAGGTGGGATGGTCTTTGCTTTGAGAAACACCGCCATCTGGTGGTATTTGTTACAATGCCAACCTGTGGTCATATTTCCTTCGTTGTTGCTGAGGCAAGCGTTGCTCATTCAGTATTCATTTACTCATGATTTACTGGGTCCCTATGTGCCAGTTACTGTGCTTGGTGTCGGGATTCAGCAAGGAACAAGGACTGAGCTTCCGTGGAGCCAACACAAGTGGCAAAGGCTGACAAGCCATGAATAATCACATGAATGTACTGAGTTGCAACCCTAGGTCTAGGTGAGGTGCGATGACAGTTCCCTGGGGATATCACATGAGCATGCTGCTTGGTGACTTCACAGATGCCAGCCACATGGAAAGAAGTGTAGGGTGGCATCTGCCTAATTTTCTGCAAATCTCTCATCTGCCTGACAGGCAGGGTAGGGCAGGGCAGGGCAGAGAATCATTGTGGGACTTTGGTACTCCCCTTTGATTCCTATAATAGTCATCAAAGCCCTGTATGCAATTACTGCCTTCTCCGTCTCTGACATCACTTCCTACACTCTCTCTCCTGCTCCAGCCACACTGGCTGGCCTCCTCACTGTCTCTGCAGCATGCAACCTTGACCCTGCCCCAGGGCCTTTGCACTGCCCCAAACCCCTCTCCCTTACCCCCCACCCCCCACCCCTCACCCCCCAGGTACCGACACAGTTCCCTCTATCAACTCCTCAGATGTTCTTTGTCTTGGAGGCCTGCCTCCTTTGACCCCTTCATCTAAAACAGTTCCTCATCATCTCACCCCTGCCGTTCTTATTCTACTTTGTTGTTTCTCAGAGAACAGATCACTAGTTGAAATTACATCATAGGTTGTATTGTTTATTGCCTGTTTCTCCTGCAGAATGTCAGCTCCTCCAGGGAAGGGGCATTTTCTGCTTTGCTCATCTGTGTTCCTGTCACCCAGCTCAGTGCTTGGCACACAGTAGGCCCTAAATAGTTGCCAAACAAATGTATAAAGATCACCGTTTTTCTGAGCACTTACAGTCTCCTCAGTGCCTTGCATTCATCATTGCACCAGACCTGTGAGCCTGCAGTTCGCATCCAGGTTTGTCTAACTCCAATTCCTTGGCTTGACATAGATATTCTGCCCCCTTAAGCTCCAGTTGCCTCTTCTGTGAGATGGTTTGACAGTAGTACAAATACATATAGGGAATCGAGGCCCTGGCAAGTGACAGATGGCATGCCCAGAATAATGAAGTGGAAGAGAATTTGATAAGGGCTCTATTCACAATGGGCTACAGGAGGAAATGGTGTTATGGGAGCCTGGTGGGAGCAGGATTCATGGCTGAAGGTGCCCCCTCACCAGGAGCCAGACTGAGTCAAGGGGTGGGGGTGGGGGGCAACAAACACCTGGGCAGCACTCTTCTTCCTACCAGCACCCCCCTGCGCTGCAGTCCGGTGGCATCTGGGCTCAGGGAGCCTCTGTGATGCACAGGCTTGCCAGAGGGTACAGGACAAAGGAGGCCCGAGAACACACCATCTCCTAAGGCTGTTGTGAGGGTTACACGTGACTGCCTGGCTCAGCACCAGTGACATCATTGATGTCATTATCAGGTGCATGATGAAGCAATCATGATTGTTAGGTTGCCACACTTGATTTTCTCCCTGCCTCCCTACTTCTCCCCTCCTACCTCTCTCATCCCTCCCTTCTCCCCCCCTCCCTCCTCCCTCCTCCCTCCCTCCTTCTTCTGAGCATTTCAGCTCTGCTAAAAGCGGAGATCTGTGCAAGGCTACATGACTTCCTGAGGTGCCAGAAGCAACACTGTGTTTCCAACACAATAACCTCATTCCCTCAGTTCAAGGATGTACTTTGTCTCACATTTTCATGTTGCCGAACTAGGACATGTCTCAGAGCTGGTGAGGGCTTTTCATGAGCACCCACCTGTCTTTCTGTTCACCACTGTGTCTCCTGGCTCACAGTAGTTGCTCGGTAAATATTTGTGGAATGAGTGAATTAAGTTTGACGGTAGGAGCCCCCTGTGTGTGCATGAGTGTGTGTGGTGTGTGTGAGACTTGGGACTCACCCCATCCGACTGGCCCCTGACCTGGAGCTTCTTGCTCTGCATGGCACTGCCACCTGCCGCCTCCATCCCAGAAGGCAGATTGAGTCTCGTTTGACATCAGCTGTACTTTGGGCGACTGGAAACTTTTGCTGTGTGTGAATGACAGCAAAGCATCTCAAGTATTGATTTGGGAGTTACAAGTAAATTTTAGCAAACAGGCAAATTTGCAAATACAGAATCTTTAAATAATGAGGATCAACATAGATATCTATAATAATAAAAGCATAATATGCTAATTAGATTGGACCTCCTTCCGGATGACCTTCCGGACAAAGTTGTGGTGGCGGGGGCTGAGGCAGAGGCAGCCGCCACTGCGGAGGGGGCCAAGCCCCTTGCGCGGATTTCATGCACCGGGCCTCTAGTGTGGCATATAATGCCTGTGGGAATGCTTAAACGTTGTGTAGCACTGTTCTGCAGGTTTAAAACTGTATGTACATATGTCACCAGAAGCAACCTCTGTAAGAGTCTGCTTTCCACTCCATGTTGTTGCTGTAGCTGAGGCTCATGTCGCTGCAGCAGAGGATTAGCTGTATTTACCGAGCACTTGCTATGTGCCAGAAGCATGTGCTGCGTATGTTGTATCCAGTTGAATCTTCAAGGCCTCCCTATTAGGTGAATATTCTTTTTATTTCTATTTGACAGGAAGAAACTGAGGCACAGAGAGGTGAAATCAGTTGTTTTCAGTGCTTAAGAAATGTTTACTGCCCTGCCTGGTTTGGCTCAGTGGATTAGAGCATCAGCCTACAGACTGAAGGGTCCCGGGTTCAATTCTGGTCAAGGGCACATGCCTGGGTTGCAGGCTCAATCCCCAGTAGGAGGCGTTCAGGAGGCGGCCAGTTAATGATTCTCTCTCATCATTGATGTTTCTATCTCTCTCTCCCTCTTCCTTCCTCTCTGAAGCCAATAAAAAATATTAAAAAAAGAGAAATGTCTACTGAAGGAATGAGTGGCGAGAACAACTTAAATGATCACCAGAAGGATGATGGATGAATAAAACATGGGAATGTTAAGTTTAGGTAGATGTATAAACGGTTATTATAGAGAAAATTTTGAGGAAGACATGGGCTTAGGGTTGCAGGAGTCCTAGTGCTCTGCGTGTTGTTTTTGAGGGTTTGGCTTGTGGGAAGGTGGAGTTCTTGCCACAGGCCAGCCCAAAGCCATGCAAGTTGCCCCTGGAGACTCTACCTTCTCTTTCAGCTGTCTCCTGCATTGTGGCAGAGTGGAGTGGCTGGAGTCGCTGTGCCAAACCCTGTCAGGTCTCCTACCGTGTCCGCAGGAGGCATGTCCTGCAGGAGCCAAGGAATGGGGGTGCTCCCTGCCCCCATTTGGAAGAGCAGGCTGGCTGCGTGGAGTACCGGAGCCATCAGGGAATGGAGTGCCAGCAGTCCTTGTGTGAGTTGGGTGGCCACCAGGGGGACTGTCAGATCCTGTGTGGGGTCCAAGTTTGGGGTAAGACTTTGCCTTCCTTTTGCCCTGATCCCCTCTTCTCACTTTGTGGACGAGGTAAGAATCTCTGATTTCCTCTGGGTATCTCGTCTTCTACTCATCTCCCAGTGTGAATCATCAGGACTTGTATGCACATGATGGGAAACCCAACTTAAACTGACCTGAGCAAAAATGTGTGGCTCCCATGGACACAGACGATAGGGTGGTGAAGGCCTGGGGTGGGGGTAGGAGCAGGCTGGGAGAGATCAACAGGGAGGAAAAAGGGGACATATGTAATACTTCCAACAATAAAGGTTAAAACACACACACACACACACACACACACACACACACACACACACACACCAAAAAAGATGTGGCTCATGTAACTAAAATTCCAGGGGATGCATTCATGGCTGGATCCAGGAGCGCAAGCAATGTGGCCAGGACTCTCCATTTCTCAGTTCTGTTTTCCTCCGAGTTGGCCTCATTCTCAGGCCAGCTGGGGATGGTCTTTGATAGCTCCAGGCTTACCTCCAACCTAACAACTGGAAGAAAAGATCTCTTTCCTCATAGTTTCAGCAAATGTCCTGGGATGATATCTTATTGGCTTGACCTGGGTCATGTATCCACTGCTGAACCAATCAGTATGCCCAGAGCGATAGAATACACTGATTGGCCAAGCCTGGGCATGTGCTCCCTTTGATGCTGGGAGGGGGGTCAGTCCTATTTAAGTGAGATTAGGGGAGGGGTGTTCTCCAAAGGAAAATTGGGTTGAATGATGCAGGACAGGCACAACTACAGAAGGTAGCTACATTGCACACCTGGACAAAAGTTTTTATGCCATTACAAAAAAATACGTGATGCCGGTTTTGTAGCTGAAGAAAGTGACTGAGAGAGTACAGCGGTTTTCCTGAAGGAGTAGAAGAGCAGGCAGCAGGGCTCCATGCTGCAGCCTGGTGGGGAGAAGTCATTCTTCAACTTCATCACAAACTTTACCCTGGTGTCCCCCCTCCTGCTTTCAATTCTCCAATAGTGACCCAGTGCCCTTAGAGTAAAACCCAAATGCCTCATCATGGTCTATAACAGGGGTGGGCAAACTTTTTGACTCGAGGGCCACAATGGGTTCTTAAACTGGACCAGAGGGCCGGAACAAAAGCATGGATGGAGTGTTTGTGTGAACTAATATAAATTCAAAGTAAACATCATTACATAAAAGGGTACGGTCTTTTTTTTTTTTTTTTAGTTTTATTCATTTCAAACTGTCCGGATCCGGCCCGCGGGCCGTAGTTTGCCCATGGCTGATCTATAAGCTCTTGCCTCCTGTGACCTCATCTCTAACCTCCCCTGCCCACATTTTATTTTATTTTTTAAAATATATTTTTATTGATTTCAGAGAGGAAAGGAGAGGAAGAGAGAGAGAATCATTGATTGGCTGCCTCCTGCATGCCCCCTATTGGGGAATTGAGCCCACAACCCGGGTATGTGCCCTGACCGGGATCAAACCGTGACTTCCTTGTTCATAGGTCGATGCCCAACCACTGAGCCACGCCTGCTGCCCCCCCCCCCCCGCCCACATTTTAAAGGCTCATTCTGATCATCGTGGGGATAGTGGGTCAGGGGGCAGCAGGGAGGCCAAGGAAGAGGTGACTGCAGTGGTGCATACAAGAGAGGATGGTGGCTGGACCGGGTGGTGGCAATGGGATGATGGCAGTGGCAATGTCATTCCTTTTGCCTAAAATCCTTCTCCCTCTCCCCTGTCACCCGTATCTAACCTTGCCCCGCCTATTATTTCCTGCCCAGATGTCAGTTTCCCAGGAAGACCTACCTGACTGCCCCTACTATGTACCAAGCACTTTGCCACATTCCTTGACTCTGTGAGGCCAATGATACTATTCTCATTTTTTAAAGGGGAAACCAAGGCTCATGGAGACACAAAACGTGCCCAAAATACATTGCTCACCATAAATCATCTTACGTAATTCTGACAATAACTCTATGATATAGGTCAGTGATGGCGAACCTATGACACCCGTGTCAGAGGTGACACGCGAACTCATTTTTTTGGTTGATTTTTCTTTGTTAAATGGCATTTAAATATATAAAATAAATATAAAAAATATAACTCTTTGTTATACTATGGTTGCAAATATCAAAAAATTTCTATATGTGACACGGCACCAGAGTTAAGTTAGGGTTTTTCAAAATGCTGACACGCCGAGCTCAAAAGGTTCGCCATCACTGATATAGGTATTAGTATCATCTCCATTTTGCTGTTGAGGAGACGGGCTCAGCAGGTGCAGTCACTTGACCAAGATCACTCAGCTATAAGAGGCAGAGCTGGGACTAGAACTGGGCTTCTCTGGGGCTCTCCTCACTTCCTTAGGCTGCACCAGAAGGAGCGCCATGGCTGTTTAAAGAGAGGAAGGGAATTTCATACTAAGTGTTATGGCAAAGACCAAGCCCACAAAGGGTGTCTATGGCAGCAGGAGGAGAGGGGCCTGGGCTGCCCCTGTGTGGGCCTTTTCTAGGTCACTAGCATTAGTTCAACACCAAACATTAAAAAATTATCTTTATTGATTTTAGAAAGGGAGGGAGAGGGAGAGAAACATTAATGATGAGAGAGAATCATTGGTCAGCTGCCTCTTGCACACCCCTCTATGGGGATGGAGCCTGCAACTCAGGAATCAAACCATGACCTCCTGGTTCATAGGTTGAGGCTCAACCACTGAGCCACACCAGCTGGACAATACCAACTTTTTGATTCAGCTCCATCACTCAGGGAATGGGGAGGAGTAGGGACTTCCTTTGGACTTGTTATTTTCCCAATGAATCACCAACCTCTCTTTTTCTGTGTTTTCTGTCTGTTCCTGGAAGGAAGGGACTTGGGAGTTGCCCCAACAAAATAACGTATTAATTCATTTACCTATCCATCCCTCTGTACCTCCTTTCTTCCATCCTTCCATCTCCCCATCCATCCATCCATCCATCCATCCATCCATCCATCCATCCATCCATGTGTCCAGTTTTCCATCCATTTATTTTATTCATTCATCTCTCCATCTGTCATCCCTCCATCCATCCTCTTTGTATTCATCATCTGTCTTTTTTCTATCCCATCTTCCCATTTATTTACTCATCATCCATCCATTCTTTCTTTCTTCCATCATTTTAGCCATCCATCCATGCATCCATCCATCCAACCAGTTTTTAATTCTTTTATCTACTTTTTTACTTACTCATATATTTATAAAAATCATTCATTTGAAAAGCTTTTGAGACCCCCTATGCAACTCACTGTGCTAGGCCCTGAGTCTCAGAAATAAATATGATCCTTCCTCCAGCATCACATAAAGGGTCCTAGTGGGGACCACTTACCCAGTTCCGGGATCCCATAGTCTCCTTAGGGCTGCCATATAAATGACTCAGAAGCTAGGAGTACCTGCCTCGGCTTCCTGTGGCCGTGCTGAGTTACCTAACTGTTTTCTCCTCGGCCCACAGTCCCTGCTCTGATAACCACAGGCAGATTCGGGAAAGAACGGAAAAAGCAAAGTGTCCCCAAGAGGCAGGAGATATTAGGGTAAGTTGAAGCAGATGAACCCAAAGTCAAACTAAACTTTGTGCACATTTTCATCATGTCTTTCTCTTCCCTTGACCCCCCATTTCTTGTCCAGTTATGTTTGTAAGCTCATTAACATGCTTTTGAAGTCCTTACTAACTGGTCTCCATTAAAATTAATTAATTCACTCACTCAATGTTTATTGAGTGCCCATTATATGAAAGGCACTGTGATAGGCCTTGGGGCTATAGCAAGGAGCGAAAAAGGACAGGCATTACTTGTCTTCATGGAGTGGGCAGTCTAGTTGGAGGAGGCAGACAATAAGCAAATAGCATGTCAATGGTGCTAAGTGCTATGCAGAGAAACAAGGCAGGGAAGAGGGTGGGAGTGCCAGTGGCCTCTTCAATGAGGAGACACTTGAACTAAGATCTGGAGAAGGCTTTCTAGAGGAAGAGCAGGCCTGCAAAAGGGACCAGAAAGTGCAAAGGTCCCTGGGCAGGCCATGCCTGGTGTGTTCAGGATCAGCCAGACCAGTGTGGCTGGAATGCAGGGAGAATGAGAGTGTAGGAAATAAGGTCAGAAATAGGTCTCACTGGGCCTATCGGCTGTGGTGAGAAGCTGGACACTTTCTCATGAGATGGGAGTCATGGGAAGGTTTTGAGCAGAGGAGTGACATGATCTCCCTTGAGTTTTCACAGGATCCCTTTGAATGATATTTGGAGAGAGGCAAGAAGGGAATCAGGGATCAATAGGGAGGCTACTGCAATGGTCTAGGCAGTGGTTGGCAAACTCATTAGTCAACAGAGCCAAATATCAACAGTACAACGATTGAAATTTCTTTTGAGAGCCAAATTTTTTAAACTTAAACTATATAGGTAGGTACGTTGTTATTAACTTAATTAGGGTACTCCTAAGGCTTAGGGAGAGCCGCACTCAAGGGGCTAAAGAGCTGCATGTGGCTCGTGAGCCGCAATTTGCCGACCATGGGTCTAGGCGAGAGAGGAATGTGGGTTGGACCAGGGTGATAGCCCTGTACCTTGTGAAGAGTTAATTGCAGGGACTGGAGGCAGACCAGTGGGCTGAGGATGGTGGTGATGAGGTCAAGCTTCAGGATACTGCCTGGCACATGGCAGGTACTCAACAAATATCAATGGAAAGAATAAGGTCTGAACAAAAGCAGTGGCAATGGAGAGAGAGAGGGAGCTATATTAGTTAGGATTCCTTTCGTTGCAGGTGACAGAAGGCTCACGCTGGCTCAAGTGGAAAGGGGTATCGTTGGTTTATATAACTGGGAAGGAAGTTTTGAAATAGTGTTACTTCAATTATGAGGTCAAATAGTGTTGTCAGGACTCACTCTCGTATTCATTCTCTCTCTCTCTAATATTCTCCATGCAGTGGCCAATGTGGGAACCAGCAGCCCAACATCCTCCCAGCTTAGCAATGCCAGGTCCCTTCCTCCAGTCTTAGTGTGTTATTTCTGGAGGAGAATTTGATTGGTCCTGCTTGAATCCAGCCCATCCTTGAACCAATCACTGTGGCCCGGAGGATGGGAGCTCTGATTGGTCAGCTTTAATCATCTGCCCAGGCTAGTGGCAGGTGTGGGCAGCCAGGACCAGCCACCCAGATTGCTTACCCCTCCACGATCAAATAGGGTGAGGGCAAGAGTTCCCCAAATAAACCACAAAAAGGGAAGAGAAAGGGTATTGGGAAGACAGAAGTTTCATTGATCACAGGCTTCTGGTAAGGAACAGATTCCTGAAGAGTTCTGGGGGCAGCTCAGAGAGGAAGGGACAGGTTTGGGGCTGTCCTAGGAGGAAACTGTCTCCTGCTGAGGCCGCCCAAAGGCTGCAGCCACCAGGGGGCAGTAGCCCCACACAGTCACCCCTGAGTCCTTGATAAGCTGCATCTCCTCCAGCAGGGGGTGCCATTTACTGCCATTTGTAGAAAAGTTGGGTAGAGGTAAAATTCTGGCAAATTGGCTCTTCAAATACCCCATCATGGGAAGTCTCCCTTTTAAATAATTCTCATGGAATCTCTTCTATAAAATAGGATCCGTTGTGAAATGAAATGGAGTGGTTAGGAGCGTCAATTTAGGCTTTTGGGGTTTATCGATGGTTCCATTTTAGGCGCAACCTCTTACTAGCTGTGACTGTAGACAAGTGAACTCTCTGATCCTCAGTTTCCTATTCTGTAAACTGGGGCAACACCTTCCTCACAGGATTTCCTTATTGGAGCAAATGATTCATTCAGCGCAGTTTTATTGAGCCAGTACTGTTCCAGGAGTTGGACACTATGGTGAACAGAACAAGCAGAAATTCCTGCCTTAATGGGGCTGACATTCTAGTGAGGAGACAGATGAGAAATAAACCATATAGTCTTTTGGATGCAGTGCTTGGAAGAGGCCTGACCATGGCCCTCAATGAGGCTAACTTAAAAGAGCAGGAGCCACGCCTCTTGTTGAATGCAACCTGTTTTTGCAGATTGGGTTGCCCAAAGGTTACTGTACCAGAGAGAAATTGTATCAACCTGGGCCTGCATAGGGCCAGGTGCACTGGAGGTGTTCCATAAACCTCACAGGTGCCTGGGATGGTGTCTCCCTGTGTGGCTGCAGGTACTGTGTCCAGTTCCAGCTGGGACCCATTCCAGGGAGCTGCCGGCAGGTGAGGGCACCCCATGCCCAGTGGACGAAGTATCTGACCCAGGGCCACCTGGTCTGTGTCAGGTGTGAGTGGCCTGCCCAGGATGCCAGGAGCCGACGTTGCCACGGGGACGGCGGCGGGGCCAGAGAGTGAGCAGTGGGACTGGGGCGTGGGAAGTGTGACTGCAGAGCCCAGGGCGTCTCTGCTGCGTGAGGGGTGATGGTGCCACAGGAGCCAGAGGCTGCTGCCTGGTCAGGGCGGGGCCCCGGAAGGTTCTGGTCTCAGTGTCTGAGGAGGAGCAGCCCCTGCCACTTCCAGTTATGTGACCCAGGGCAAATCTCATCACCTTTCTGAACTCCAATTTCCTGAAAATGCAGATTGTAAGATGAACTCCCCACGGAGCAAAGGTGAAGGTTAAGCAAGATTGTGCAAGCCAAGGACTTAGCATATCTCCTGGCACCCAGAAAGAGCTCAAGAAAAGGGAGCTGGTATTATTGTGGAATCCTCAAAATTCCCTCGAAAGGCAAGTTTGGTGACTCTCATATTATAGATGAGGAAACCAAGGCTCAGAGAGGCAGTGTGCTGTAGCCAAGGCCACAAAGCAGGATTTGACCTAGACGTGGACGATATCAGCCCCCTCGACCACTTCCCACAACAACAGGTGTCTCAGGAAGCACTTAGCATACTAATTATAATAGCAGCTAACATTTATTGAATGTTTACTATGTGCTGAGCATTATTCTAAGCTCTTTATATTCATTCATTCATTCATTCATTCAATAAATATTTGTTGAGCGCTTACCATTGAGCGTGTGCCAGGCAATGTTTGGGGCACTGGGGAGGTGCAGTGAACAAGGCAGATGTGGTCCCTTCTCTTATGGAGACAACGTTTTGCTGTGAGGAAACAGACATCAGGCAGGTAAGTTTGTCATTCGTCAGATGGGACACGTGTTAGGAAAAGAAAGCAGAATGAGGAGGAAGTTCTGGGGGTTGTTGCTTTTCAAGGAAGGTGACACTGAGGAGGTGACATTTGAACAGAGATCTGAAGGAAAGGAGGGAGGGAGCCATGTGGATATCCGGGGGAAGGTGTTCCAGGCAGAGGGAACAGCAAGGGTAAAGGCCCCAAGGTGGGAGTGAGATGCCACTGTGGCCTGGATGGAGTGAGAGAGGGGGAGCATGTTAGGAAGTAAGGACACATTAACACACAATATGCCATTGAAACATTCCCAGAACCCAAAATGGATACTTTTGGGGTCCTTGGGTGCAAAGAGATGTGCAAGGTCACACACCTAGCCAGTAGTCGAACTGGGATTTAAACGTATACCGTTCAGATCCCTGAGCCAAGTTCTAGACTGTTTCCCCGGACAGTGCTTTTCTGGTGCAGAGATGATTATACTGTAGGAATGAGAGCACCCTCTGGGGTCTGTCTGTCCAGGGAGTTCTCCCATTTCAAAGAGAATTTCTTTCCTTTTAAAATTGAGCAGCCCCACTCACTGCAGACCTAGAGCAGGGAATGCTAGTGACAAATAGGGTGTTACAGACAGACGTACGTGAACAAGAGGCACTGAGACGGCACAGATCCAGGCTCAAACCTCACCTCTGGCCCTTATTTGCTGCATGACTCTGGGCCAGCCCTCCACCTGAACTTGACAGTCCCCACCACTTGAGTTGTGGGAAGGATCCCCTGCCCTTTGCACAGCACCTGGCCCCTCATAGAAGCGGAAGCTGCTATTGTCATGTCTAACATAAAATGGATGTAATACGTACTTTGTGAAAATGCGATGTAATGGGTATAATGAACTTGGCACATAGTAGGTGCCCAATAAATGGCAAGGAATACTATCACATTCTAAAGAGGCCCACTCTGCCCACCCCGCTCTGATCGCTCTCCCACTTAGACCTGAGATTCTACCACTGGAGATGTGTTCTTTGGGCTAGACGCTCACTTCTGAGAGCCTTGGTTTAGTCACCGATCTTTGGGTAAGCCTTTCTAGCCCTAACACTCAGATTAATCCCCAATTTCTCCTTTTGGATGCAAATATTTCAGGATGTGGGACATGGCACTCTGGTGAGGCTGAGATAAGGGTCACAGGAACCTTGACTCCACCAGGAAGGGGCAGGGATCGAAAGCAGAGCCAGGGCTGTGCCAGGGAGAGCCGCCTCTCTCCATTCCCACCATACCCAGGCTCACAACAGGTGATGGACGGTCTGATTGGGGCATGAGCTCACCAGGCAGGACTGGCAGAGGAGGAGGATCAAAGTGAGGACAGAGGGGAGCTGTCAGCTGGATTCTTTCTGTGGGCAGCTGGCGAGGGCAGGCTTGCAAAGGGCCAGGGCCGGGAGGGATTAGCCTGTCAGTTGGGGATTTTTAGGAGGGTTTATTTAGCCTGAGAAGTGTCTCTGAGTTTGGGACAAGCAGGAGGAACACTTGCCACAGTCACGCACCTGTGGTGTGCTGGGCACCAGGTAGGTGCTTTACATCATTCAGGCCCCCAAGCCCTTTAGAGACAAGAGACATTAGCTCCATTTTGTATCCTGAGGATGCCAACAATCTTTATATACTATCATTTGTGAAGCTCCTACTGTGTGCCAGGCACTGTGCTTAGAAGCTTAGGACAGTGCCCAACACTTATAATAAGCACTTGATCAGTAGTTGTTACTATTATCATTATTTTGCCTTTTTTAAAATTACTTTTTAAAAAAATATATTTTATTGATTTTTTACAGAGAGGAAGGGAGATAGTTAGAAACATCGATGAGAGAGAAACATCGATCAGCTGCCTCCTGCACACCTCCTACTGGGGATGTGCCTGCAACCAAGGTACATGCCCTTGACCGGAATCGAACCTGGGACCTTTCAGTCTGCAGGCCGACGCTCTACCCACTGAGTGAAACTGGCTACAGCTATTTTGCATTTTTAAAAAGATTTGAATTATGCCTACAGAGAATTGGCTAAAAAATATATGAACAGGTTAATAAATGTTTGGAAAGGAGACACATGTGGGTAGTCACCACCCAGGCAAGGAACAGAACCTGGCCAGCCCCCCAGTCCCCCACACTGCTCCTAACCATAAAGGAAACCACTGTCCTGACTTTCATGGCAAACCATTGTACAGTTCTCTTAATAGCTCTACTCGGTGCAGATCCCTAAACACTATGGTTTAATCTTGCCTTCCCCACAAAGTTTAAATACGTGAAATAATGCAGGCGTGTGCCTTTTGGAATCTGCTCCTTTAGCTCGCTATGAGGTTTGTAAGGTTCATCCACGTGGCTGACTTATAGCAGTAGAGCTTTCATTCTTATAGCTGACATGGTTAGTTATTATTGTCGATCATTTTTTTAAATCCGCACCAAGGATATTTTTCCATTGATTTTTATAGAGAGTGGAAGGGAGGGAGAAAGACAGAGAGAAACATTGATGTGAGAGAGACACATCAATTGGTTGCCTCCTGCATGCACCCTGACCAGGGCCAGGGATTGAGCCTGCAACCGAGGTACGTGCCCTTGACCGGAATCAAACCTGGAACCCTTCAGTCTGCAGGCCAACACTCTATCCACTGAGCAAAACAGGCAAAGGCTGTCATGATCATTTTTATTTTCCCTGCACACAGCATCACACAGAACCTTCCAAAACTTCAGAGAGGCGGAGATTATGGGTATCTCTTGTCCGCTGAAGAGATGGTAGAGACTCCTAGGAGCTGGGTCATGACACTCCTTGATTCCATGGCACACATGTGTGTGTGTGTGTGTGTGTGTGTGTGTGTGTTTTAATCCTCACCCGAGGAAATGTCTTTCTTTGACTCTAGAGAGAGGAGAGAGAGAGAGGGAGAGGGAGAGAGAGAAACATCAATTGGTTGCCTCACACATGTGCCCCAACCGGAGATTAAACCCATAACCCAGGTATGTGCCTTGACTGGGAATCGAACCTGTGACCCTTAGGTGCACGAGATGGCACTCTAACCACTTAGCACACTAGCCAGGGCAGAGCCTGTGTTCTTAATGACTCCACTGTGTTGAAAAGGGTCACAGGGAGGTTAAGCAACTTTCCTGGTTTGCCACCTCCCCATACTCTAAGAAGTGAGTCTGGATTGCCCACGTGGTCTCTGGGGTGGGCACTGTGGCCAGCTCAGGGCCATTTTCCATCAGCCACAGTAGACATAGTGCCCAGTGCCTGCCCACTTTTAGGATCTGGGAAAATTTAAAATATTTAAAATTTCTTTTAAAACCAGAAGAAAAAGGATATAATAATCATGAAATGTAATAATGAGTCCAGCCTGGATTATGTTCATCTTTATACAATGCCGCTGTAAACTATGACTTTAAATATTTTCTGCATGGAGGAAGGGGCTCACACAGCAAACGCCCTGGAGCCGAGAGATTCAATGCCACTGAGCCAAGCCCGTCTCTTGCAGGAACCAGCTGTTGCTGTGGCAAGCGGCCGGCCACCCCCGGTGCCGAGGGACGTGGGAGAGGCTTGGGCAGCTCCCGGACTGTTCCTGCCCAGAGGTCCATAACCTCATCTTCATCTAGCGTCTCGGCCCCCTAACTGCCCAGACCCCTCCTTCCCAAGGCCTCCCAGGGAGCCTCCCGTCCCAGAGCTTGGGATCCAGAGGGTCAGGGAGTGGGGAGGAGCCTGCAAATATGAGACTGAAGGAATAAGCCTCGTCCTTATGTTGACACTTACGTTATGAAAATAGCTTTATGTTTCTACTCAGTGCCAACTAGTCAGAGCCTTGCGAACATCTCCCCGTAGTTCCTGGCTCCCCAAATGTCCTCTCCCACACACACACTGGTGGCTTTTGCCCTGTCCTCCTCACCTGTACACTTACTTTTTACGGACTCTCCTCTCCTCCCCATTTTTTCCACTTAAATAAATTTATTTGAAAAGGCAGCTTAAATACGTGTGTTTAAAGAGGAATGTTCTATCAAGCTAGAAATGAAAATAAATAATAGTAGTCAACATTTATTAAGTGTCTACAGAGTGCCAAGCGCTGTTCTGGCTCTTTTCACATATTGACTCATTGGACCCTGAGTTAGGTGCAATTATATCCCCATTTTACATGTGAGGAAAGGGAGGCACAGAGAGGTTAGACCACTTGCCCGAGATCGTCCAGTTCGTGAGTGGCACAGTGGGGATTTGAAACCCATGAGCTACATCTACTGCTAAGATTCCCTACACTAGTAGCACATCAGCACCGTGAGGGCAGGGTTTTGGTCTGTCTTGTTTCCTGCACTGTCCCCTGTGCCTAGAACAGTGTCTGGCACAAAATAATGTTCAATAAATATTTGTTGAATGAATAAATGAATGATCAATTGCTATAATTAGAAGGCAATTAGAAAAACGAACATAATAGAAACTAAACAAGTATGGCTAGGTATTGTTGCCTGTCCAAGGAGCTGAGCATGAAACCTGCTCTCTTCTTGTTCAAACAAGAAATTTGCGTGTGTGTGAGAGATAGTAAGGACCCCCTGGTATCTAATGGAGACTTGGATCCCTGACAAATTAGAAGAGTTACAAGACTTGAAAGGGGACTAATTTTCTCCTCTTGGTAGTCAACTGTTATATATAACTAGAGGCTCAGTGCATGAAATTTGTGCGGGGGGGGGGGAGGGGTGGGGAATCCCTCAGCCCAGCCTGCACCCTCTCGCAATCTGGGACCCCTCGGGGGATGTTAGATTGCTGGTTTAGGCCTGATTGGGCCTAAATTGGCAGTTGGACATCCCTCTCTCAATCTGGGACCACTGGCTCCTAACTGCTGGCCTGCCTGCCTGCCTGATCGCCCCTAACCACTTGCCTGCCTCATTGCCCCTAACCACTCGCCTGCTTGCCTCATTGCCCCTAATCACTCTGCCTGCCTGCCTGATCACCCCTAACTGCTTGCCTGCCTGTCTGATTGCCCCTAACTGCCTCTGCCTCAGCTCTGCCACTGTGGCTTCATCCGGAAGGATGTCTGGAAGGTCGTTTGGCTGTCTGGTCTAATTAGCATATTATCCTTTTATTATTGTAGATTCTTTATTGTTGAAAGCATTACATATGCCCACCCTTTCCCCCCATGACCCCCTCCAGCCCACTCCTGTCTATTAATATAGATTTTAACAGCTTTATTGAGATACAATTTATATACCATACCATTTACTCATTTAAAGGGTACCATTCAGTCCCTTGTTAGTATATTCAATGCTGTTGTAAACCATCTTGTAGTCTATTATTTAATGTCCCACCTTGGGTTGGTGCAAAACCATCTCAGATCGAGTTTTCCACTTGCCACTTGGGGAAGCACCACTGTAATGGACACAGAGCTTTCGGGGAGTCGTGACTCCCGTACCTGGCTAGGAGTGTGCCGGCTCAGTTTCCCCTCTCAGATTGGGAGACAGGCCTTTGGACCCAGGAGCACAGAGAATGGAGTTGGGGGGAAGGGTGTATCTTTCAGCTGTCCTGGAGGCTGGGCAGGAACTGGCCCAAATGTTGCCGCTTTTCCATCCTCCTTCCTGAACCAGGACTCTGGGTGCTTCTGGGAATCACTGTCTGTTCCCTCTCTCTGAGAGTGAATGAGTCACTGGGTAAGCTTTTCAGCAGCATCTGTGTATGCTGGTCTGGGGCGAGATGCTGGGGCGTGAAGAGGAGAGAGGTGCAGACAGCCAGGAGGCCAGCGAGTGGCTGCCCGACTCACATCCAGGCCAGGTTCTCTGGGAGCCAGCTCTCCCTGTCTCTGTACCTACACTTGTTCTGGCTATAGGAGGCCGTTTTATGTAGAAATCATTTTATCTGTGTTTGTGCTGTCTTCCCAAGCAGATTGTAAGAGCCTGAACTACCCAGGCTCTGTAGCATATACTTTTTTTTTTTTTTAATATATTTTATTGATTTTTTACAGAGAGGAAGGGAGAGAGATAGAGAGCTAGAAACATCGATGAGAGAGACATCGATCAGCTGCCTCCTGCACATCCCCCACTGGGGATGTGCCCGCAACCCAGGTACATGCCCTTAACCGGAATCGAACCTGGGACCTTTCAGTCCGCAAGCCGACGCTCTATCCACGGAGCCAAACCAGTTTCGGCAGTAGCATATACTTTTTAGAGTCCTTCATAGCTACCATTTTTCACCCCCAAACAGTGATGCCTGTCTTAGTCCCTCAATGACCCTATAAGGTAGGTGATCTTTCCCCCACTTACAGATAAGGAAACGGAGGCTCAGGAAAGTCCTGTGGCCTGCATGAGCTGTCGTGATTAGAAAACACTGAAGCTGGGATTTGAACTGGACGCCAAAGCATGTGCTCTTGGCTGAGCAGGAAAGCAGAGGCTGTGGTGGGAACAGTTAGGGCCCAGCATTCTAGCTTAACAGACCCACGCTATGGCTTAGGAATGCATGGCCTTCGCAAACCCCGAGATTGAACTTGGGACCGGACATCCAGCCTCCTGTTCTTGCCCATCCTGGCAGGATACAGCCTGTGATGATGGGAGGAGAGGGCTCTGAGGAGGTTTCTCTGTACGTCTCCATCTATAATTGGCTCCAAATGAAATGATCTCATCCCTGAACACTGAGAAAGGGGGTGGGGTAGGGTGAGGAAAGAGCTCCCTGGCAACATCTAACATAGTTTGTGACGAACCCATTTCCCTGTAGGAGAGTGAGAAGAGTGAGATGGTCCATTCTCTCAAAGACCGTGTCACAGTTTGGGGAAAAAATAGTGTTGGTAATAGACTGCAGAGGCTCCCGCTTTTTGGGCTTTTATGAGGCCCCAGGCATTTCTCCATTCCATCCAAACCAGGTATCTTCTTACTGTTGCTCACAAGTCAACTTGACCACCTGTCACTCATGTCAAACCCTGGCTGGGAGGAGGTGAGCACGGCCAACGAATTCATCCAGCGACTTATCTTGACGGAGCTCTGTGGCCAGCTGAAGCTCATTTGAACGCCCATACATTAATTTTGAAAGACGAGCTCCTAATCAACTTTTAAAAAGCTTGCCACAGCACCATCTGCTTGGCGTTTGTCACTATTGCATTACATAAGAGGAAAGACATTTTTAAAGAATGCGGCTGCATTTAGTAATTGGATCGCTGGAGAGGAGCCAAGCCGGGGCGGATGGCACCGCGATTCAGAAATACCATAGGCCCTTCTCGGGGCCGTGGCGGCCTCCCCAAGTTCCACACGGTCGGGTCGGTCGTGGCAGAGACCTGAATGCAACCCAGATTGGGAGACAGGCCTGGGTGCCTGCTTTTCCTCTTGTCTTTCTCTCCCTCTCTTATTTTACCCCCATTCCCATTTATTGTCCCTCATCCCTGCCACCTCAGATAATTCTATCAAGTACCAAATGCTTTCACTTCCCTAAGCCCCAATGTCCTCATCTGGAAAATGGGAATAATAGGATAATGCTGCTGCGAGGTGTAAATGTATTAGTACACACAGTGGCAGCACATAGTGAGTGCTTGATAATTGTTTCCTATTTTCATATAAAGCGATGCCTGACACCTTGTAGGTGTCATGTCCGTTTTGTCTCAACAAGTATTTAGGATTACCGAGAGGCAGGACTGGCTCCATGGGTGTGCAGCCCGGGCAGTTGTTTGGTATAATGCTTCACAGCCACTGTCTTTAAATTCTTAATACTTTTTGAACAAGGTGCTCCAAGTTTTCATTCTGTAGCTGATTCCGCCTAGACATCTAGAATGATGCTGATTTATTGGATTGCCTGATGTTTAAATTAGGCAGGAGAGTTCGCATAAAAGTCTGGCGTATTTGGGAACATTAGAACATCTTGCCACAGTGGGTCCACGTTTCCAGGCACTGCCACTGAGGGGCCGGAGCTGGGTTGCGGTGCCCCCTACATAAGGCACGAGTTTCAGCCCAGCACGCCTAAGAGGCTTTGAACCGAGTCCCCTTGCTCATTTACAGGGCACTGGCATGGCGGTTGGGGTCATGGCTTTGCCATATATGTTTTCAGCTTTGCCAGTCAATAGTCATTTGACCTTGAGCAAGTAGCTCTTTGCCTTAGTTTTTCACCTGTGAGATGGAAATGATGATGGTAATAGTAACCTCTCTTTTACATGTAAAGATTAGGCTGGTTAATATATGTGAAGGATCTAGGGAATATGTTATTATTATTATTATTATTATTATTAAAACATATTTTATTGATTTTTTACAGAGAGGAAGGGAGAGGGACAGAGAGCTAGAAACATCCATGAGAGATAAACATGGATCAGCTGCCTCCTGCGCACCCCCTACTGGGGATGTGCCCGAAACCAAGGTACATGCCCTTGACTGGAATCGAACCTGGGACTCCTCAGTCCATAGGCCGACCCTCTAGCCACTGAGCCAAACTGGTCAGGGCGGGAATATATTATTAATATTAAAAATTATTTTTTGTTAGTCCTCACTCCAAGATATTTTTTCATTGATTTTTAGGAAGAGAAGAGAGAGGGAAAGACAGAGAGAAACTTCCAGTGAGAGAAACACATCGATTGGTTGCCTCCTGCACGAATCCGGGCCAGGGAGGAGCCTGCAACCAAGGTACGTGTCCTTGAGCGGAATCAAACCCAGGACCCTTTGGTCTGCAGGCTGACACTCTATCCACTGAGCCAAACTGGCTAGGGCTAGAACATATATTATTATTGCTAGTTTTTTACTCTCACCTGGTGCAGAAGGTCAGGCCAAAGTCTGAGAGCTGCCCCTCCAGGAGCTGGAAGCTGGACCTGCAGCGGCCGGTTATGAGGTCACTTCCTCCTGCCGTCTTAAGCAACATTCCTTGTCAATGTTCACTCTCTCTACCTGCAGTGTTTGCGTTCATAAGTGGTTCAACCTGGGCTTTCTGCAGCCTTCCCCCTAGCTCCAGCAGTGGGCATGTGACCCAGGTGGCCCAATCAACACAGTCCATCCCTTGGGCTGTAGAGATTGGTTATGGGATGAACATATGATCCAAGTGGGTCCAATCAGAGTGAATCCTGGGACTTTTGCTGCCCTGTTGGAAAAAAAAGAAGCTCTCTTTGAACCAAGATTTCTAGCTGTAATAATGCCATTTCCCTGGAGCTCCTAGTGAGGGTCTACTATGTGGAGAGAGAGGAAAAAAACACACGAACAACTGAGCCCTTATGACATCTTTGGAGCCCCTGGATCTAACCATACCTGAAACCATTACCCTAGGACTTCTAAGTTCTAAGAGGTTACATTTTCCCTTCCTTTAAAAAAACACACAACAGTTTGAGAGAGCATCTGAAATGCTGTGCTTGGGATCTTTACATGTTTTCTCCTGTAATTCAGATATAAACCCTGTGGAGGAGGGGCTATGATTATAAAGGAATGGCGCCTCAGGGAGGTAAGTGGCTTGCCCAAGGTCACACAGCAGGTCAGTAGCTGGTGCTTGGACTTGAACCCAGGTTTCTTTGACTCCAGAGCCTTTCTTCTATTCCACATTCTCTGAGTTCTGGACAAGAAGGTCTGGTGGTAAAAGACAAAAGACCTGAGTCCCATTTTGGCCACTATTTTGCTGTGTGATTTTGATCAAGGAATTACTCCAATATAAGCCTCAGTTTTCCCCATCTTGAAAATGGGGAAAAGAGTATTGCCTACCCCCTCAGGTTGTCGTGAGGGTTAAATGAGATAACCAATGTAAGTCAAGTGCTTAGAACAGGGCTGTGCATTTAACAGTGAACACGAACTGTTATTTATCAAGGCTCTTGTTTTTGAGGGAAGAAAGGGGGTCTGAGGGCCTTACCCTCGGCCTGCAGCCAGCATGCTTCCTGCCTCCCTGTGGGTCATAGGCTGCAGCAGCCTTGGGTGGCGCCTCCATCCATCTCCTGCCAGATGCACAGACCTGGCTCACTTACCCAGGAAGAAGGCACTTAAGGAGCCGCTTCTCCAGTTTCTCTTTTAATTTTCATTACATAAATTTCACATTTCCCGGAATAGAGATCTTGAACGGCTGGACTAATTTGGAAATCAAGTCAGCAAAGGGCTTCATTTATATTAATGGGGTCTTGAGTCTGGCTGGCTTGCAAGGAGGCGGAGACATGGATGGATGGATGGTAGTGATCCAGGCTGAGCTGCTCCAGGCTGAGTTTGGACCCTGCCTGAAATGAGCAGGTGCCTCCAGATTTAGGCTGGGACCATTCTCATTTTATGGGAGGCTCTGGGATGTAAGGACTATGTTGCTCCCTGACTTAAACTCGCCAATGGCTGAGCGCTGCTCTCTGAGAAAACTCCACATTGTCCACCCTGCTTGACAAGGTGCCGTGTGATGGGTTTCTGCTGATCTCTCCCACCTCCTACTCACCACTCCCCTCCTCACTCATCCCTCTCCAACTAACCAGGTGTCCTGAGAATGTTCCTGTCTCAGGGCCTATGTACTTGTGGTGCCTTCTGCCTGAAAGTCTGCTCTCCCAACTCTTCCTGTGGTTAGCTTCTCCCTGTCAATCAGACCTTGTCTCACAATCACCACCTCTGGGAGGCCTTCCCTGATTGCCCACTAGAGTAACACTCCCCAACCCTCGTTTTTTTTTTTTTTTTTTTTTTTTTTTAATATATTTTATTGATTTTTTACAGAGAGGAAGGGAGAGAGATAGAGAGTTAGAAACATCGATGGGAGAGAAACATCGATCAGCCGCCTCCTGCACATCTCCCACTGGGGATGTGCCCGCAACCCAGGTACATGCCCTTGACCGGAATCGAACCTGGGACCCCTCGGTCCGCAGGCCGACGCTCTATCCACTGAGCCAAACCGGTTTCGGCTCCCCAACCCTCTTATATCACCACCCATTTCCTTTTCTCCATAGTTCCCCAGCAAAAGCCTACGTCTTCCTGTTTACTTAGCTGCCTGTATATTTCTTGGCTGTGTCCCCTGTGAGAATATAAACCCCATGAGAGCATAAACCAGGTCTCCTTCACCTTTGTCTCCCTAAGACCTGGCTGGGTGTTTGGAAACACAGAGAAGACAAGGTTGTTGCCTGCATGGAGCTCACAGTCTGGTACAGAGAGGGACAAGCCTCTAACTAACATTTATTTTTAATAAATAAGCATTTATTAAATGCTTATTAACATTTAGGGACTGTGACAAGGACTTTACAAGAGACGACACGTTTCATCCTCACTGTAGTTCTCAGAACTATGGTTACCAGTTCCAGTGCATAAGGCACAGGGACGTGAAATAACTTGCCCAAGGTCACGGAACTAGAAAGTAGAGGAGCCAGGATTTGAACCCAGGCTGTCTGGTTCTCATATCTGCTGGGTTGACTAGATCACCTAAGTCACGGGGAGTCAGAGCCTGGTGACAGAAGAGGCTCCGAGGCTGTGGGAGCCCAGAAGAAACACCTGATCTTGCTTTTGATGGGGGAAGGGGTCGGCAAAACCTCTGCAGTGCCTCAGCTGTGTCTAGAATTATTTATTTCTAACTTTGCATTACAGCTGAAGAATTTTTAATATCTTCACATTATCCACGGTTAAAACTTTAAGTCATGCATATCATTCCAGCAAGAGGCAGTGCTATTCATCATTGTTGGGCAATAGCATGCTTGCAATTTTGATGTTCTCCCTAATGCTGCCAGGAACCAGTCCGTAAACTTAGTGGAGTAATGAAATGCTTCAGAACTCGGGCTCCGGACCTGAGTTCAAATCCCAGCTCCTCCCCTTGGCTCCCAGGGTTCTACATGCCTGGGACAAGGAGCATCCCCAAAGTCACAAAGGTGGTTAGATAAGTGATAACTAGAAGGCCCTGTCCCCTTTCACCCTCCATGCCTTGGTGCCAGGTGGGACCCAGGCTCCCCAGCTCAGCAGGTTCTTGGAAATTAGGCTGCTTTAAGAAAATAAAGAACTGTGATATTTCAACAAGGAACTAGTAACAGCACCTGCCTCTGGAGAGGGAAACTGGGTGGCTGGTAGACTGAGTGAGAGGGATATTTTCCTTGCAGATGTTTTCATACCTTTCCAGTTGGTACCATATGGAATTATTATCTAGTAAATAAACATTGAAAAAAAGCTTAAAAGAAGGAAATGTATTCTTTCTGCATATCTATCTGTGGACTAAGCTTACTAGAATGTATTCATTTTCTTTATTCACCTCAACATCATGCAAAGTAGTTATTGTTGCCCCTGCCTGACAAAAAGGACACTGAGGCTCAGACAGAGGCAGTGACTTACCCGAGGTCACATGGCGAATTACTGCCAGATCTGAAACTCCAACCCAGGCCTCCTGACTTCTGCTGAGGGAGCCTCCACTCACCAGGTGCCTCTTCCTTCATCAGGGGAAGCCATGTTGAGGTGTGGATAGAGGGGCAGTGACACCATTGCACTAATGTCATGTGATCTGGGTTCAAATCCCGGTCTGTCACTTGCCTGTTGTGTGACTTTAGGTAAATCATTAAACCTCTGGGAACTCAATTCTGTGGTAGCAGGGCTCAAAGATGAATCCCAATGATTTCGTCTCCTAGAATTCACTCCCTTGTATCGTCCCTTCTGCAGTGAATAGGGCTGACCTGTGTGACCAGTAAAATGTTGCAGAAGCGACAGTGAGTGTGACTTCCAAGGTTGGATCATAAAAAGACAGAGTGACAATAGAATACGATTCCACCTTGAAAAGGAAGAGGATTCTGACACAGACTACCACATGGTGAACTTAGAGGACATTATGCTGAGTGAAATAAGTTAGTCACAAGAAGACTGTAGGACTCCACTTACATGAGGTAGCTCAAATAGTCAAATTTATAGAGACAGAGGATAGAATGGTGGTTGCCAGAGGACACGGGGAGAGGGGAGTGAGGAGTTATTGTTCAATGGGTACAGAATTTCAGTTTTGCAAGTTGAAATTCCTGGAGATGACTGGTGGTAATGGCTGCACAACAATATGAGTCTACTTAATATCTGAACGGTACACTTAACATGGCTAGAGATGGTAATGTTTGGGTTATGTGTGTTTTTCCATAATAAAAAGAATTGGGGGATAAAGACATTGCAGCTTCTGTCTTTCTCTGGGATCACTCACTCTGGGGGAAGCCCTCAGCCATATTGGGAGAACACTCAAGAAACACCGCGAAGGTTTCCTGGGAAGAACTGAGGCCACAAGCCAACAGCTTCACATCAACCTCCGGCCATGTGAGGGAGCCACCTTGGAAGCAGGTCCCCAAGCCCCAGTCAAGTCTCAGATGGCAGTAGCCCTGGCCAACATCCTGACGGTCTCTCCTCAGAGAACCATGCAGCTAAGTCACCCCTGAATTCCTGAGCCGCAGAAACTGTTAGGTAATAAATGCTTGTTGTCTTAAGCCACTAAGTGTTGGGGTAGTTTGTTATGCGGCAATAGATATTTAAGATAAGAATGATGACAATTTCATAGTTGTCGTTGATGATAAATTCATGATGGTACCCGTAATGATAATTCCATAGGTTTTATTACATAGGGTTGCTGCTAAGAATTAATTAGCAAATGCATGTGAGGTGTCCGGAACTGTACCTGGCACACAATAAATGCTAACTAGTATGATTTTATGTTCCATGATTTCTGGCGTTGTGAGAAGGGCAGCCTGGACGATAATTCTCCATTAAGGAACAGATGTAGGCACCAGGCCGCAGTGGGAATAATAATGATGGTAACATTGAGAGCTTCCACAATTGAGCTCTCACTGAATACCAAGCCTTGGGCTAAATATTTTATATCTTTTCACTGAAACCCTCCAGCAGTCCCTTGAAGTAGATGATACTATTTTCCCATTTTACAGACTAGACAACCAAGGATCAGAGAGGGAAAATGGCTTGCCCTAGGTCACACAGCAAGGAAGTACTGTAGCCAGAATTTGGCCTCAGATACTTCAGACACCAATGTTTTTTTTCTGAACCATTGGATTGAGCTGCAGTTTGAACCCCCCCCAAAGCCCACCTTCCCCTTTAGTAATTTCCTCTTGATTACACAGGACTCAGTGCCAACAATCTGACAGACAAAGAATTTGTTCCCTCAACCTCCCATCTACAGTGTGTCAGGCCTCCTTCCCCTTTGGAGACCAGAAAGTAGATTCCCTTAGACCCGTGGTCGGCAAACTGCAGCTCGCGAGCCACATGTGGCTCTTTGGCCCCTTGAGGGTGGCTCTTCCTAAGCCTTAGGAGTACCCTAATTAAGTTAATAACAATGTACCTACCTATATAGTTTAAGTTTAAAAAATTTGGCTCTCAATTGTTGTACTGTTGATATTTGGCTCTGTTGACTAATGAGCTTGCCGACCACTGCCTTAGACCTTTTGGTTTTTGGTTCCAATATCCTTTCCCAGGCTCTCTCCTTTGATATCCAGGATTGGGAATAAGAAGAACACACATACAGAAAAACTCAAAAATATCTGCCTGGCCTAAATTCCCCACAGCGCCTCATCAGAGGCGGTTTAATTAGCCCCAAACCTTTGCAGCCTGGCACCTCCAGACATGCCGCCAGCTGGCTCCGCACACACAGCTCTCCTAATATTTGCTGTGGGACATGTGGTCATCGGGAGGGGCATGTTCCAGACAGGCGATGAGCTCAGGACATGAGCATCGCTACACCTGCTCCTCTCCCCAAGGAGCCACTGACAACACAGCCTTTTTTGAACTTGGATCCTGTGTGTTGGCAGAAGGGCAGACAGGGGCCAACCAGGGCTGACTGGGGCCCAGAGGGAAGGACAAGGATGTTTGCACCTGCAATGTGGCAGTGGCTGTGCTGGGCCTGCCTTCCCAGATATTCCTAACCACGAGTTGCAGGGAAGTATTTTAGCATCATGACCTGTAAAACACACACACACACACACACACACACACACACACACACACACACACACACTTGAAATGAAAGTTTCATAAGTCTATACTCACCTTTATTGTGAGCAATGCATCCTGATCTATTCATTCTGGTCTAGTTTGTCTAAATTATTCATTGATTAAAAGAGTGCTATGACCCATGAAATAGATTTCAAAGTTTCTTAATGCAGGGATCTGGGTCTGTGAACTTGGGTGGGTCTGAATTCTAACTGAAATGTAGTCTTTCCTTCAGTTATGAATATAGGCAACAAATCATGGTAGTATTAGCAGTACTTGTGACATTGTCACTAATAAAAATCATAGATTATAGCTGTTGTAGATATCTCAAAGTAGCATTTGTGCTCTTCACTAGCTTGAAATGATGGTTATTATACCTACTACTAGATCTTGTTATTATATCCACTGTTAGATCTTGTTATTTTGATAATAACATATCGTTATATCACATATTTAAAAACATTTTGACAATTGAATTTCAATAGTATATGGTTCCTTTGTAAACCTATGTATTTTGTTTTATGCAATTAAAATTATTATTCTGAGAATGGGGTCTGTGGGATTCATTCAACTGCCCCTGGGATCCACAGCACATGAAATTCTAAATAAATGTTGTGGAAAGAAGGAAGGCATGAAGGAGGGGAAATGAAGAAAGAGAAGAAAGTAAAGGAGGAAGGAAGGAGAAATAAAGGAGGGAAAATGTTTTAATTTATCTCAGAATTGCAATACTTACCCACTGCTGACATATAGGTGCCAGTATGCGTTGAGTGAATGATTATTGCAGCTTTATAGTTAAGTTTTGAAGTCGGGTAATGTCAGTTCTCCACCTTGGTTCTTTTTCAATATTGTGTCGTCTAGTCAGGATCTTTTACTTCTCCATATAGATTTTCTTTTCTTTTAGCAATAATTGTGCCTCGGATAAACCTCATTGGCTATGATACTGCCACTGTGCAAAGCTCTCCATATAAATTTTAGAATCAGTTGGTTGATATCCACAAAATAACTTGCTGGGATTTTGACTGGCATTGCATGGAATCCATAGGTCAAGTTGGGAACAACTGACATTTTGACAATATCAAGTCTTCATATTTATAAACATGGAAAATCTCTCCATTTATTTAGTTCTTTAATTTTATTCATCATACGTTTGTAGTTTTCCTCATATAGAGTTTATATATACTTGTTGGATTTACACCTATTTAATTTTTTGGTGTGCTAGTGTAAATAGTATTGTGTTTTTTAAATTTCAAATTTCACTTGTTTATGATTGATATGTAGGAAAGAGGTTGACTTTTGTATATTAATCTTAATGAGTCCTCCCCCCCCCTTGCTGCTTTCAAAATTCTCTTTGTCTTTAATTTTAAACTGTTTTGTTATCATGTGTATTGGAGAAGATCTCTTTGGGTCAAATCTATTTGGAAGCCTATAAACTTCATTAACTTAGATGTCTATATCTCTCCCCAGATTTGGGAGTTCTTAGCCACATTTCTTTAAATAAGCTTTCTGCCCTTTCTCCTTCTCTTTTCCTTCTGGGACTCCCATAATGCATAAATTGTTTCATTTATGATATTCCATAATTTACATAGGCTTTCTTCACTCTTTTTCATTATTTTTTCGTTGCTCTCCTCTGACTGGATACTTTCAAATGACCTGTGTTTGAGTTCGGAAATTCTTTCTCTGGATTATTTAAGTCTCCTGTTTATGCTCTGCATTGCATTTTTCATTTCATTGATTGTGTTCTTTAGCTCCAGAATTCTGTTTAGTTCTTTTTTTATGATTTCTATCTCCTTGTATTGTTTTCTAGATCTTGTTGATTTGTCTTTCTGTGTTTTCTTATTGCTCAATGAGCTTCCCTAAAACAGTAATTTTGAATTATTTATCAGGAAATTATAGATCTCCATATCTTTTGGGTCAGTTACATGAAAATTATTATGTTTCTTGATTTTTTTGTTTTGTTCCTTAAGGTCTTGCATTGCTGTCCAGATTTGAAGAAGCAGTCGCCTTTGGGGAAAAAAATACCTTTACCTACCAGCCCCACTAAATATTCAGAGGCTTTCCTAGACCTTTTCTATGGAAGCAACAGCCCACATTTCTTGTTACCTTGGGGAGGAAGGGGAGGTTCTTAAGATTAAGGTTCTTAAGATTCTTTAAAAAAATTTTTTTTAAATTGATTTCAGAGAGAGGAAGGGAGAGGGTGAGAGAGATAGAAACATCAATGATGAGAGAGAATCATCGATCGCTGCCTCCTGCACATCCCCTACTGGGAATTGAGCCTGCAGCCCCAGGCATGTGCTCCAACTGGGAATCAAACCATGACCTCCTGGTTCATAGGTCAATGCTCAACCACTGAGCCACACTGGCCGGGTGGTTCTTGATTATTTGCCTTCTCTCAATTATGCAAAGTCAGGTAGGGTGCTGACAGCCGCCCATTTGCTTTCCTTTGGGCAATGCTGACTGCTCAAGTCTGTGTGCTTTGTCAATCCTGTACAGTGAGGCCAGCTTTTTGTGTGCGCTCCCTAGTCACCTGCAAAGACTTGCACTTACCTCCCATGATGTGTGTGTGTGCGTGTGTGTGTGTGTGTGTGTGTGTGTGTGGTGGTGCGTGTGTGTGTGTGTGGTGTGTGCATATAGCATTGCGTCTTATTTTTTGATCCACTCTGACAATCTTGTCTTTTAATTGGTATGTTTAGAACATTGACATTCAAAGTAATTATTGCATATTGGATTAATATCTGCTATATTTGTTACTGCTTTTTATTTGTTGCCTTTGTTCTTTGTTCCTATTTTTTGCCTTCTATTCTCTTTCTGCTTCTTGTGGTTTTAATTGAGCATTTTATGATTCAATTTTCCCCTCTTTTCTTAGCAAATTAATAATACTTTTCTAAACACCATTTTAATGGTTGCTTTAGTGTTTGCAATATACATTTACAACTAATATAAGTCCACCTTCAAATAACACCATACCATTTCATGGGTAGTATTAGTACCTAATAAAAACAAAAGAATCCTAATTTCTCCTTCTTGTCCTTTGTATCATTTCTGTCACCCACTTCACTTATATATAGCATACATAAACATATATACATTACATACATAAGATATACACATAAGCATACAAAATCAAATGCATTGTTGGTATTATTATGGACAAATTGTTATTTGTTTGAGCAATTAAGAATAAGAAAAAGAAAAGTTTTTATTTTACCATCATTTATTTCTTCTTTATGATCTTCTCTTTTTAAAATGTAGATCCAAGTTTCTGACCTATATCATTGTCTTTCTCTCTAAAGAACTTCTTTTAACATTCTTTGCAAGGCAGGTGTACTGGCAACAAATTCCTTCAATTTTTGTTCATCTGAAAAAGTTTTTATTTCTCTTTCACTTTTGAAGGATAATTTTTCAGGGTACAGAATTCTAGGTTGGTGGTTTTTTTCTTCCTCTCAACACTTTAAGTATCTTCATTGTCTTCTTGCTTGCATAATTTTTGAGAAGGCAAATAATTCTTATATTTGTTCCTCTGTCATTGACCTGTTTTTTCCTCTGGCTTCTTCCAGGTCAGGATTTTTTTCTTATCTTTGATTTTTTTGTAGTTTGACTTGTAATATGCCTCACTACAGTTTTTTGGTATTTATCTGAGCTTCCTGAATCTGTGGCTTGGTGCCTGGCATTACTTTGCTGAAATTCTCAGTTATTATGGTATCAAATATTTCTGTTGTTCTTTTCTCTCTTCTGTTTCTTGTGTTCCCATTATGCTTATGTTTTCTAGTTGTTCCACAGTCCTTGAATATTCTGGTGTGTTTTTTTTCAGTCTTTGTTCTCTTTGCTTTTCAGTTTTTGAATGCATGTTCTATCGGAGGGAGAAATTTACATTCTATTGGAGGGAGATCAATAATAAACAAAATAAATAAATACAATATAGTGTGACAGAAGGTGGTAAGTATTATGGAGAATAATAAAGCAGAGGAGGGGAAAGATTGTGAGACTTTTGTGTATATGTGTATGTTGTGTATGTGTGTGTGTGTGTGGGGAGGTTGTTATTATAAACAGGATTGTCAGCTAAAGGGGTTGCTGAGATTACACCTGAAGGAGGTGATGGAATGAGCCATGTGGCTAGTCTGGAAAAGATGCTCCAGGCAGAGGGGACGGCCAGAGGAAAGGCCCTGTGGTGGCAGTATGCTCGGTGCATTGGAAAGTGGACTGGTGGCCAAAATGTCTGAAGTAAAGAGTAGTAGGACAGGAGGTCAGAGAGGGTAGAAGAGTCTGGGATGGGGGGCTGGAAAGGGTTGCATTGGGTGAGCCCACATGGGCATGTTTGAGGAACAGTGAGGAGGACAGTGATGATGGAGCAGAACACCCTCAGGGGGGAGCAGGGGGAGGTGAAAGCAAAGGGGCAGGCAGGAGCCTAGGGATAAATGGCCTTGCGGACCATGCCAAGGACTTTGGATTTTATTCAAAATGTGATGGGAAGCCTTTGGAAGGCTTTAATGGGGAAGTGATATAATCAGAGTGACAGGTTGATAGAATCCCTCTGGCCACTGTGTTGAGAAGAGCCTGAAAAGGATCATGGGTGGAAACAGTGAGCCTGATCTGGAGGCTGCTGCAATCATTAGGCAATAGAGAGTGATGGCATGGCCCAGAGCTGTGGCAGCGGAGGGGCAAGAAATGCAGATTCCAGATTTATTTTGAAGGCAGAACCCATAGGAACCACTGACAGGCCATTCATTTCAGCCCTGTTTGTTATACCAAAGTTTGGAAGCAACCTGAACGTTCAGCTTTAGGAGATTAGCGATAACTGTGTACAAAAGAACAAGGAAGCTCTTTGTGTACTGATACAGGATGATTTTCAAGATACACAGTATGAAATGAGAAAAGCAAAGTGCAGAGCATATATATGGTACATTACTATTTGTGTGGGGTAAAATAAAGAAAAACAAACACACATGCACATTCATAGTCCTTGGATATTCTGTTCTGTTCCCCTCCACCCTCCCGAGTCTTTGCTTTTTAGTTTCTGAATTTATGTTCTATTAGAGGGAGGTGAATAATAAATAAAATAAATAGATAAAATATATTGTTTCAGAGGTGGTAAGTGTCACGGAGAACAATGAAGCAGAGAAGGGGATGGACTGTAAGAGTTGTGTGTGTGGCTCCTATAGGCTTTGTGAGACATCTTTATGTGAGAGCGATACTAAAGCCAAGAATACCCAGGTATCACTGACATGAGAGCCAAATAACCAGAATTTGGACTTTGGTCCACGAGCACAGCATGGGGGTGGGTTACCACTCTTTGCACATTGGGATGACAAGGCAGTGACATTTTCATACTCTATCTTTCAGGTGAAGAGAAACAGCCAGGGCTGCCCCTCCAAGTCCCCCAATTCAGCCTCCCCTGTATACCTGCACACCTCTCCCTTCCCGTGCCCCCTAAGAAAAATAAAACGAACACCACCAAGCTTGTTTTCTCCATACCTCTTTATTGAACTCTGCAGACTTCATTAAGGGACCATTTGCTTAGAAATTCTTAAACATTTGGACATATTTTACAAGACAGGACAGCAGCTGGAGGTCACAATTTCATCTCATCACATGCATAAAAAGAAACTGTTGTTTGGTTTCCTCATGAGCGTGTGTGTGTGTGTGTGTGTGTGTGTGTGTGTGTGTGTAATGCTCATTTCACCTTTACAGGAAGGACTAGAGACGTCAACTGACCAGAGATGAACAGGACCCAAGAACACGACCCCAGAAAAGAGCTAAGGACATTGGTCATTTATGGCTAATGTGATTGGCTTGTCCCCCATCGTGGGTGGGGCAATCAGAATGGCTTTGCTGGCATAAAAGCCTCAACCTCACAGGGTTCCTGGGAGAGACAGAGGGTCTTAGCTAATGGGACTGGGCACATGCTACCATGGGGGCATTGGGGCTCAGAACAAAGGAAATCCCTTGGCTCTAAAAGCTGGAGGAAAGGCTGGTCTTCTCTTCCAGCTGGACTCCCCTGGCTCAGGGAATGCAATCCAGTTTCCAGATGTCGGCTCCCATATTCCTGCCCCTAGCAAGTCTCAGACTCTTGGCTTTGCCCATTGGAAAACCACTCTGTGGTCTTCCTATGGGCTATGTGTGAGCTAAACTAGAGCATGAGGTTGAAAATACAGAGTAGGAGGGTAGGAAAGGAGGCTGGGGCTGCCCCAAATGATCCCCTGGAAGTGTAACTCTGAAAAGGCCAAGGTCCTTAGGGCAGACAAGTGTCAAATTTGGACATCGTCTTGGTCCCCAATTGAGTCAAAGAACAGATGCTGTTGGTGGGGCTGCTACAGGTTTTAATGGGAGAGGCCTTCCATTTCTCCTTCCTTCCCAGTTAGTACTGCGTCAAGCCAGGTAAGAACTAATAAACTCCTCTATTCACTCACACATTCACTCATCATTCATTCACTCAGAAGTTAATCATTTACATATTTACTCAAACACAGAAGTTGAGAGACCACTGTGTGCCAAGGGCATACATCGGGGGATAACCCTGAGTTCCTGGTGCAGAAAATGGTGTCCCCAGCTCTTGACCTTGGGTTAAAGCCAGGATAGGTCTGGGGAGCAAAAGGCCAGCTGCCAGCTCAGCAGCTGCTGATGTTCCTTTACCCTACCTAGCAGGCACACCAAGGTCAGAGGTCAAGGTCATTTAAGAGAGAGAGCCCAAAGCCCTAGTGAAGACCAGGGGCCATGAGCCAAGCCATGGAAAGGTCCAAGTGTCTTGAGCATCTTCTCCTGTGCTTCCTGCCTGGTTTTCCAAACCTGGATTAGCTCAGGGGGGCAAGTAGGGTGGGGAGATGCATGCATAACTCTTGAGAGCATCCTAATGGGACAGAATTGGGAGTTTCCTTCCTTTTTCAAGACTATAATGTCATGGCAGACACTAACTTGAGTTATTCCTCAGGACAGAGCCTCAGAGGGGGATCTTAGAAATTGGCAGCTGCTCGGTCTATCTGTTCAAACACATCCTGCCTGATCTCATGATAAAACAACCTGAGACTGCCTGCACTGGGGGTCACCCTGAGGATGAAGCTCCATCTCCTCGAAACTCACCAAATAGAAATTAAGGGGGAATTTCAAACCTCTTTGTCAAATGCTCTCCTTGAGAAATGCAGCATCTAGAACTTGGGAAGGGGCTACAGATGTGGGAGATGGCATTCTGCCTGGAGGCAGCAGCAGCCTTGTCTTGCTGTAAAACTGGGTACAGGCGCCTCTCTGTTTTGGCTCTTCTGGATTTAACTTCATTGGGTGGGGACTTTCAGAAGATTTGAATAGACTTGACTGGGGCTGGTGAACACACGATAAAATATGCAGATGACGTATTATAGAATTATACACCTGAAACCTATATAATTTTATTAAGTGTATCACCCCAATAAATTCAATGGAATAAAAAAACCCCAAAGGATTTGAATGGGATTTCCTGTTTTATTTGCCAGGGGAATAAAGCCATTTTGGGATAATGCCATTTGCTATTGCCTGGGCTGTTTGTTCATTAGGCAGGTGGCTAGTGGGTAGAAGATAATTGTGTCTTTTTTACCTAAATCCTCAGGTCTCTGAGGGCATAGAGTCTGGGCAGAAGGACTGAAGCACCGCGAGACAGCCAGCCAGAGATGGGGGATGATACCATGAGTATTATCCCACCCTGTGTGGTTCCTACTAGGGCACTGGGGATGGGTTGGATGGGTGGTCAACAGGGTCATTGAAATTGTCCAAGATACGGAGCATGGGGAACAGGGTATCTATCCTGTGCCACCTAGAACTCCCTCTGAGAGCTCCAAATTCTAACATTTGAGTTTCTGCTAACAGTGTTCCTTGCCTTTGCCTTGGTGGCTTGAGTCTGTGCCCCGATGTTCAAACCACTAAACACCTACACACACCTACACACACACACACACACACACACACACACACACACACACACACACACACCAGGGTGGCTTGAGTCTGTGCCCCGATGTTCAAACCACCAAACACCTACACACACACACACACACACACACACACACACACCAGGAGAGAGAGAAAGAGAGAGAGAGAGAGAGAGAGAGAGAGAGAGAGAGAATTTCCCTGGTTGTTTAGTCTAGTTGCTATGCAATGCTAGGGTCCTCCTGCAATACCCATTTTGTACATCATCTAGCCTCTCTTTAAACACTGTGGTGTCACGATGGTCATTACCTAACATGGCATTCGAGTTCCATGGTTAGCAGCCCCACCCATTAGAAGTGCTTTCTTACTTTGAGCTGAAATCGACCACCCTGTCCTTCTCATGCAAGAGAACATTTCAGAGATCTGCATGCAGCCATCCTGCAGGCAGGTAATTTCTTGTCCAGGTGAACTGCCCCACTCCACCCCATCCTGGCCAGCCTTCAGATCTTTTCAGAATCTTTGCAGGGAGGAATGAAGAGTTAGAGTTAGAGGTGAAGATGAGGGGCTGCTCCATTAACGGAGCCCCTTCCAAATCCATTTCTTCAAGTTGGAATTTTGGGGTATTCCCAAGAAATTCCAGGTTAAGACAAAATCCGGGATAGTGAATGGATACCCAAACTATACAACCTTTTTCTACATGAAAATGGCCACAAGCAAGGGTGTTTGCTTATCTGGGCATCAAACCTAGCACATTAATGGGAAAAACAACTTCCTTTTTGTTCTTGTGCAGAAGTTTCAACAAATCTCTGTTTTGTTTGGCTTTGGTTCAAACCAGGTTACCAGGAATTTGGGGGTGGGGAGTGGGTGGGAAAACTGTGATTAGGGTCTTGGTCCAAAAGAATATATTCACACTTGGATTAGTTTCCTCTTGGGGTCGTCCCAAAGGGGATCATTCACTGCCATCTGGGGGTCCTGATTTGGCTCAGATTTCTATTTGGGCAGAGGTGAGAGCCCTGAAGCTGACATGAGGTGGTGGTGGTGGTGGAGGGGGGGAGTGGAGGGTGGGGGGTGGAGTGGGGATATGAAAATCTAAATGATTACAAATTGGAGATTATCTGAGCTTTCTTCATCTTCCTGCATGAGTTGATAGATGGGAAAAAAATCACTTTTTGCTGAAGATCCTGCTTCGTGAGCTGTCTTCTGCCAACCCAATGCTGGAAGCCACCTAGTGGAATTAATTATCAGGACAGTCCAGAAACTCCCGGAGGCCTAGTTGAGTGGAAGCTGCCTTTGCCATCAATCTCTGGCTCTATGAAGCCAGCAGCTGGAAAGGGAAGGGGAGATGAGATGGCAGATTCTGGGGACATGTCTTCTCGGGGTTTGGCTGCAAGCCTGTCTGGCCACTGTTTTTTTGTTGAGGCTGCTGGCAATGGATTGAGAAGAAGAACTGATAAAAAGTTGATCTAAAGCCCAGCATGTTCTCCGAGGTTCTCAAGAACCAGAAAATGCTCTGTCCTTTGGACCCAATTGATGTTACAGGGAGCAGGGCACTGGACATGGCAACAGACCAGCCAGGAGGGGCTTGTGTGTGTTCTGGGTCTCAGAAATGCCAGTGGGAAGTTTACTTACATGAGATTTTTTTGGTTCTGAAATCTTTGCAGATGAGAAAACCCAGTCCCCTCAGATCCCCAAAGGTGTGTAGGAATCAACTAAACCAGCCCACATCCCATCCTGATTTTGAGGGTCATCTGCTCTCAATCGTGCATCTGTGCCCTGGATTCTTAAGAACAACGAATAGGAGAAACACACAGACAGAATGAAGACAGTAAGTGTCAACAGACTCTAGGCTTAGTGCCAGGAAATGCCTGTATGAGGAAGTCAGACCCTGAAGTCTTTCCCCACCCCCAGAAAAATCAGAATTGAAAGAAAAGAAAAAGCAGTCCAAGGGACACTGGGAGTAAATGAAAAAGGCCAGAAAATATCAGCTACGATAATGACCAGCCACAAACCTGCTAAAATGTTATTCCATATTACAAATGAAATTAGACTCCACGGCCCTATTATAAATTCGCTAAAAGTACATATATTTATCTGAACAGAAAAACAGACTACTCTGAGATGCGTGGACAACCTGTGATGTAGCCCTACACATCAGATACTTCTAGAGCCAGAAAAATGGCAACAGAAAATGCAGAGGTAACTCTTATTTCTGGGTGTAGCCTGGGCTGCTTTGGGTCACTCCGGCTGAGTGAATGATTTGGATGCTGTCCCATAGGCCGAGAGAGGCGAGGGACGTTCAGCTCAGGGCTGGGGGCTCTTCGCTGTGCTGCTGGGGACTCCGGTGAGCCCCTTCTTCCTCCTGCCAGCTTCGCAGCCACAGAACAAGTCCTTTCCCAAAGGATCTTGGAGGCGGTTCACCATGTTCTCACTTGATTCAAAGTTCCTTGATTGGAGGCTGAAGCCTGGGACTAGTTGCTAGAGAAATAAGGAAAGGAGAGAACTAGAGACCTGGCTTTCGTGACCCTGGTCCCTGGTGAATTTTGAATTTCCCCTTGCCCATCGATTAGAGTCTAATGGTCGGCAGTGGTCGGCAAACTCATTAGTCAACAGAGCCAAATATCAACAGTCCAACGATTGAAATTTCTTTTGAGAGCCAAATTTTTTAAACTTAAACTATACAGGTAGGTACATTGTTATTAACTTAATTAGGTACTCCTAAGGCTTAGGGAGAGCCACACTCAAGGGGCCAAAGAGCTGCATGTGGCTCGCGAGCTGCTGTTTGCCGACCACGGATTAGACACTCCAGCCATAACATGGAGCAAGACAGAAATATACAATAGTTACAAACATCAACAATACATTACAGCTTTCCTTAAGAGAATACTGTCATGTTTTTTCTCCTTAGAAAGGTGGATCTTATTAGGAGAAAGGGCAGAAATGAGGCTACGGTTACCAAGACACGGTGGAAGAGAGGTTGGGAATCAGTTTGAAGACGTCTATATTGCCAGCAATTCTCAGGGATGAGCCCGGTGGATTGAAAGGAAACGGCCTCCTCAGGATATTGCCCGCCCCCTTCCCCGCCCCATCTCTTTCTTCGTTCTTGATCCCCAGTGCCTTTAGAGAAAGGGGCTTCCCTGGAACAAATGTTCTCTCCTCTTTTTTCTTTCCCCATTAAGTGTGCTTAAGATAAAATTCCTAAAGAAGGCACCGAGAAGTCTACTGCACCAAAGTCCTGTTGTTTTTCTTTACCCAAAGAGAGAAAGAGGTTGCCCACCTCGTTCCCCTGGTGGCAGACTCTCCCCTGTTGATTGGCATGCACAGCTACCTGGTCCCTAGCCCTTTCTGATCATGGTGGAAGTTGGAAGTCAAGTTCAACTGGGTTCTGGAGAAGTTTCACCGAGTTCACCAAAAGGACCAGGCTTCCATCCGCCTCCAGCCCCTAGTTTCATTTCTTTGGGTTGATTTGTTTTTTCTCCCCGCTTTCATTGGCTCAGGAATGGGTAGGACTTGGACCACCAAGGTAAAGTGGTACCTGCTTCCAAAACTATTGCTTCCCTGTCCTCCATCAAGACCCGTCGATCAAGGTTAGCTTCTTAGTGGAGATTCTTAGGAAGATTTCCTAGTGCATGTACACAGGTACAGGTAGAATGTACACATATTAAAAAATCTCAGTATGTTCCTTTCTGGCAGGTGGGGGCCTGGGTAAACTCACAGCACTTTATTGTGAATCGGACCCAGGGTAAAAGCTATATATATATTCCCATGATACATCCACAAGTAAAAGAAAAAAAACCAAAACAGAACACAATACTTTCTAAGCATAGTATATGCTGAGTTTCAATTAATTTGTTTCTATAAGAACTCTATAGGACTCTGGCTGTTCAGCCTGAATAGGTAGGTTCTTCATGATACTTCTGAATTCGTCCTTCAAAAGTGACTCAATAAAATGCTACTTTAAGGTCAGACAAAACACACGAGGAAGGAAGGGCTAGGTCCTGTGTGACCACACAAGGCAGAAAGGGCCTTTGGTTACAAGGAGAGTTGCACCAATCGGTTATTAGTTTTTTGTGTGTTTTTTTTTTTTTTTTAAATAGGAAGAAAGAATTTCCAATCTGTACACTTCTCGTCTGCTTTAACCAACAAATGAAATGCCTTGGTTTGAAGAAGGGGTGGTAAGTTCCTTCCCACTATATATGGCTATATTTAAACATGTTCACTTTCCTGATATGTAAAATAGACTATATTATTATTAATTCTTACAGATAGCATCAGCTCTAAAAATATCTGAATCAGAAATCACAACTATTTACTTTTATCAAAAAGCATTTGTTTGTTTTCCCTGAATTTTCACATTTGTGCTGATGGCGGACATAGATGGTGATGAAAACAAAGAAGAGACACGTGAGATGGTCCAGGGAGGGCTGCTCCACGGCCATTCCTCAACAGGCCTCCAGCCCACACTGAGATCTCGGCAAAGCCTCCCGGGAGCGCTGCTGCTTCCTCTCTCTGGTATGTCATCCGGAACAGGATGACCTCATTCTCTCTTTGTCCCTTAAGTCCCTTTGCATTTGCTGCCAGAGTGCTCTGAAGACACTTTGGGAGAGTCAAGATACTCCGGCCCGCGTTTTCTTTGTTAACGCAGCAAAGAACAGGACTGTCCCCTCTTGGAGAGATCCACAGTCCTTGGAGATGCTGAGAAGCAGTGTGAACCAGGCGCGTATTCGGCAAAGAATACACATTTTTAAGGGCAGTAGGATTGACCCCCTGTCATCATATCTGTGACAGGTGGCCCAACCTCATGCCACTGTGAGGAGAGCAGGCAGAACGACTCTGTGATATCTGTATACTGACAGGTGGATCGTGCCGTTGTAATAACAGGCAGATCAATAAACATCGTATGAAGGACAGCTAAACAACACCATGTTTCATTCCATCAGGAAGACGTATGCCTGTCACAATTGATGACTGACAGATATACACGATTGTATTTGGGACATCATCCATCAGAACTGTATTAAGAGAACAACATCAGTCCATTGCATTAAAAACAGGCAGGTCCATAACATGTTATCTTTACTGACGGATGGGCCTACAGCATGGCATCACGCTAACCAGTGGCTCAACCCAGTGTTACTGAACCAAGGAACAGCCAGCAACACCATGCTGTCAGACTGAAATCAAGTAGACCAATGTCAGAGCATCAAACGAGGACAGGAACACCAACACCAAGAAACACACTAGAACTTATTGCTTTTGTCTGTACTGGCTGCATTGATGGCTGCGGAAAGGAGCTGAGCTTTTAATACAGACAGTGACACTGAAAACACACTGACAGCTGGTTGACAAGAAAACACCCAATGCCCAACCGTCTACCGTCTTCTTCTGAGATGCTCCTGTTTTCTATACACGTAGGTATAGAAGGGCCAGATACCCTTCTTTGCAATAGGGCTAAGGGGAAGCTTCAGAGGGGCAGGAAGGCGCCTGCAGACTCTGACATGGCAGACAGCAATACCAGCACAATATCACCCACTGTGGTGGGACACAGGCATATAGCAACAACCCAACTAGAATCCCCAAAAGTGGCCCACGGGAAATAGTGCTTCTTTTAAAGTGCAAGATGGTGATGCTGTCCCTGGTAGAATCTATTTTTGAAAAACATAAAGTGCTTTTTATTTAAACTTTTTAAAAAACTTGAATACCACAGGAAACAAAAAAAGAATTTCTATTATAGTAGATGCTTTCCCTGCCGCAGCAGGAAGTATTCAAAAGTCTGAACAGGGCATTTCAATTGGGGACTTTTTTTTTCCCCCTTTCATTGTTGCAGGTTAAAAAAAAAAAATCAGATTTTATTCTGTTCTCCAGTAACATACAGTCTCTTGGAATAAGCTATTTCTTTTGCATATTTGACACTTGCATATCTTTTGAGCCTATACTAGTGATGTACAGAAAATGCTTTCCCTCTACAACCCTAAAGCAATGCTCAGAGTTCATACTGTTGGCTGAGTGCCTGCCTCTGAGCCCTTCCCAGATTGCCAGGGGGCAATTAGAATGGAGTACAAGTAGTACAACTCAACCTGATGATGGCTCAAAATAAAATCTCAAGTACTACGAAATACTGAAGTCAATGAAGACATTTGAGTATGGGTTTTGCGCTGGGATTGTGGCTTATGGTGCAGAGATTTCTCCATGACACAAGCATTCTCTGTAGCCTCTAACAGTGGGATCCATCCAGGAGGTGATGGACAGGGGTTCCTAGAGGTGGCCAGGCAACACCCAATACCAAATTAGTCAACTCACTTTTTCAATATCAGCCCCGTGTTCCAGCATCCTTCTCCAGCCAAGGCCAGGAGGGATCAGAGATGTTGCTTTCAAAGGCTGATGGATAGCCATGAGAGAAGAATGGGGAGTAGGTGGCCTTGGTTATGTCTAGAATGTGGTAGTGGTGGCTGTGAGTTCTGCTCATGTCATCTCCCAAAGAGGGCAGTGGAGTTGTTACAAGGAGGTGCCATATTCTATGGCTTGGCCAACTTCATTCCAATAGACCTGCTGTGACTCTCAAGGTGTTAGGGAGCTTTCTCTGGAGTCTCTCGTCTTTCTGGGGACTCTGCAGAGCCTTTCTGCTTCAGAGTTCATGCAGAAAAGCTATGTGGCAGGTAAGCTGAGCGGCACTCCTCTTTGGACCTCACCACAAGTCTCTCCCTCATGTGGGGTAGTTCAGATGCTCTGATCCCGTGTGCTTCCATGGGCTCCTCCCCCAGGCAACACCCGAACATCGGGGGAGATATGGTTCTCAAGTTTGTACTTTTCCTGACCACTGGGGGCTTTTCCAGTCAATGCTTCTGTAGAGTAAATACAGTTCTGCCTTAAGAACTTAGGAGAGGTGGGTAAGGGGGAACTTTCAAAGTGGTTCTTCTCTGACCTTGTCCCAACACTGAACTTGGGACTGGTACTCCCATGAAGGCTCTTGGGAGGGCTAGAGTCCACACTGTACAGCACCTGTCCCTCATCATCTGTGTCTGCATCAATGTACTGGTGGATACCTGCTTCAAAGTTGAATGCTATTGCTGTGTGTTTCTCGGGCGACCGGGAGGGTGTCCTAGCACTTGCTGTGGTGTAGATGGAGGACTCTGGACTCAGCAAAGGCCTGTCCAAGAGTGTGGCACACTCCAGTCCAGCGACAGCAGCTGCAGCAGCCCCCCGGTTCCTGAGAGGGTCATGGTACATCCCCAGAACAGGGACTAATGGACTGGGTTCGCCCTCCACGAAGTTAACTTTAAGTGCTCGGAGCTTCAAGGGGTTGTTGGTCTTCATGGCAGCCTTGGGGCTCTCAATGAGGAAAGTAGAGTGATGACTGGCAGCAGGGGTGGGGTTGGCCTCCACAAACCTACCACCACTGGCACCCAGAGCTCCCTGCCAGCCTACCTCTGGGGCCAAGCTGCCCCCAGTCTTGCTGGGGAGCGACATCAAAGGGCTGTGGGAGAATCTGGTGGCTTCAGGGAAGTCTGTGGCACAGCTAATGAAGCTATCAATGCTCGACATGCTTCTCATGTCTATCACCCCTTCTGTACGAGTGGGCAGAGGAGCTACGGGGCTGGGGATACTCTCCATTTCAAGTTCTTCCTTTGGTTTGCTGTGTGTTGCTGACTGCTTGGTATTGAGGATGGGCTGGGATTGGGTCTTGGCCATCTTATTATACATGTCTTCCAACTGCTGGACATTCAGGTGTTGAGGACTAGAAGATGATCTGGCCTTCTCAGGGGATCCTTGCTCCTTGGTTTCAAAGGACTTACTTGAACTAGTTTCAGATAGTGTCCTCTTGGGCCATTTCCATTTGTGGGGTGACAAGTGGTTATCTTGTACTTTGTCCTTGGTCTCTCCATTTTTCTCAACCACGATGTCCATTATCTCGATGCTCCGGGCAAAAGCGTCTTTCATGTTCATGGACACAATGCTGCCATTCCTCTTGGCTCTCTCCAGAGCCTCTCTACGCTTGATCGCTTTCTCCTGCCTCTTCTGCTCCTTGTAGAACTCAGAGAAGTTGTTGACAATGATGGGGATGGGAAGAGCAATCACCAGCACCCCTGCGATGCAGCAGAGCCCCCCCACAATTTTCCCCAGGAGAGTCTTGGGGTAGATGTCTCCATATCCAACTGTAGTCATGGTAATAGTAGCCCACCAGAAAGAGGCTGGGATGCTTTTGAACTTGGTGTCCTCCTCATCTTTCTCTGCAAAGAAGACAAGGCTGGAGAAGATCATGATACCCATGGCGAGGAAGAGAATGAGCAAGCCCAGCTCATTGTAGCTCCGCCGCAGGGTGAAGCCCAAGGACTGGAGGCCAGTGGAGTGGCGTGCGAGCTTCAGGATGCGGAGAATACGCATGATGCGGAAGATCTGGACCACGCGGCGAACATTCTGGAACTGAAGCACGCTCTTGTTGGATTCGGTGAGGAAGATGGTAACATAATACGGTAGGATGGCCAACAAGTCAATGGCGTTGAGTGGACCCTTGAAGAATTTCCACTTCTTGGGCGAGGAGAGGAACCGCAGCAGGTACTCCATGGTGAACCACGCAATGCACACAGCCTCCACGTGGGCCAGCTGGGGGTTGTCTGTGGACTGGCCAAACTCATCAACGCCCTGCAGCTCTGGCAGCGTGTTGAGTGACAGGGCAATGGTGGAGAGGACGATGAACATTATGGAGATTATGGCAAGGATCTGTGAGGAGAAGAGAGTGGGATTTAGTTATCAACCACCAGTGGGAGGATCACTCTAATACCCTGAGTCTGCAGAGGGCTCCTCAACATTCAGGAGCATTTCACATTTCACTAGTCACTTAATAACTGGAGGGTTGAGCTAAAAAGATGATTTATTCAAATCCATTTATTGTACAGATGTAGAAACTGGCTTGGAGAATTGAAATGATTTAAAGCTAATTATCTAGCCCAGGGGTTGGCAATTTTTTTCTATGAAGGGCCAGATAATAAATATTTTAGGCTTTGAAGTCCATGAATTCTTTGTTGCAACTACTCAACTCTGCAGTTGAAGCACGGAGGCAGCCTTAGATAATACATAAATGAACATGCGTAGATGTGTTTCAATAAAACTATTGACAAAAAGGGGCAGTGAACTGAATTGGACTTGTGGGCCATAGTTTGCTGACTGGTGAGCTAGAACAGTGGTTCACCACTACTATGGGGTGGGGGCTGCGGTTCTCAGCCTGTGGGTCGCGACCCCTTTGGGGGTCGAATGACCCTTTCACAGGGGTCGCCTAAGACTATTGGAAAACACATATATAATTACATATTGTTTTTGTGATTAATTACTATGCTTTAATTATGTTCAATTTGTAACAATGAAATGGGGGGTCACCACAACATGAGGAACTGTATTTAAAGGGCCAGAAGGTTGAGAACCACGGCTATAGACCCTTTTGCTACACACAATCGCCTGATTTTGCAGGGGATTTCCAGGCAGGCAGGGACATCTTGGCTCCAATGTTATTAACTCCCAATTGGGACTATGAACTTTTTGAGGATAAGGGTCACGGCTTAATTACCTTTGAGTCCCTGGATCAAGAAGAGGTTTTGGCCCAGAGAAAGGGCTTATTGGACATTTGTTGAAACTAATGGAAGCTAGGCCAGTGTGCACTTTATGAAGAAATGCAAGCAGATGTAATACATTGCTCTCAGGGTCTTCTTCAAAACTACAAATCCAATCCCATCATCTCATTACTTCTCTGTTTACTAAGTTTCCAGGACATTTCAGGAGAAAATCCAAAGCCCCTAAACTTGTCTATCAGCCCCTCCCCTCTGTCCTGTTCTCAGGGACTGCCCCTCTCCTTCAGCTGCCCCTGCTGAAGGGCTGGTCTGGTCACCACGCTTGTACAACTTGATCCTGCCGCCCTAGCTGGTTTGGCTCAGTGGATAGAGCATTGGCCAGTGGACTAAAGGGTCCTGGGTTCGATTCCAGTCAAGGGCACAGGTTGCGGGCTTGATCCCCAGTGGGGGGCGTGCAGGAGGCAGCGGATCAATGATTCTCATCATTGATGTTTCTCTCTCGCCCTTCCTCTCTGAAATAAAAATATTAAAAACAAAAAACAAAGGAAACAATTTGATCCTGCCTGTTGCTGACTGGCCCAGACATGGATAGGAAGTCCAGGCTGGGATCAGCCAGCCCACCATTGAAAATCTGAGCTCGGGGACCCAGGGGATGAATGGTGAGTCTCTGAGTTAAATGGTCAAGTACTATCTAGGCTTCAACCAGCTTCTTGATAAGTCCAGGCTTCAAGCAAGTGTGTCCCAAGGGGACAGAGAAGATACAAAAAAAATCAGAGAAAGCTGACCCTTTGCAGGAAGCCTGAGAATAAAGGGAAGGGGCAGAGAGAAGGAGCAGTGAGGACACGGGAGGTTGGAGAGAGGATGTTGAGGGCAGCAGTTAAGAGCTTGGGCTCTGGTGTCAGAATACTTTGGATTCAAGTCCCAGCTCTGCTACTTTCTTACCTTGAGCCAGTTATTTAACCTCTTGAAGCCTCAGTTTCCTCATCTGCAAAATGGGATGATAATAACAATATCTACCTCAGAGAGCTGCTGTGAAGATTAAATGTGTCAACACACCCAGAACACTAAGGACAGCTTCCAGCAGAACACAGTGAGTGTAGAACACAGTGAGTGTCTGATACATGCCAGCTATCATCCTGGGGGGATATCTCAGCCCACCCTCCCCATCAGCCCTCTAGGTGGCCCAGCTAGTCTCTGCTTCCTGCTCTTCGGGAACCGCCTGCTGTATCCTGCAGGGAAACACCGTTGCTGTTTGGATGAGTGTGAGAGGCTTCTCTCCCCTGTAATGAATCCCCAATCTGGACATGGCTGTCAGGTCCCTCTGCATTTGTCTCCGACCCCTCTCTTTGGCCTCGCCTCCCACAGGTACTCAATCTTCACGCTTCCCTAGCCACATGCGCCTGTTGGTCTATTCTGCATGTCTGTGCTTCTTCCTCTCTGTCCAGTGAACTGTAATCCATCTTTTAAAACCCAGCCCATGTGTCCTGTACCCGCCCCTCAGAAGTCATGCCTACGTTCCCCAGGCAGGCTGGCCACGCCATCCTCTGGACTCCGCTATTATTTTGTCTTACCGTGGGGTGCATATCACACATATCCCATTCCTGGGGAGGTGTGCATCCATCACTGCCCCGTATCTGTGAGCTTTGGGGGGACAGGGATTGGCTCTGAGGCTTAACTCTGCACACCCAGCACCTAGCCCAGGGCATGACACCCACAGGCACTCCCAAGTGTTTGTCATCTGCTGCTCAAGGTCACAGAGCTACAAGTAGAAGGGCCAGGACCAGCATTCAATTTTCAACGCGGCCACTATTTATTGATCATGTGCTATGTGTGAGGCACTGGGATACCACAGGCAGCAAGAGAGCTCTGGTGCCAGCTCAGAATAGGAACGGGAGCGTCTCATGATGCAGTGTTTCCTCAATCTCAGTTGCTCTACCAACATCTTGATTTTCTTTTCTTTTTTCTTCTTCCCCCTAGTGGTGTTTTCAAAGAAAGCTCAAGTTTTATTTTCTTGATTTATAGTCATTGAACAAGAAAAATTCTGCAATCATTTTATAAAATAAAATATCCGACATGCACAAAAGTAGATCTAATTTGTACATATTTACGAGCCATAATCAAATGAGCACCGATGAAGCAGCCACCCAAGTTAAGAAACAGAGCACGTGACAATAACACGGACCCTTCCTGTGTCCGTCTCCACCCCAGAGATGACCAGCACTTTTTCTCACCCCTTGCTTTTCTGGATAGAGTTTAATACACATGTATACACGCCCAGTCAAATGATGGTTTCATTTTGCTTAGGTTTTTTTTTTAAAAAAATATATATACTTTTATTGATTTCAGAGAGGAATGGAGAGGGAGAGAGAAATAGAAACATCAATGATAGGAGGGAATCATCGATCGGCTGCCTCCCACATGCCTCCTACTGGGGATCAAGCCCATAACCTGGGCATGTGCCCCTGACTGGAATCAAACCCGGGACCCTTCAGTCCACAGGCTGACGCTCTACCCACTGAGCCAAACCGGCTAGGGCTCATTTTGCTTAGTTTTGACATCATATTGTATGTGCTCTTTTGCTACCTGTGCTACTTTTTCCTGAATAGTAATAAAAATAAATAAATAAATAATCAAATAAAATAAACAAACCCACTCACCTTCTTTGTTTTATTTTACCCTCATCCTAAGAAATAAACTTCTGCTTTTGCATGTTAGAAATACATGTATCAAATATTCATTAAAATAAATATGTGATCATTGGAAAAAGCCATTTTGGCAGCACACTTTGGAACTACTGCGTTGGGGTTAGGAGCGCCACCCTGGACCTGGAATCCAGCATTGCCATTTGTTGGCGAGGCGGCCTCGGGCACCGAGACTTCCCTCCCCTCAGTTTCCTTATTGGGGGGACATACCAGTGGGTGATCTTGACCTTCAGGGGACAGTTGGCAAATTCTGCAGAAATTTTTGATTGTCACAACTTGGAGGAGGGACAGCTAGAAGGCGGAGGCCAGGGACGCTGTTAAATGCCCTCTAATGCACGGACAGCCCCACAATGAAGAATGAGCCAGTCCCAAATGTCAATAGCACTGAGGCGGAGAAACCCTGAGACGTAACGCTAGTCAGGCCCGCATGAGTTGTAGAGTGGGGGAAAGGAGACTGTGCATGTAAAGCTACTAACTAGCTCAGGGCTAGCCAGGCACAGAGCGGGTCTGACCTTATGAGGCAGCCAGCCAGAGCCTTGGGCGGAGCCCCAAGGTGGCTGCTGCAGCCTCTGACTCCAGCCAGGAGGGAGCCGGCAGGAGAAGGAGTAGGTCCCTGGGGAGTCTGTTCCTTTAAGAGCTGGGAGGTCCCTTCTCACCCAGTTTCTAAGCGCAGACAACTCTAGGAAAGGCTCCCATAATTGAAGTCTGCCAACAGACCCATAAATTATGCACCCAGCTACTGTGCCTGCTATTCGAAGGCAGGTACCCCCTTTGTACCTGAGAATGTGCCCTCCCCTCCCCTCCCCTCCTTTCAGCCTAGGAAAGAAGAAAAGGCGGGCAGAGGCCCTGCTGGCTCCTGGAAGTGGATGCCTGCTGCTCAGGGTTGGGTTGGGAGGGTCTGAGCGCACCAGGCCCCCTTTCCTGTGTGTGTGAAAGTATCAAATAAAATGTGCAACAATGCAGCCTGGCCGAAACCGGTTTGGCTCAGTGGATAGAGCGTCGGCCTGCGGACTGAAGGGTCCCAGGTTCGATTCCGGTCAAGGGCATGTACCTGGGTTGCGGGCACATCCCCAGTAGGAGGTGTGCAGAAGGCAGCTCATCGATGTTTCTCTCTCATCGATGTTTCTGACTCTCTATCCCTCTCCTTTCCTCTCTGTAAAAAATCAATAAAATATATTAAAAAAACCAAATATATAAAAAAAACCCCCAAAAAACCAATGCAGCCTGAAGGGCTCTGCTCACCCACCTCTCCCAACCCTGCCCTCCCAACCCTGCCCTTACGGTCGTTCTCTCTTCCGGACCCACCAGAGCCAGGGCCACACTTCCTGGCTGGGGAACTTGCTGATGTGAGTTAAACCCTCTGTGCCACGGTTTCCTCATCTGTAAGGTGTGGGTGTATGTCAGTGCAGGGCTGTGATAAGAATTCAATGAGCTCATCAGGCTCTTAGATCAGCTTTTATTAGTCCACAGCAGGGGTCCTCAAACTTTTTAAACAGGGGCCAGTTCACTGTCCCTCGGACTGTTGGAGGGCCGGACTATAGTTTAAAAAAAAAACTAGTTGGCTGCTAAGCAACAGGCAGCGGCGGCAAAAATACCCGACAGGCCGGATAAATGTTTTCGGTGGGCCGCATGTGGCCCGCGGGCCGTAGTTTGAGGACCCCTGGTCCACAGGCTTACACTTATTTATGCGCTGCTTTGGGACCTGAGCTTGAGTCCTGGCACTATAATTTCGGGCTGTGTGGCCTTGGACAAGACACCTCCCTTCTCTGAGTCTCCATTCCCTTATCTCTAAAATGGAGATGCAAGTGATCAAGCACTTATCACATAACGGTCACTTACTATATGTTATGTTATTCAATTAAATTACTATTCAGGTAATTCATTGTTGCCCCCACTACCCAACCCCAGACAGGTTGCTTTCGGAGGTCCAGGACTAGGTCTGTGGGCCCGAGGGCCCGGCTAAGGCAGTAGACATCCTACAAAAAGCCTCAAACCCAAATGCACAGTGTGGCTCCGGTCTCTGAGATGGGTCTCGGCAGTGGGGGAGCAGCCAGAACCCTGAGTCCTCTCAGCCTGAGCTCAGGCTCCTGACCAGGGCTCTGCATTTCCAGCCTTGCTTTCCTGGGATCGGAGCCCAATCAGGTTTGGGCAGGACTCCAGGAACCCGGGGAACAGAGGCAGGAGCCAGGACCAGGGACTTGGAGGCCATCCCTGAATTCCCTCCGTGAGAGGAGGCTCTGGATCACGGAGCCCACTTGTCTGCACCGAAAGGGTGAGTGGCCTTTGGTGTTCTGGGAAAAGAGATCTGGGAGAAGCCAGGCCCTCCGCATCCTAACCGTCAGCTCTGGGGTTGATCACAGGGATGTCCACCTTTGGCTCCAGCAGTCAGCACAGACTGTTTATCATTTCTCTGCGTACTCCCCTGCCCGTCCAGGAATGTGGATGAGGCACAGAATGTCCATGCAGAAAAGGGCCCAGGCTCATCTCTGGAAGATGGGAGGACTCAAGCAGAGAAGGGAAGGGACTCGTTCATGGTCACACCGCCCACTGGGGTCCAGTCTGTACAATGACACTAGATGTTCTGGTGAGCTGAGAGCTGCATCTAGAGCTCAAGGATTGCAAACTGCTTTTCATGCACATGCATGTGCATGGCAGCATTAGTCATAATAGCCCCCACAGTGAAATCGCCCCAGATGTCTATCAACTGCAGATTAGAAAAACAAATTGTGCTATATCCATATCATACAACAGCATATTATTCATCCATAAAAAAAGAAAGAAGTACTGATACTTGGAAGCATTATGCTAAGTGAAAGAAGCCAGACACAAAAGGACGCATGCTATATGATTCCACTTGATAAAATGTCCAGATAAAGCAAATGTGTTAGAGATAGAAAGTGGTTTCCAGGGTGGGGATAGGACTAACAGTTAATGGGCATGATAAAAAGATCCTAAAACTGCCGAAACTGGTTTGGCTCAGTGGATAGAGCGTCGGCCTGCGGACTGAAAGGTCCCAGGTTCGATTCCGGTCAAGGGCATGTACCTGGGTTGTGGGCACATCCCCAGTGGGAGATGTGCAGGAGGCAGCTGATCGATGTTTCTCTCTCATCGATGTTTCTAACTCTCTATCTCTCTCCCTTCCTCTCTGTAAAAAAAAAAAAAAAAAAAAAAAAAAAAGATCCTAAAACTGATTTAGGGGGATGGTTGCACAACTTGGCAAATTTACTAAAGAATTAACTTGCACACTGGAAATGGGCGAACTGTATGATGTGCATAATAAGCCTCACTAAAGCTATATAGAAACTTGCTTTCCATAAAGAGTATCCCCTTCCTTTTAAACCTCACAACCACACTGATAGGTCACAGGAGAGAAGCAGAAATCTGAGCAAGCCACAGCCCTGCTCTAAACCCTGCAGTGACTCCCATGCTCTCGGAGAAAGTTCTGATTCATAGCACTTACTACGTGCTATGCTTGTTGCTGGGGATGCAGCATGGATAAGAAAGAGTTTCCCTGGACTCAAGGAGCTGGTAGGGAGAGGCAGACCATAAACCAAAAAAGGAGCAAGATGATGTTGAACAGCATTATGTGCTACATGTCGTTGAGTAAAACAAACCAGGGGGATCAATAAAGGAGCGTTGGGGTGTCCACATGAGGTTGGGTGGTCAGGGCAGGCCTCTCTCAGGAGGTGCCCTGGTTGCTGAGACTTGAGGATGAGGAGTGTGTTGTTCAAAGATCTGAGCAGTCCAGGCAAAGGCCCTGATGTGGGAATAAGGCTGGCATGTCAAGCAACAGAAAGGTGCTCAGTGTGGGTGGGGGCTGAGTGAGCAAAGGGGAAAGTGGGAGGAGATGAGGTCGGAGAGACAGGAGGGCCTGATGAGGCAGGAGAAAGAGATTTGGATTTTACATTAAGATCACCTTTCTTCTCTCTCTCTCCAGGCCATTTCCCACTGCATATTTCATACTGAATCCCGGCAAAACCACTGACATTTCCTAAGCCATACAACCAGGGTTGCTCACACCTCCAGATCCTTGTCCATGCTGTTCCCTCTGCTTAGCGTGCCCTTCCTCCCCGCTTCTCCTGGATGATGCGTACACCCTGTCCAGACCTCAGCACAGAGGCCCTTTGCTCCAGTGAGCTCTCTCTCACTCCCAGGTCTAGGCTGGGTACGTCCATCCTCTGGACACCCACAGTCCCCAAGCTTCTGCCATCACAGCACTGATCTTGTCGAGCTGAATTTTTCTCCCCCGTGTCCCGCACAGAATGTCAGCTCCCTCAGGCCCAGTCATGCACGGCTGCATCTCCAGCTCTCCAAAGCCTGGCACAGAATAGGTGCCCCCCAAATAGCTGATAAACAAATGAACAAGCAGGTGAACGAAATGGAGGCTCAGAGAATGAAGTCATTTTCCAGGATCACACAACTTGTAAGCAGGACTCCATCTCAGGTCTGTGGGTCTCCCAAGATGGTTTCAAGGACACAGGAGGAGGCGGCTCCTGGCTACCAACGCTTTTTTTCTCCTTTTATGGTGCTTCCGCTTCCCCCAGCTTTAAGCGGGGAGGGGGAATTACAGCCAGGGAGTTTTAATTACAAGGGTCACTGGTATAGATCCGATTAAGGGGATTGGGAGCAGGCTGATGGTGTTCCCCTCACCTGAGATGAGAAATTGGAGTCAGGAGCCTGCAGGGGGCACTGCTGGGCAGAAAGGGACAGGAATTCAGGGATCTGTGTGCCTGAACGACAGGAAGAGGCCTTGGGGTGAGCCAGGCAATAGTGGCCTTCATCATGGGAGGGCAACCAAGTCACAAAGGGGGAAAGGAGGTGTGGTGGCATTCCTGGGGGCTTCCCAGACGTTATAAACCAGAGGACCCGGAGCGGATAAAGTTATTTTTACTTATTTGCCCCAATTGGGAGATTTCACATTAAAAATTCCAGATTTTCAGATTTCCTTGGAAAATCAGATGATGTGTGTACACTCAACCTCACTCCAGATGGCAGCCATTGGCTGGAGCCGAAGAGCCAGCCGCCCTGGGCACAGCTCCCTAGTTTGCCACAGGCCCTTTTTACTCTTCTATCTGTCAGGTCTCTGCAGGCACTGGGCTTGCAACCCTGGACTGGGGCAACTCTGAAGACAGCAAACATTCATTGACCTGCTACAGTAGATGAAGAACTTTCTAGACAAGATCTGCATCTATTTGTATAAACCAGGAACCCAGGGCTCACACTTCACACCTCATCACCCAAGGTGACCTGACTCTTTCTAACAAGCTCTGGGTTGGGCAACCTCGTCCTAACTGGTCAATTAAGTTCCCACGAGCCTTGCTAAAGCAGGAATTCTGGGAGCTGGTGATGTTGCAACCTCTTGCCCATCTGAGGATAATGCTTCTGGTGATGGTGTGGGACCTGACTTTGGTCCCTGCAGAGGGAGGAGGTGATATGGAGAAATGGGGGTGGGGAATGTTCTTTCCTGTCTGAGTGATCACCAATTTCTCATATTAGCTGAGGGCATGAGGAGCTGAGGAAGGGACTGCGTCTGAACAGTGATGAATGGCATGAGTCCATCCCTGCTGTGGAGAGCAGTGTATTGAATCAAAAATTAGGAGCATAGGAAATGTTAGGCAAGGACAGTGCCCCCGGGTTCTGCTAAGCCAACAGCTGAGTCTGGCAGGATGGGGAGTGGGGAGTATAGTCTCTGCAAGCTGGCCAAGGTGGCCGAGGTTGCTAAAGGAAGCTAAATATGTCAGTCTGGATGCTGGAATTGGGTACCACTCTGGCTAACATCAGAATGATGGCTCTGTCAATGGTCATTCCTGACAACAGCCAGACTTGCTAGTTCATGTCCAATATACATTTGGAAAGAGACATTCGAGTGGCTTAACAATGTTGCTTCTCACACAGCATTTTTGTCTCACTAGAGATTCATATTGAGGTGAAACGGATACGTGGATGATCGAGAGACCTACTTTCTAATTCTGACTGGACATCCTTAGAGAAGTATCTTCACGGCTCTGGGCTTTCTCATGCAATAGCCAAGGAGCCTGTTAGGTTTCCAGCACAGTCCCCTTCCAAGTGGTGACTCAGGGATCCAGTGGCTCTATCATCTTAGTATGGGGCCACCCCCCTTATCGTGGCAGGGGAAGGGACAGCATGGAGAACTCACACGTGCATGTGTCCAGAAGTGATATGTTACTCCCTCCTCTGACAGTGAGGTTTATGATCTATACCCTGGCTCCCTTACGGGGAAGTGATAAGTGCTCTGAAACCTCAAAAATGCTTCATGATTGGCTGAGGAGATGGTCTCCAACGTGGGTATGTGCACATCTGATGTGCTGGGGTGCAGAGGGAAATTACTGATAAATTTGATAAATGAGTTCTGGAGTCCGCTGGACAACATTGTACTGAGAGCCAATAGTACTGCACTGTATACTAAATATTTTGTTGAGAAGGCAGATCTCATGTTAAGAGTTTTTCCCACAATAAAGTAAAAAATAAACATAAAAAACTGGGATAGATTTAAAAATAAAGTAAAAAGCATGTGAGGCAGACAAAATAGCAAGAAATCACTAGCATGTCTACTTTTTAACATTAAAAAAGAAAAATAAAAAGAAATCAAGTTTTAGTGGCATTGAATCCATGAATCAACATTGTTGACTGCTCACCCTCTCTATCAGACTTCTCAGGGGAAGCAGAAGTGCCCCAAAGAAGGTGGGGGTGCCTCAACTCCATGGGTTGGCGAGGGAACCCTGGCACCTTCATCTTCGCCTGCAGCAATGCAGCTTGCACGCCTGCCTGCCTGGTGTGGAAGAGCTTTGGGCTGAGGCATTTAAGAGTGGGTGTGAGGTCTCCACACTCTTTCTTCCTCTCCCCCAACAACAAGGAACAACTAAAATCAGTGTCCTTTTTGGTTGGGACCATTTGGGTTGGGTTTCTGATCCTTGCAAATAAAAAGTGACCCGGCTAACAAAATTTTCATCTTCATTTTACAGGCCAGGTAACTAAAACTCATAGAGGGAAAATGACTTGCCCAAGGTTCACACAGCCAGAAAGCAGCCAAATCTCACTGAGCTATAACACAGAAGATGCCTGGCACCTAATAGGTCCTCAATAAATGCCAGTTCCCTTCCTCCACAGACCAAGGGAAGGCAGAGTGGAGAACTGGAAGAGACATACCATGGGAACCCCTCTGAGCTCCGAGCTGCTGGTCAGATTCCAGATTCCATCTGGAACCCTCCAAATCGTGCTGGGGTCAGGTAGGAGTGACAACCAAAGCTTAGGAGTTGGCAAACAAACGGAATCAGCTGCCAGGATGTCAGTGTCTGAACAAAATTCTTGAGGATCCCACTCCCTCCAAAATATAACATCTGAGGGTCCTGGCTGCAAATCAAGGTTTCCAGGGAAGGGCCCAAAGTCCCAGCATTTCTTAGAGACTTACGCTTAGTAGGAGCTTGTGCAAACAATGTTCTCAGCATTGCCTAGGATTCTGCAGTCATTTGAGCTTTTCAAAGCTCCTACACTTCGAGGCTGGACGGAAAGCGTTTAGCCTGCAAACTCTGATGTTGGACAGAGCTGGTTGCAATCTTGGCTCTTGCCAGCTGGGTGACCTCTGGTCCATTCCTTAGCCTCTCTGAGCCTTGGTTTGCCCTGGTGTGAAATGGGCAAGACTGAAGAAGAAATCAGACAAAGGTAGAAGCTCTTATCGCAGAGTCTGTAAGCTCTTTAGCTCTGTGGCTACCCAAGTGAGTTCTACCTGAGCCTCAGTGTCCACATCTGTAAAATGGAGGTCAGAAAAGTCCCTGCCACACTAGCATCTGTGAGGCAGCAATGAAATTATGGGTGGAACAGGCGTACTCCAAGGACTGCCACTTGGTGCCAGTGAAGGGTGAGTGGCCGTGACAAGTGTAAACGGAGGCCACCCAGCCAACTGGAGGGTTCCAGGACCCATGAACGGATTTTTTTTTTTTGGCCCATGCAGTGAATTAGTTGCCAACATGTATCTCCCCTACGGATCCAGATTTCCAGCTTCTCAAAAAGAATCCGAAGCTCTGGCTACTGTGGGCCTATGTTCCTCTGTGACAGCGTCCTGGGCTGGAGCTGAGCACCAGCTCATCCAGGCCTGTGCTGTGAACGTCTCGCACGTGTGTTGTTTACGAGGCCTGCTTGGCCTCTGCAGGAATCTGGGTTTGCGAGCCTAGGAATAAATCATCAGAAGCGTGGCCAGTGATGAGGGAAAAGATTAAACCCTGCCAGGGAAACAGTCATGGGTTCCTTGGGGAATGCTGGGCCTGCAGCTGGGTCCACGGGGTGCTCTGAACGAGGGATGTGGGATGGAATCCTGTCTGCTCTAGCCCCTTACCCATCCGTGTTGTGGCCTGCTCTCCCTGGTCTACAGGAAAGCCACTTAGTTGCTTCCTTAAAGCCCGTATCTGCTTCCCCCCACTCCCAGCCCCACTTTCAGACCTCTCTGAAGCCTCCTTTCTTTCTCTACTCCCCACTCGGCCAATTAAACAAAAACGATGGGATAAGAAACAATAGGGTGAGGAGGACTGACTACTTTAGTCTGCTGAGGCCTCTCTGAGGAGGTGTTTGAGTGGAGATTTGAGGGATGCAAAAGAGCTGATTGTAGGAAGATCTGGGGACAGGGAGTTCTAGGAAGAGGTAATAGCAAGTGCAAAGGCCCTGAGGCAGAGAAGAGATTAACATGCAAGAGGAAGAGAAAGGAGAAAGGTATACCAGGGGCTGAAAGGAAGCAAGGGATACTAGAGATGAACTCAAAGAGAGAAGTGAGGAAGGCTTTAAAGACCTGATAGACGTTTTTGTTCTGAGAACCATACTAGCCAAAGAGGGCTTCTCAGCTGGCTAGTGACATGACCTAATGTAGGTTTTAAGATCCTCCAGCTGCATTTGGTAACAGCCTGTAGGGGCAGTGGAATAGAAGCAGAAATCTTGTCGGGCCTGGACAAGACAGGCTTGGTGTCTACAATAATCCCGGCTAAGCAGCCGGATGTGTAAGGATGTGTAATCCGAGGCCTGAGCGGCCTGTCCTGCCGGCTTTATCCTGACCTTGGCTGGGATGACCCAAGTCAAGGTGGGTACCCCAGTGCCCCAAGGCCACCCAGAGCTGAGACCCTCCCCATAGTTAGGGACAGAGGCCAAAGGGAGCTCTCCTCTGAGGGCAGAGGGTGGCAGGCTCACCCAGGCCTCCCCTACCCTCTACCCCTTCCAGTTTGGGGAGTGCATCTCTGCCCTAGAGTCCTCCTGATGGGGGCCATGCTGTACAAAAGCACCGTGTCAGGGAATGGAAGGGATTTAATCTTTCATTTAGCAAACATTTGTGAATTACAGCAGTGACCAAGACAGACCTTGTCCTTAGGAAACTGGCATTTGGGTGGGGGAAGCATTTATAAAATGAGGGACTATACTAGTAAGTTGAGGTACTACAAAGGCAAGAAAAGGCGCTAAGGGGATAGAGAGTGACTGGGTGTAGAGGGTAGGGTTTCTCTGAGGAGGTGACATCTGAGCTGAGAACTGAAGAAGGATCCAGCAATAGGCCGATCGGAGAGGGGCATCTAGGACAGAGGTTCCCAACCTTTTTTTGGCCATGCCCCACCTAAGCATCTCTAAAATCCTGATGCTCCCCACCCCCCCGTGACATATAATTCTTTTTTTAAAATTTAATATATTTTATTGATTTTACAGGGAGGAAGGGAGAAGGATAGAGAGTCAGAAACATCAATGAGAGAGAAACATTGATCAGCTGACTCCTGCATGCCCCCACGAGGGATGAGCCCACAACCAAGGTACATGCCCCTGACCCGAATCGAACTCAGGATGCTTCAGTCCGCAGGCCGATGCTCTATCCACTGAGCCAAACCGGTTAGAGAACATATAATTCTTATTATTCAAAAAGTGAACTCCTATTCATGTGGAGGAAGCCTAAAAGGCCATTAACTTGGTCTAAACAAGCTCCCAAAGAATATGGCATCCACGAAAGAGAAAAATAAAAGAACAAAAGGAGCCCTGACCAGTTTGGCTCAGTGGCTGGAGCGTCGGCCTGTGGACTGAAGGGTCCCAGGTTCGATTCCAGTCAAGGGCATGTACCTTGGTTGTGGGCACATCCCCAGTAGGTGGTGTGCAGGAGGCAGCTGATCAGTGTTTCTCTCTCATTGATGTTTCTGACTCTCTATCCCTCTCCCTTCCTCTCTGTAAAAAATCAATGGAATATATTAAAAAGCAAAAACAAAAACACACACACAAAAAACGAAAGGACAGTTGAAGTACTGAGGAAGAAATCACTAAGAAATTGTTTTTTAAAAAAAGAAGTGATATGAAAAAATAGCAAATGAGGTTTCAAAACACAATAGAGAACTGAAAATAAATATGTCACTATATATTTATATACTGTATATGAGGCCCCTAGAACCATAAGAAATGCAAAAAATTCACTGATAATAACTCATTCTTGAATTGCCCCCCTTAACAATCAAATTGCCCTCCTGTGGGGCCTCTGCCCCATGTTGGGAACCACTGATCTAGGAGAAGGATGAGATTCTAATCTTCACAAATCCCCAGTTGGCACTATTACTTCCATTAATTGAGCACTTATTTTGTGCCAGGCCCTGTTCTAAGCAATAAGCTGTTTATACTCAAAACAATCCATTTTTGTCATTCCATTTAATAGATGAGCCACAGAGAAGTTAATTACTTCATCCAAGGCCACACAGCTAGCAAGTAAGAGATTTAAATGCAGGTCTGCTCTATCCTCCGATTTACAGTGGGGCCTTGACTTACGAGTTTAATTCGTTCCATGACGGAGCTCGTAACTCAAATTACTCGTATGTTAAATCACTGTGACGTTTGCTGCGCCAACTAGCGGTGGGGTATCTGAAGCTGGCTTGTAACCCGAAATTTAGCTCGCAACTCAACTCAAAGCAAAAAATCAGCCGAGAGACAGCTCATATCTCGAAAAACTTGTTAGTCGGGACACTCGTAAGTCAAGGCCCCACTGTATATGGGCTGTTCCTATCCTCAGAGCCAGGGAGGAGAAAAATTAATTGTTGAGCACTTACCTTTGGCTTCTGTCATCTTTACCCGGCCTTACCTCTGAAGGCCACCCATGGTCCCCTGCCATGCACACCTCTATCTTCCTCTTCTGAAAACACCACTCTGTCCACCTCCAGATCTGAGAGTGGCCATGTCTCTCAGGCTGTTCCAATCAGCACATTCCAACCCTCCTAGTGAAAGTGATTGGCTAAGGGGTGAGCATGTGACACAAAAATGGGCCAATGAGAATGAGTCCTGGGACTCTGGCTGGAACTATTTGGGAGGAGGAACTGTCCTTTGAGTGGGACTCTCCAGAAGCCCAGAGAGCTTACTTGAGGATGAAGCCCACTCAGGGGGAGCCAGAGACAAAAGTTGGCGAGAGACTGAGTTGCAATGACAAGTCCTAACGATATGGTTCAAGGGCATGTGTATCTGGGCCAGAAGCCAGAGCTACTTCTGGACTTTCCAATTGCATGAGCCAATAAATCATCCTCCCTTTCTGTTCTAGCTTAAGCCAATTTGAATTGGATTTCCGTCACTTGCAACTGAAACCAGAATACTTTTTTCCTCCTGGAATGCCCTCCCCGCTCTGCTTTCCTGCTACCAACAGTATTATTCTTTCTATTACCATGAATATAACCACCACTGCCATCACCAATGCCATAACTACTTTCATCAATAGTCCTAGTACCACTGCCAGTAATAACACCATCATCGCCACTGTGAACACAATGACCATTACTGCTCCTAGGATTGATGGCGGTACTACTACTATTACCTCTATTAATGTCCCACTGTCCATTTGTAAACCTCTCCCCAGTTTACAACTTCACAATCCATGCTGGGTATTGTGAGTGCCATTGTAGGGAAACTTAAGTTTACAAAGGTGACAGAATCTGCCTACAGCCATAGGCAATGCGACTCAGACTTTTATTCATTCATTCACTCACTCACATGCTCATCCCTTTATTAAAGAAATGTCATTGACTGCCCTCTGTGTGAGGACAGGCTCCACTAGACGCTGGGATGCAGGGGTGAACACAGGCCTAGTTCCTGCCCTCACTGAGCTGCCAGTCCCATGGGCTCCAGGACATACCAAGGAGCCTCCCTCACATGCCACAGAGGAAGCCTGGCCAGGATCACTCCCTCCTCCCCAGGGGTCTGACACTATAGCCCAGTTGGCAGGCAGAATTGGACTGTGGATTTTCCCTCTTATCTGAGCTGCCTTGGGCAACAGACTCAGCCTCTGAACTTTTCTCCCCAGCAGACAGTGAATTCCTTGTGTAGGGAGGGTGAGGGGAGGGAATCCTGATTTTACTTCTGTCTGGGCGGATAGTAGGAACTCAGTAAATGCTTATTAATGCATTGTTTTTCAGAGGCAGAACTACACATCCTTCCTTCCACCCATGTACCCACCTTTCCATCCATCCATTTATCCAACATCCATTCAATTTCTTTCTTTCACCTATCTTCCATTTTTGTATTCCCCAAAATGCAAGCATCACCCATTTTCGTCCCTCTTTCTCCTTTCTTCCTCCCATCTACCCATCTACTCAACTTTCAATCTGTCCATTCTTCCACTTTCCTTCTTTCCTTCTTTTCCCTCTTCTCTCCCTTCATTCTTTCCTCCTTCTACTCTTTCTTCCCTTTTAATTCATCCATCTTCCATCCACTTATCCATCATCAAACATCCTTTAGTTTTCTATAATCCATCCATCCATCCATCCATCCATCCATCCATCCATCCATCCATCCATCCTTTTCTCTCCCTTCATTTCCTGTATTTGTCTTTGTTTCCATCTTTCTTTTAATCAATTATTTACTCATCCTTTCAGCATGTCAGGCCCGGTATCAGCTGCTATGGATAAAGGGTTCACCACCTGATCCCTTTCTCAGAAAAAACGCATTCAAACCAGACCAGGGCTGCTCAGGCCCGGGCCCCTTTCCCTATCCCTATAGTCTTTTTCCTGAACCCTCCAAGGCACCTCAGCTCTCATTAAGGCATTTTTTTTTCTTGCCTATGTTTGGAATCTTCCCTGGAGTTCTAGCCCATGGGCCAGGCAGAAACTATATATACAACCACCTTTTCTGGCTCTTTGTAGAGCTGTTCTCAACCCGTCTTCAGAGAACACAGCCCTGGGCAGGGCCAAATTGCTGCACAGCTCTGTACAAAAACTACAATCCTCCTTGAGCATCTACCGTGTACTGGCGTAATGGGGGATGTTCCGGAAAAGATGATCTCCAATTTCTGAGTCCTAAGGTCCCGTCTGGGTTCACCCCTTTCCTTTCACCCATGCTGGGGGAGGAAGCTGGGAAAGGGGAGCAACTAACCAGTCACTAAGCCAGTCTGTGGCAGAACCAGGACTGGATTTAGGGTCTCCTGACCTGGCTTTCTGTCCCGTGCCTGTCTCCCCCATCTGCCAGTTCTCCTTGGGCAGTGAAGGATGATTCCAGCCTCCAGGTTTTTGCTCTTGCTATGCTTCTTCCCAGCCCGCTTCTCCAGAAGGTTAACATTTTCCTGGCTCTTAGCAATTTGCAAAAGAGCTTGCAAGATGGAACAAACAGCTAAAACCTTGATTCTCTCAGCCGATTTTTGAGGCACTCTGAGTTACTACAAGACTTGTCTTCCCTGACGACCCAGCCCCAATCCCATTCTTCCTTTTAAAACTCTTCTTTCCGGGTTTCCTGAGCGGTGCTTGGTCCCCCCTGTTACAGCCAGCCAGGCCAGCCAGGGCTTGAACACTCAGCCTCCTTACAAACCATGATTTGTAGGCAAACAACTGAAGCCGGCCGCGTGTCTAGTTCCAGGAGGGGTGCTGGGCCACCTCTCACCAGCTCATGGAGGAAATAGAGGTGGCCCAAGGGTGGCCTAATTTTCCAGTTTCTCAAGACAAACGGAAGTCTATTTTGTGTGTGTGTGACATCTCCCAAATTGTTAATGTTGGCAATTAATTAAAATATGTAAATGCAGTTCAGTTCAATCAATACACATTAACAGGCGAGATCTGCTCCCTTTCTCCCTCACAAGCTCATCTGGTAGCTGGTTGCCTCCTCCCCCACAAATTGCCACTGAGAGCCGCTCCAAGAAGAGCGCATTGCTTTGAATACAAACGACATAATAACAGTAGCAGCTAGCAGGAACCGGCCATCCAAACACGCAAACCACCCCTGTGAGAGGCTGGTATTGTCATTTTACAGATGAAGAAAACAAGAGCCTCAGAGAGGTTAAGGAACATGGCTAAGGTCACACAGCTAAGAGACAGCCTGGATTTGAGCCCCGGTCTGTGTGACTCCAAAACTGTGATCTAGCCCCATGGAGGTGGCACGACCCCGTAGGAGGCATTTGGAAATGTGAAGGTGGACAGGTGTTGCTGATGGTTACAGTGATGGGGTGGGGGTGCTACTGGCGTTCAGTGGGTGGGAACCAGGGGTGAGGGGGACATCCTGAGATGCCCGAACAGTCCTGCATCATGAAGTCTTATCTAGCCTCCAATGCCTATGGTGCCCCCAGTTTTCTCTCTTCCCCCACAATGGAAGCCATTATTGAGTGCCAGCTGTATGCCCAGGGATTTTAGCTTTAAAAGCCTGATAAGGTAGGTACTGTTAGTACCTCCATTTTATAGATGGGACAACTGAAGCTTGGAGCAGGAGGGTGGGAGGTTATATGACACGGCAGCAGGGCCCAGACTAGGATGAAAAAATGTTAGGGTGCAAAGTTTAAGGGAATTCTAAAAAACTCAGTAATCATGCAATGTTTTAGAAAATCATGCAAAACAATCCATGATGAACAAAATGTCTAAATCTTCCATAAAGACAGGATCTGCCATGTGGCGCTATAGTGGAGTCTGAGGGAAAAGGAGAAATTACTAATACTGATCCTGGATCTTTGTGCCCTAGTGGAGTGCCTCACTGGCCTCACCTTAGTCCTGGCGCTCTATGGCAGAGCCAGGGTTGGAACCCAAGACCATACTAAGTGTACCTTACTCTTTGTCACTAGCCTCAGTAAGATGGGGAGTGGGGGTCAGGCCTTGATTGTGACTGGTTAAATCATAGGCCCCGAAAAACCGCGATTTGTAAGGCAGAAGACAGGCCTTTAATTAGAGTCAGGAGGGTGGGTAGTGGCTAATACTAAGTCCCCTTATAGGTGCTGTATTTATCGCTGGCTTGCTCACAGATTCTGGAGGCCTCTTTAGAAACCTGTTCATAAAAAATTGGGTAAACAGTTATTTCTACCCTGAGAGAAGGAAAAGGACGTTGGAGCAGGGCGGCTGTAACAAAGGTGGGCTCTGGGGCCTTCGGATCTGGCATAAACCCCAGCCTTGCCACTGACCGGCTGTGTGGCCTTGGGCCAGTCGCACCCCTCTCTGAGCCTGTTTCCTCATCTGCAACGTGGAGATGAGAAGACCTACCTTGTAGGCGGCAAGGAAGATTAGAAATAACACAGGAGGCTCACACCCCTTAGGGGTTTGGTTCCAAGAATAACCACGTGAGATGAACACTCATCGTTTACTTTTGAAAATCCCTACCTTTCAATTGTGAGCACCTGAAACTTGGCAGTTCAACAGGCCAGAGGCAATCTGATTTATTTCAGATGCGATCTCCCTCTAGGAGGCCGGGAAGTACATGTCTACTGAGGGGGGTGGTAGGGAAAGATGAAAGAGTGAAGGAGTAAGTAGAGAATGTTTCTCTTTCTCTTCAAGCAAGAAAAATTCAGTTCTCATGAATTAGACGTTGGATAAAGTAACCCTGTTCTTTTTTTTAATAAATTTTTTTCTTTATTGATTAAGGTATTATATATGTGTCCTTATTCCCCCATTGCTCCCCCCACCTTATGCCCTCACCCCCCTGGTACCTATGTCCATTGAAGAAACCCTGTTCTTGCTAAAAGTCTGTGACATCTCAACAAGATCATTCTGGTTCTGGTTCTAAGAAACCATCGGCAGGGGTTCCAGACCTCCCGTGCTGCCTGCTTCCGGCCTTAATCGCACATGGGAGCTGGTTAATATCCCCAGAGTGAGTCTGGACTGGCTGAGAATTTAGAGTGGATCCAGCCAGGGGCTGCGGGCTTCCTTGGGAGTCTTTAGTAAGGCTGGCTCAGATTGGTCAGGAGATCATTTGTGCTGGTCTTGCCTCTTTACTTCCAAGGATAACTACCAAGGATGTGCACAACTGGAAAAAAAGACCAGCCACTCTGGGGTGTGCCAGGACCCTGATGATGGCCACATAAGTAAACAAACCATCAGGCTGAGAATGGAAAGCTCAACAGCTATCAAGCATGGTCCTGTACTCAGAGGCTGGCTGTTGGCTGGAGGTTGGGTGCAGTGGTTCTCAGCAGGGTGATGCTGCCCACAAGGACATGTACTGGAAATCTGTGAGGAGGTGGCAAGGATGGGAGAGGATGCCTCAGGAGACAGTGCTGCTTATAATTCCCCAAACCTCCACTCTGACTCCGTTTGACATATAAACATACCAAACATCTTCTGCCAAAGCTTTAACATCCCCTGAACTTTCCTGAAATGTAACCATTGTATAAAGTTCCGTTCAGAGCTTTACCAAGACTTATTCACCACACCGGGAGAAATCAGGCAGCTGATGGCAATGTGCCTGTGGTATCAGCTCTCAACACACCTGGAGCTCTCTGTGTTGGCCATGGTCACACGCATGATGCTTCTATGTATAGTGTGAGGACTGGACACCTTCATGGTGTTTTCCCGTGTCATTGTCAGGACCAGGCATTTACATACTGAAATGCCTACAAGGTTAGTATAGATTCCTTTCCTTGTAATTCTCCTTTCTATTACAGTTAGGACATTCTATTGGTTTTGGGGGAAGTTATAGTCGTATATTACCTACGGATACGATTTTCATTTTAGGAAAGTAAGTGGTGACAGCAATTAACAAAGTATTTGTTATCTCGAAAAGGGGCTTAGGGTTTGGGGGTAGAGAACGGTTACCCTGAATGGTGTGTGTGTGTTTATACATCTCACACACTCAGGGCTGCCTTCCTTGAGCCTCTCCTCCCTCCCTCCCTGTTTGGGCCACATCTCTCTGCTTAAGTTTTCAGAGCATTTGCACCTTTTCTTTGCAGAACGTATTAGAACCAAAATGCAGGGTCTGGCTAAGGCTGAGAGTGAACACCTTCCTAAATTTTGTGCCCTGGGCACCTCACTCGCCTCACCCTCTTCCTGGCCCTGCCAACATGATTTTAGATATTTAGGCATTAGCTGTAATGCCTGTCTCTGCTCCAATGCGGGGGGTTCCAGTGCAGGGACCACTCTGCTGTATTCACTGCTCTACCTACAGCACCCTGCATGATACCCAATGCATTGTGGTCACTGGTTGAATGAAGGGCTGTATATTTCATATATCCTACATAATAAAAGCCTAATATGCTAAGTATCCAGTCATCTGGTCATCCGTTCAACCAATCAAAGTGTAATATGTTAATGATATGCTAAGGCAGTTCAACTGCTCATGACATGCACTGACCACCAGGGGGCAGATGCTCTGACTGGTAGGTTAGCTTGCTGCTAGGGTCCGGCTGATCAGGACTGAGCAAGATGGGCCAAACATGCCCTGGAGCCCTCCTACGGTCTCTCCCCGGCTCCAATCATGCTCTGGTGGGGTCCCTCGGCCTGGCTTGTGCCCTCTCACAATCCAGGCTGAGGGACCTCCTCCCCATCCCCCAGTGCACGAATTTTGTGCACCAGGCCTCTAGTATGAAAATAACAATTAACACATTTTAACTTTATAGCAAGTTTAAAAATTATCAGTCCTAGGCCTGGGCCAGGTCTGCAAAAGCTAGTAGCAGAAAGACAAGCAAATTATTGCAAAGCAGAGTGAGGTGGACAAAAGGTGAGGAGTGAGCCCAATGCCTGGAGAAACCAGGGTGCAGGGGAAAGGGAAGACTTCCAGCAGGAGGGACCACTTGAGTCATGGGGGAGACCAGTTTGCCAGGCAGCCACTGGCCATCCAGTCTAACCTCTTACCTACAGGGTGTCCCAAAAATGTATACACCCTTTAACAGCTGATAGCTCAATTTTGAAAATAAAACGTATTTTAATAAACACTGCTTTTTTAATTATTCAAAGTGTGTGTATACTTTTGGGGGGTCACCTGAGACATAGATGGGGAAACTGAGGCTGATTCTAGGTTCAGCTCTGCCATGTTTATCGTGTGACATTGGCCGTCTTTCTTCTTCTTAGGGCCGCAGTCTCTCCATCTGTACAATCAGTGACCTCTAGGACAGCCTGACCTTCCAGGACAGAGGTCTCCAACTGGTGACTCTCGGACTGAATGCCACCTGCTGATGCTCATTACCTGCCTGATGCCAGGACATGTTTGAGCTGATCACCTATGTCTGAGGCCTGCATGAGGGCTAAAGACTTTGTAAATTAGATGCCAACAGTTTAGGTTACACCTAGAAACACTGGTTATCAACCAGGGGCAATCCTACCCCAGGGGACATTTGGCAAAGTCTGGAGAAAGTTTAGGTTGTCATACCAGGAATGGGTGAGGGTTGGGGTAGGGTTGCTGCTAAACATCCCACAGTGCACAGGAGAACACCCACAACAAGGAATCCTCCTGCCTGAAATGCAATAGTGCCAAGGCTGAGATGCCCACCACAAAAATGAAGTCCCATTTCTGGGCAACACCGGCTCCTGGGAAGGTCCCACAGGGTCCTGATGTCTTTGTATTTGGTAATTAATTACCAGCACTTCCACTGTTGTCTGGAACTGTTCTCTGATTGTTCTGTCTCCATGCTTTCTTCCTGTGAGGCCTGGGCTCCCTGCTGGCCTCAAGTGCAGGCCTTGCCTCTTGTCTCTGATTCAAACCTCAAAGCACCCTGGACATACTCCCTGCCTGTAGGCCCCTCTTTTCCACATGGGCAAACAGAAGCACAGAGAGTGTCATTGGCTTGACTGGATCACACAGCAAAGGAAGTGCTGGAGCTGGAATTTGAACTCAGATACCCTGACCCCCAGCTTGTTCTTGGACACTTTATTTCTGACAATGGACTTCCCTTGGGGTTCAAGTGTTCTGTGTCCTCTCTGCTCACTGCTCTCCATGCCTTTCTGGTTAGGACCAAGCTCTAAAGTTGCACTGGAAACAGAAACAGAAGATTCTTTGAATTCCCTGCCTTGGAGATGTGCTGAGGCTTTGAGTTAGATCTCAGAAGGACTTCCTGACAGTGGCATGTTCGGGTGGAATGGAGGAGTGGCATGAATGGTGGGGACTCAGGTGGCAGCACAACACAGGGCTGAGCAAACAGGCTCTGGAGTCAGACCTGCGTTCCAGAGTTTGATTTCAGCCCAGACCTAGGACAAATTCCTTCCCCGCTCAGAGTCTGTTTTTCATCTGGGCCTTGGAGAGACACAGATGCGGCATTTTCCCCAGAGCCACCTGAGGCAGTGGGGCACGTGTGTATGGAGTAGGGGGGAAGGGGCAGGCAGTGAACCAGAAGACCCTGGGTTCAAGTCTCAGCTCTGCGACTTACCCTGCTGGGTGACTCTTATTGAGAGAGAGAAAGAAGAAACACTTTTCATATTGTTTAAGCCACTGCTATCTGGGTCTCTATCACAACAGCCAAATCTATATCCTAAATGATTCTGAGAATGATGGGGGGCATACTAAGTGGGGTGATCAATAATGGCCTTTGTGAGAGGAGATGTTTGAGCTAAGATCTGACTGTGAGAGGAATGTAAGGCAGAGACCCCCCAGGCAGAGACCAGAAAGTGCAAAGGCCCTGGGGTAGGAGAACCCCCCACCCCCACCCCAGGGTTCCCATAGTTTCAGGGCACATCCCACCAACAGGCTGTGCTATGATTATCCTTAGGGTTCTCATCCTGTGGCTTGATTTCTCTGAGTCTTAGTGTTCTCATCTGAGAAATGGGATAAGAACTGTACTTTCTTGATAGGGCTTTCATGAGGATTGGTTGAGTTAATACATATAAGGTTTTTAGGATGGTGCCTGGTGCATAATGGGTGCTCAATAAACGATGAATCTGTTCCCTGTCTTCACCAAAAAAGAGTTGGTCTCTTAACTGTATGCTTCCCAAAGTCAGAGGGGAGACTCGCTGATGACTTAATGTGCAAGAACAGCTTTCTCAGATGGAAATTCTCTCTCTCTCACACCTCCCTCATCTCTCTTTTTCAATTCTGTCCATCATCCATCCTTTCATCCACCCATCCATCATCCATCTACTTAGCTACCATCTCTCTGTCTATCCATCCATCATCCATTCATCCATCCACTTGTCCATCTATCATTCATATATCTATCCACATAACTACCTGCTCATCCACCTGTCCATCCACCAATCCACCTATCTCTCCATCCATCCATCCATCCATCCATCCATCCATCCATCCATCCATTACCCATTTATCTATTCAGTTGTTCATCTATTATTCATCTATCCATCCATCCATCCATCCATCCATCCATCCATCCATCCATCCAGACAGCAATCATTTATGGAAAGACTGTGCCAGATTCTGGGGATGCAGAAGCTAAATAAATCCAATCTATGCCCTTGAAGAGCCCAAGTCCCTCAGGCAGGGTAAGTACCTAAGTTGCCTTATAAAACATGACAGAGTATAGAGTTTGAACACCCCCTCTGCCACTTCTCTCATAAGACCTTGAGATAGTGATTTCACCTTCCTCAACTTTTACTTCCTATCAGTAAAACAAGGGTGATAACCTTTACCTCCAAAGATTAGATGAAATAAGGAAGATAAATTACCTTTTACGAGGCTTGGCACATGGTAGGCATTCAAAATATGGTTCTTATTATCCTAGTGGAAACCAGAGAAGGTTTCTTGGAGGCTTCCAACCTTGATATAAAAGGCGGGAACAGCCCTAGCTGGTTTGGCTCAGTGGATAGAGTGTTGGTCTGAGGACTGAAGGGTCTCAGGTTTGATTCCCGTCAAGTGCACATGCCCGGGTTTTGGGCTCAATCCCCAGTAGGGGGTGTGCAGAAAAGGGGAGGGGAGTTCTAGGCAGAGGGCGCAGGAATAGCAAAGTCAGGGAAATTCAGGCTCATGGAGGGGCCAGTGGCAGAGGAATGCTCTGGTTCCCTCCCTCAGTGTTCTTGGGCAGCTGGGGCCAGAGAACTACAAAAGACAGGGGATGGGATAGGATCTGAGTGGTGAGGACCTGCGGCCCAGGTGACCCAGATAGCCACAGGCAGACAGAACTGGGTCATGGGCATTAATCTCTGCCACACGACAGGCTCCCCTCCACCCACCATCTGGGCTGGTGGGGCCTGGCTGGGTGGGAGGAGGCTTGTTTTGACACTTGGCTGTTCCGTGGGCTCTCAAACTTAACAAGGTCAAGTGGAGCTCTTGATCCCCTACCACCTGTTTCTAACTGGGTTCTTCCTGTTTTGGCAAATGGCACCTCCGTCCTCCCGGATCCTCAAGCCACAAACCTGAGAGCCTTCCTCGGCTGCTGTCTGCCCACCAGCAGATCCCGTGGGCTCTGCCCGCAAAACAGGTCCAAAGTCTGACCACTTTCCCCGCCTCCACCGCCACACCCTTGTCCAGGCCACTGACACATCCCGTAGGACTACTGCAGTGGCCCGCTCACGGGTCTCTTTCTTCTCACCTTTCAGGTGTCAGCTCAGGTGTCACCTCCACAGGGAAGCGGTCACTTCCCTAAGCCTTCCTGGATTGAAGGGACACGCTTTCAGGGCTCTCAAAGCACCTGGTCCTTTCTTTCTTGACAGATTCACTGTAGGTTCTAGAATGCAGGTTCTATGAGGGGACAGGAATTGTGTCTGTCTTGATCCCTTATGTATCTCCAGTTCCCTGGAACACAGTAGGTGCTCAATAAATGTGTGTTGGATGAATGCATCCACAAGGCCTTTCCCAGTGGAGAAGATGAGGAGGCTTCTCAGAATCTGAATCACAGACTCATGGGCGTATTTTTGAAACATGTGAACGGTGAGCCTCCTAAAGATCATCATCGCCGCCCTAACTGGTTTGGCTCAGTGGATAGAGCGTTGGCCTGTGGACTGAAGGGTCCCGGGTTCGGTTCCGGTCAAGGGCATGTACCTTGGTTGCGGGCACATTCCCAGTAGGGGGCATACAGAAGGCAGCTGATTGATGTTTCTCTCTCATTGATGTTTCTAATTCTCTATCCCTCCCCCTTCCTCTCTGTAAAAAATCAATAAAATATATTAAAAATAAATAAATAATCATCATCGCCACCATGCCCATTGTACAGATGTGAAATCTGAGGCCCAGAGAGGGGAAGGAACCACCCCTCAGGTACATAGCCCTGCCTGCAGTTGCAGGACCGTGGCTGGAACCCAGGCCTCTCAGCCAGGGCTTCTTCTCGGTCATGGCCTCACGGAATCCTCCTGATAGTCCGGGCAGCTTGCAGACCCTGACACACTGGCTGGCCCTCCTCACAGCTGGTGCCAGACACCCCATCTTCCTCTGCCTCATTGGGGGTCTCTTCCAGATTTGTTGGCTTCTATAAGACCCAATAGGAAGCAGAAAAACCACAGCCTTCTGCCCTCTGAGGTTTCCCTTGTAACTGCTGGAGGGGGTGGGGGTGCAGCTAGCAAGGCAAGATGGGGAGTTTGTGCTGCCTCTGAGGTCACAGCTAAGGGTGGCCTATCCCCAGAGCCCTTGCCCAGGCTCTGTCCTGAGTCCTGCCTCCTGCAGATTCTAGATGGGAGGGTGGGTGGTACTCAGGCCAGATCAAGACAGTGCACCTCAGTTTGGTGGAGTGGCCTTGGAACAACCTTTCTCTGAGCCTCAGTCTCCCTCTGTGTAAAACAGGTTGAAACCATTGACAGGGAAGTGAGAAATCTTTCTTGCTTCCATTAGAAAATACCGGCAACCACAGTTTGAGCACCTACTGTATGATCTCTTCTAAGCGCTTTGATTGTAGCTCTCAAGCCTTTCAGAAGCGTTGCCAGAGCAAGAGATACACCCCAGAGAGCACACTCCTCTGAAATAAACGCCCACGACTCATATCCTTATCATGATGACCACTCGGGCGTTTGTTCTTGTTTTCTCAATGGTGGCTGGGACCCAATAAATTGATTTTATGACCTTCAGTTTGAAAAGCACTGTGTTAACGCACTTAAACCTCACAAAGCCCTACAAGAGAGAAACTATTAATACCCCCACTTTAGAGATCAGGAAAGGGCTTCTGAGAATAATGGAGCAGAGAGGCCGAGCCAGACCTCAAACCCGTATCAAACCCGTAACTGGTGTGCTCCATGCCCCTTTAAGGGCTCCGGGGGTAAGCAGGGCCCCTTCCTGGGATGGGGCCATGGAAACCTTTCCACGATCCCCTGGCAACTCATTTGGTTTCCCTAAGCAAGATGTCAGGTTAGTAAAACAGATCCCAGAGTTTAATTAAAATAATGATCTGCTCCAGAGGAAGGGCGCCAGGGCCAGCCAGAAGGGGAAGATTAATTACAGTTTTGCTAGAGGGAGAGGGGGAGAGAAGGTGAGTGAGTGTGAGAGAATATGGTAAGAGAGAAGAGAAAGGAAGGAAAAAAGAGGAAAGAAAGAAAGAGAGGGAGAGAGCGTGCGTGTGTGTGTGTGTGTGTGTGTGTGTGTGTAAGTGAGGGAGGAGGAAAAGGGTAGCAATAGCAAAGGAGGAGGGAGAGAAAGGGCAAGGGGGAGAGAAGAGACTGAGAGAGAGCCTGTCTCACCCGAGAAAAGCAATAATGTTTTGATTAGGCTGTGTTCCACAATGGCCTCCTCCACCCTCCCCTACCCAAGCACCTTTCTACAAGATCCGATCTTGTCACCCTCTGCTTTAGAGCCTTCTATGGCTCCCTAGTGCCTTCAGAATAAACCCAGACTCCATACTGTGGCTCCCAAGGATCTGTCTCCCGCCACACCCTCCCCTCCTCTCTCTTTCCCACACTCCTCACCTCCCCCAGCCCCAGTTCCCTCTCCCCCTCTCCACACTAGGCTGTTCCTATGGGCCACAGGAGGGCTATGCTCTCTTGGCAATCATCTGGTCTGTGCTAACTCCAGCTTCTCTTTCAAGGTTTCTTTAAATATCACTTGCGGGCAGGCACCAGGCTGACCCTGACCGGCAACACCCCCTTCCTGAGTGCATGGTTCAGGGGAGGAGACGACAACACACAAGAAAACCAATCGAAGGAGAGAGGATTTAAGGCAGGGATTGGCATCAGGTGGGACAGCAAGCAACCAACCTGTCTGAGCAGCCCGTGTGTGCCAGGCCCTGCTCAGAATGCTGTGTGCATTTAGCTGTCTCATCTTGCTCCAGCCCTGAAGGTGGGAGCCTTCGCTGCCTGCCCCCCTATGAGTGGCCAAGCAGGCTGCCTGCAGCTTAGGAGGGCAGAGCCGGTTCCACTTGGGGAAGCTGGCTTTTGTTTTGATTTTTAAAATTTTTTAAAAAGTTGATTTCAGAGAGGAAGGGAGAGGGAGAGAAAGGTAGAAACATCAATGACGAGAGAATCATTGATCAGCTGCCTCCTGCATACCCCCTACTGGGGAGCAAGCCTGCAACCCGGGCATGTGCCCATGACCAGAATCAAACTGGGACCTTTCAGTCCCCAGGCTGATGCTCTATCCACTAAGCCAAACTGGCTAGGGTGAATCTGGCTTTTGAAACCACCAGGCTTCATGGTGGCTCTACACAGCGGGGGGTGAGTGGGTAGGTGGGTGGGGGCAAGGAGGGAGAGAGAGCTGGATATTTGGTGGCCCGAGAAGGTAATCTTTGAGCTGAGGCAGACAGGGGGCTGGCCATGCAAAGATGAAGGAAGGATGAGTTGGCTAAAGCAGTGGGATATTCTGAGCCCGGCCCCACCTCAGCCCCCACAAGTTTCCATGCTTCCTAAAATGTGCTTGGCCCTGGCCAGCCTGAGTGTTGGGAAGGGCCAGCGCCAAGTCCACTGAAGGCCTGTGACAGGGTGCTGTGCGGTTTCCTCTCTGTGGGTGACCTGAGGAAAAGTCTAGGGGACCCAAGAGGGGAGGGGCCACCAGTCTTTCCAGCAACCAGAGGTCAAGAGAGGGCCATGCCTGTCTCTTGGAATATCATGTCTTTTCAGTTGTCATAGATGTGGCTTCATTCATTCGCTCCCTCCTGCCTCCTCATAGCCCACTTGCCCCTCTGAAGGCCTCTTTAACCTCATCTCCTACCACTCGCCCGCTCACACGTTCCACTCCAGACGCTCTCCCAATATACGGAGCTAAGTTCTGCTTCAGGGCCTTTGCACTGCAGTGCCCTCTGCGTGGAATGTTCTTCTCACGCTGTGATGCTGTTATTAATGAAGCCTCAGCTTCAGGAAGTGGTTGGGGTGGGAAAAAGAGGGGTCATTATGTCCAGACCTCACAATCTCTCAGGGTCTTAAGTAGAGTTTTCAATATATAAGTATAAGGTTGGTTGATCACTATATCATTGTTTACTAGATAAAAAAAAATGTGGAAACAACTTCAGTGTCCATCATCAGGGGAGAAATCAACAGTGGGTCAGCCACACAGTGGAATACTATGCAGGTGTCAAAAAGATGGAGGGCATTCAATATGCACGGACAGGGAATAATCCTTGAGGAATGCTGATGAGAACAACATGTGTAAACCAGCTCCCATTTCAATAAAACAAAGAAAAAAGAATATACACATATATGAATCTGGATTTCCTTATGTGTGGATAAATGATTTCTGGAAGACATTGGTAACAGTGGCTGACTCTGGGGGGTAGGACTGAGGACAAGGGTGGGAGAAGGACATGTCACTGTGTGCCTTTTTGAACATTTTGACTTTCATACTAAGAAAACATATTACCTATTCAAAAAACTGATATTCTAGTATTTTTAGAACTTTGGCCTTATCTCTATATGGGTTACATACATACACAAACAGGGACACCATGGTAGCGATGAGAAAAAACTGCATTTTCAAACCACGCTACCCTTGCACCCCATCCCAGACTCACTCCTAAGAAATACCACAAATTTAAAATACAAATACATAAGTAAACAAAACAAATGGTTATCTTGTGAGCCTCACACTTCCATTGCATTGTATTTTCACGCAGGTGGGTCCAGAGCATGAATTTGTTGAACTCGGTATTTTAAATGTGCCGCAACTTTAGGAATGCCTCGTTTCTTTGGAAAACAAATTGATATTCCAGGAGTCTCAAAAAATAGAAGTCTCTCAGGCTTCTCTTGGCCTGCGGGGACCCTGTCTCAGCTCTCCGTGGGGAGAGAGCAGGCAGGCTCAGAATACAGGGGCAGCAAGCTCACGGCCCCACATTTAGCCTCTCCCGGGGGACCGGGACAAGTTCGCCAGGGGGCAGAGGCAGGGTTAGGCCTGCCCCAGGGGAACGTGGCTCCTGGTGAATGTGGGTAAGAGGGAATTCCCAGCCTGTAAGGCTGGTCTTGCTACAAACTGACTGGGGGGGTGGGGAGTGGGGGGTTTGAGGGGGACTGTCGTTTTCTGTCTCTTTTGGGAACAGCCCCTCCCAGCGCCGAGCTAGATGCTCCACCCCGCACTGTCCAGCTCCAGAGCCCGGGCTTTTTAGCCACAGCATCAGAGTGAGATGCTGATTTAGCCACGGCTGTGGCCTGACTCAAACCAAGGTCAAAGTTTCCCAACAGCCTGTGTGATGGTAGAAATGACCAGATGGCACTACTAATAAGGTATTTGAATTTAATCCATCCGTGAGCGTCACCCTTCGCTGTCTTCAGAGCTGTGTGCCCAGCCTGCATCGCGCTTGATTCTCACGACCACCCTGGAGGCAGCAGGGTTGGTTTCTTAATTCCTATTTTACAGACAGGGGAGCTGAAATTCAGAGTGGGGCAGGGCCGTGTCTAAGGTCACAGCTGGGAGTGTTACCTGTGGTCAGGGTCTCCAGTTCAGAGCTCCCTCTGAGACACCACCTGGGGGAAAAGGATGGGCCTAGCTCAATGCCTCAGTCCCTAAGGCAGTGATGGCGAACCTATGACACGCGTGTCAGAGGTGACACGCGAACTCATTTTTTTGGTTGATTTTTCTTTGTTAAATGGCATTTAAATATATAAAATAAATATCAAAAATATAAGTCTTTGTTTTACTATGGTTGCAAATATCAAAAAATTTCTATATGTGACACGGCACCAGAGTTAAGTTAGGGTTTTTCAAAATGCTGACACGCCGAGCTCAAAAGGTTCGCCGTCACTGGCCTAGGGCTTGGATGGGAGAGACCCCTTCTCACCAAACTGGCCGAGTGCTGGCCAGATGCCTCCAGTCCAGACCATCTTGCTGAGCCTGGTGATGGGGGAGGCATGTTGAGCCTCCAGTGACGGGGAATCTCAGAATAGCTAATGGATCAGCAGGACATCCCAGATCTGTCTCCAGGGTGTGTCTGTAACAGACCCACCTCTCACCAGCCCCAAAGAGATCCCCTGGTCCAGGCCACCATCCCCTTCGGCCTAGATCACTGCAATCACCTCCTCACTATCTTCCTGCTTCTGCCCTGGTTTTCTACCATAAATCACAGTCCACTTTCCACATTCATCCAGAGGGGTCCGGTTAGAGCCTAAGCCACATCATTTCATTCTCCTTTGCTCCACCCTCCACCCCCATGTCTCCCAATACACTCAGAACAAAGGCCAAAGTCCTAACAATGGCCCACAAGGCCTTGCATGGCCTGGCCTCTCCTTACCTCTCTGACCTCTCTCGCCTCACTGACTCCAGTCCAGCCACACTGACCTTCTTGCTGCTCCTGGAGCATACCAGGCACTCCTCAACCTCAGGGCCTTTGCACTTGCTGTTCCCTCTGCCACCCACCTACATGCCCATCTCCTTTCTTCACATCTTTCAGGTCTCTGCTCAGGTGCCACGTGCCCGGAAGTTTTCCCTGACCCCTTTATTTCAAACGGTACGAACCTCCCATCGATACCTGTCCCCTTACTCCTGACGTATTATATCTATGCAATGCTAGTATATATTTAATTGTGTCTTATTGTTTGTTCATTGTTCTTTTCTCCTTCTAGAATACAAACTTCATGAGCTATGAGTGCGGGGGGGGGGGGGTGGTGTGTGTGTGTGTGTGTCTTGATCCTTTTCCTGGATGGCTGTATCCTCAGCACCTACCAAGGGCCTGGTGTATAACAGATACTAAATGAAGACGTTAAAGGAACAAACAAGTAAATTCCAGGTCTTCACACAGACTCCTCCAGACTCCGCCTGGACCAGCAGGCTCTGAAATGCCTCGCGGGTCTTTCTCTCCAAGAATGCAAACCCAACTTCCTCCCGGGGTTGGGCAGTTTCTCTGCTGGCTGCGTGTCCAAGTCACTGCAGTGACAGCACCCGACAGGATGCTTTGTGACCGGGGGCAAAGTACACTCTATTTCCTCAAGGCCGTCAAGCAAACACAGTGAGAACTTTTTAGAGCTTAATTTAAAATTTATAGAGTGACATCTTGCCCCCAATGCAGTTACAAGGAAGCAGAGAGGAACCAGGGTGATTTCCTTGTAAATAACAAATGAGATTTTATGCAAAGTTGGCTTCCCTTAGGTTGGCTCCCATTTCAGAAAACCATTAGTATGCAGAAAGTAATTATTCATAATGATAGTCACCATTAACTGAGCAGCTATTAGGGGCAAGGCACTGTGTGGAGTACACTAGGTACATTGCCTACTTACGCCTCCCAATATCCTTGAACAGTATCTCTGCCTCAGGAAAGGACAGTGGGGCTCAGAGAAATAAAAAATGCCTTGCTTGATGTCCCACAGCCACTAAGAGGAGAAGTCGATATTCAAACCCTGGCTTTCTCACCCTGAATCCAAGAAAAGAGCCTCAAAGAACACTGGCACTGGCAATTTGCTGCTAAGACAGCCATGCAGACAAGCACAGGCCCGCTGGTCAGGGCCGGAAACGAGTAAGGATTCCAGGTCATCCAGACACAAAGGTGGTTAGTCATGCAGCGCCCTGAGCCCAGGCTGGGGTTATAAGGCACCGTTGGTGTATTCCTGGAAGACACTGGGGGAGCCTGGCCATGTGCGCCTGAGAGCTGCGGTGAAAGGCGAGGGAAGATGTGCTTGGAAAGCCGTCTCTGGATTCCATTAAAGCAGGTGCCTAGGAGCCCAGAGCAGCCACATGCTCACTGTCCTGCTGACTCCCTCGTGGGTCTCCCCAATTCTGAGATGACATCACAACCCAAGGCTGGGCAAAAAGACCCAGATTTCCTTTTTTCTTTTTTTTTTAAATATATTTTATTTATTTTTTACAGAGAGGAAGGGAGAGAGATAGAGAGATAGAAACATCGATCAGCTGCCTCCTGCACGCCCCCCACTGGGGATGTGCCCGCAACCAAGGTACATGCCCTCGACCAGAATCGAACCCAGGACCCTTCAGTCCGCAGACTGACGCTCTATCCACTGAGCCAAACCGGTTTCGGCAAGAGCCAGATTTCCAAGTACACAGCCCCTCAGGGGTGAGGGGCAGGGACGTGAGGGGCGTAGAGAAAACAGGGTCGGGACCTGCTTCACACTTGGCCCACGAGGCAAAATGAAATTTGGGCCAAAGCAACTCTGGCCAACATAAAGTGGTAGGAGTATCTCATCATGGGTCGGGCCCTTTAATAGTCCCGTGAAGCATTTTCGTCCAAAACCTCCTGACCTGCTGACATGCCATGAACGTGACAGCCATGTGAGTCTTAAAACATCACCCCCACATTCTTCACCACTCCTCCATCAAGAAGGGAGGTGTACGTCCCTTCCTCTTGAATTTTGGCTCTGTAATTACTTGTTCCGTGGACCACAGCTGAAGTGATGTGGTGCCAGTTTCAGGACCCAAACCTTGAGAAATAGGCATCTTTCACTTCCTGTTTCTTGGTATGACCACTCTTGGAACCCAGCCACCATGCTGTGAGGAAGCTCAAGCTACCAGGAACCACCCTCTGGCCGTGTGAGTGAGTCCCAGTCAAGCTGCCCCAGTGGACGCCATGTGTGGAGCAGAAATGAACCAGTCCCACCCACCTCTGAACATGTTGCAAATTCATGAATAAATAAAGATTTATTTCAAGCTGCTAAATTTTAGGGGCGGCTTGTTCCACAGCGATAGGTGACATTCCCAACTTGGAAGGCAGTTCCTGGGTCTTTCAGGAACCCCAAGGCCAGATGGAGGACTTTAATAACAATAGAGGCCCGGTTATTTGAAGGAGAGCTAATAAGCCAGCACGGAACACTTCATCGGCCGGCTTCTCCCCGTCTCTCTGCAGTCTCATCAATAACGAGAGCTAAGAATAGTTTTGGACTCTCCGCTATTTAAGATAGTATCCTGTGTTAACCAAACACACCTCCAGGTCCTCCGTGGTCAAGGGTGAAGGTGGCTGAGGTAGAGATGTTTTTTTCTTAATTCGGGATTTTATATATTTTTCATGGAACATGGAGTTATCTGAGAGCTACAGTCCTCTTTGGAATGCCGAAGGAAATCAGGCCATCGTGTAGGGAAGCACAGAAACCGTTCCTTGTGTCTCTTTTATTGACTGTGTGGGGCTGCCATGGGGATGGAACTGGGAAGAGGTCAGGGAAGTTCAGCTTATAAAATCTTCGTCAACATCTCTCTTTCTGGGGCTTGGACTGCCTCCAGGGAAGTAGTTTGCCTGCTTTTCATGGAAGTGGGTGTGTCATGTGATTTTAAAAGTCACTAAAACTCCATCTGCCAAACGGCCCCTCTCTTTTATTTGAAGTTAGCTACAAGTCCCAAAGGGCCATGATGCTAGGACAAGGCTCAGGCGTGCCAACAGCAGACCTGAGCAGGGAGACTCAACGCCCGCTCTGTAATGGGCAGCTGTTATCAGCATCATCCTGGAAAATACTCTCAGGAACCCAGTGAAGGTGACTGGGTACAAGCTGTGTCTAGCCAAATAGTGGAATACTACTCAGCAACAAAAAAGGAACGAACTACTGATAAATGCTACACATCGGAGGAACCTTCCCAAACATCATGCTAAGTGAGGGAAGCCAGACGCAGAAGGCCACCTATTGCACGATTCCATTTCCATGAAATGTCCAGAAGAAGCAAAGCCATAGACAGAAAGGAGACTAGTGGTTGCCTGGGCCCAGGGGTGGGATGGGGAGTGACAGCAAGTTGGCATGAGGTTTCTCTTGGAAATGTCCTGAAACTGGATCTAGAGATGGCTGCACAATTCTGTAAATTACTATAAATTATTAAATTGTACACCTTAGATGAATGAATTTTAGGGTATGTAAATCATTCCCTGCTAGAGCTGTTTTATTTTTAATTTTTTGTCAACACTCACTGGAGAATATTTTTCCATTGATTTTTTAGAGAGAGTAGAAGGGAGGGGGAGAGACACACAGAGAGAAACATCAACGTGTCTCACATCGATTGGTTGCCTCCCACACGTACCCGGATGGGATCAAGCCTGCAACAGAGGTATATGCCCTTGACCGCAATCGAACCCGGGCCCTTCAGTGGGAAGGCAAATGCTCTATCCTCTGAGCCAAACTGGCTAGAGCTGTTGTTTTGTTTTGTTTTTAAAAAAGAAGCCAGGGAAGGCAGAGGGAGGAGATGGGGTGGAGGCTGGGGGTTGTTAAGGAGATAAATGAGTATGTATTGGTCAGAAGGGATAGAAGCTATGATTTTTTTAAAAATATATATTTTATTGATTTTTTACAGAGAGGAAGAGAGAGGGATAGAGAGTCAGAAACATCGATGAGAGAGAAACATCGATCAGCTGCCTCTTGCACACCTCCCACTGGGGATGTGCCAGCAACCAAGGTACGTGCCCTTGACCGGAATCGAACCCGGGACCTTTCAGTCCATAGGCCGATGCTCTATCCACTGAGCCAAACCGGTCAGGGCGAAGCTATGATTTTTACACCTAATTGGAGTTCATAATGCCTCTGACGTCCTACCAGTCAAAAAGAGATTATATTATGAGAGGAATGAAAGCTGAGAATAACAATGATAACTGCTAGCACTTATTGAGTGTTTATTCTATGCCAGGCACTGTACGAAGGACTTTCCATGTATGAATTCATTTGCTCCTCCCAGTTCTCCACGGGTCTCTCAATGCCTGCATATCTTCTGAGCAAGAGGCACTGAGAGCTTTGACATGGACTGTCTTCTCAGGGATGTCTGTACAGCAAACGGCCTGGGGAGGTAAAGAGTTTCTCCGTTCGGGGCAGAGGGCAGAGTTGTTTCCCCAACCAGTTTAATAAAGGTAAGGTCTCACGTGGTTGCGCATCGGCCTATGAACCAGGAGGTCACGGTTCCATACCCCCCCCCCCACCTCGTGTGGGGCGTGCAAGAGGCAACTAATCAATCATTCTCTCTCATCACTGATGTTTCTTTCTCTCTCTCTCTCTCTCTCTCTCTCTCCCTTCCTCTCTGAAATCAATAAAAAATATATATAAAAAAATCAAGTCTCGCTGTGGGGCAAAGGCTGGGCAGGCGTGCCAGCAGTACTTCTTGTAAGACCGGAGGGTTTCCTAAGCGTGGGGATCTTCAGCTGTGACTAACTTAGGGGGTGCCACATCCATCTGGGCCGTTTTGCAGTGCTCCCATGGAACCTGGGGGCAAAGAGAACGGGTGTGAACACGGAGCTCATGCTGTCTGCGTGCTGCAGTAAAGTCCTTTGTCTCTGCCCCACAAGTCTCCTGTCTTCTGCCAGCGTCCACGAAACGGTGGCACGCTGGCTTGTTAGCTTCCAAGCAAAGTAAAATCTCAGACCCTCCACAGTGGTTGACGGCTGACACTGACATCAGCCCCGTTTTCCAGATGAGCACACTGAGTCCCAGAGAATTGAAACTTTCTGTTTCAGGTCACACAGCCAGCAAGTGACAGAGCTGGGATCAAAACCCAGGCAGCCTGGGAAAGGCAAGAGAGAGGAGGTAATAGCTAGAAGTGATGGGAGCTGAAGGCTCCAAAGATACACAGGTAGTGCCTCTCCGCCTCCCAACTCCGCCCTCCCCCCCTCCCCCCCGCCCCCGCTGCCCCGCCATGCTGCCTGTCCCCACATCCGGCTGCTGGGGCTGAGCAGCCAATTTTGGATGGCCGAGATATATTTAACGGTGAGTCACCCCCCCCCTCCCCCAGCAATCAGCGTGGCAGGCTCCCGAGGATGCAGGGAGTATCTCTGGGAATCCATGCCTGAGGGGTCACCATGGCAACCCCACCCAACTTGCTTGCCAGCAGCTGGGATGCCAGCACCTGAATCAAAGCAGAAAATACTCTCATAGGCCAAGTGTAGCCGAGGACAGGAGCAGGCCTGCCACACGCCACCCCAGAGGGTTCACCAGAGGTTGCTGCGGGGGTCCTGAGGACTCCGTGATAAGGATGTCTTGGGGGTGCACTGCTGGGCTCAGAGTCCCGCATGGAGGCCTGGCGTCCCTGGCTTGCTGGGAAGAGGGTACTCGAGTTGATGGGTATTTTGGTGAGCACCACCTCTTTGTGGTACAGAAATCTAAAAGGGAGTAAGCTGGTTTGCTGGTCTCTCTCATAAGGACCTGCTCTCACAAAGAACCCCTCTCCATCTGAGGCTTCTAACCAAGTACCATTACAACAGCTAAGACTGATGGCAACATGGGATGTTAACCACAGACCTATCTTTCAGAATAATTCTCAGGACTTCAGAGCCTAGGACCAATCTGCCACACCCACACACCCACACCAAATAGGAATACTGCGGTGAAAGCAGTTTGGAATGAATCCATCCATCCATCCATCCATCCATCCATCCATCCATTCACTCATTCATGCCTGTCCTCTTAACTGTTCATTCTGAATTAAATTTAGGGTCCCACAGGCCTTATATAGATCTGGACTTGGTTATCTCTATCCTCATTGCCTTCCACTCTCTCCCTCTCCTACTCCACCCTAGCCCACTAGCCTTGCTGTTGTTTCTCCAACATACCAGGCGCTTTTCTGCTCCAGGGCCTTTGTACTGGTTCCTCTACCTGCTTGAAAAGTTCTTGCCCCCAGACAGCCATGGCCTGACTCCCTTTAAGCTTCTGCACAAGTCTCATCTCTTCAGAGAGATATTATCATGACCACCCTAGGAGAAGGCACCCAATGTAGCCTCAGCAGTAAGGACAAATACATATATTCGTTCTTCTGATTGTAACCAGGAGAGAGAAACTGAAAATTTGTCACCTGTAAACTGAATCTGGCCCACAGATAGGTTTTGTTTGGGCTAAATAGTGTTTCGAAAAAACTGTATTAGTTGCTAACATTTATCAAATTTGGGAGACTTCATTTAAAAATCCCAATTTTCAACCTCTCTTAAAACACCAGAAGATCAAGCTATACATTCCTGTATATGTAACAGCAACTGGCCAAAGGCTGAGCAGCGGCCAGCCCTTTAGACAGGCCACACGCATTCCAGTCTGCCAGGGGTCTCCTCATTCACTTATGTGCCCACAAACAGGCGCTGGAGCCCTTGGGCTTGCAGTCCAGGTCCCTAATCTGAAGTCTCTAAGGATCTTTGGTTTGGGAGGAAGGGAGTGGAACATAGCATTTTTTTTTTCTTTCATCAGTTAGAATTGCGTTTCTAGACTAATCCAGGCACTCAGGTGAAAGCACGGGGTAAGCAAAGGCCCAGAGGCATGAAGATGGAGGGCAAGTTCTAGGACTGCTGATAAGGAGTCTGGAGTGGGAAGAGGCCAGCAAAGCCATTTGGGGCCAGAACCTGGAGGGCCTTGAATGCCTGGCTCAGTCACTTGAACTTCTCCAGAAGGTAATGGGGAGCCACAGGTGATTCTGGAGCAAGGAAAGGGACATGATCAGAGTGAGCAGGGATGTGGGGAAGGGAGAGTGATAATCATTCTGGATATCAAGCCCGGAGTGCATTCGGGGATGACAGGGGTGGTGTCTTCCACCAACACCCTCGGCTCCCAGCTCCTTCCTCTGGCTGTTTTATAATAACAGTGTTTTCAGTACAGACATTCTGGGCCCCCTGCTGTGGATCACTCAGCTACCCTTCCAGAGACAAAACAAAAAGCGGTGTTTTTCCATGTCTATTTTAGGCTGCTGCCTACCTCTTTGTTCTTCTCGAGGAACACACACTCCCAGGAGGCCCCTTTCTCAGCTGTGGCCCGGCAGCCAGGCATGGACCACCAGGCTGGGTTCCATTATGGGAAAGAACCAGCAGATGTAATGGAATCATGCCAACTAGGCCGGGAGCTGCATGGGATGCTGGTGTCAGTAAGTCCCAGAGATGAGGAGGGCGGGGGCGGGGGGAGGGAGGGGGGTGAAGGTAGCTCAACCCAGTCCACATGCTTGCCCCGACGGACCATCTTTGATTATTCTGAGCGGCCAGGAAGAGCTCACCTTTGTTGTCCCCTGAAGATGCTGCCTGGAATTTGGGAGTCTTTACTGTATGGTACACTTATGCCCATTTTACTGATGGGCTGGGAAGAGAAATAGGGGCTCTTCCGCACCTGGGTGGACCCAGCCCACCTATTTTACAGGTGGTAAAACTGAGGCCTGGAAAGGAAACACGGTGTGCTCTAGATTACAGAGCAGTTGGCCACATCTGTTACTGAAATAGAGGATTGTAAAATCTCAGAGGGCATGTATTCTGTCTGCCTTGGTCAAACTCTGTCCCTATCACATAACAGTATCTGGCAAATAGAGGCTTTTGATAAAAATACTTTGGATGAATAAATAACATTTCTACAGCTTTTTTCAGCTTCTACAAAGAATTCTCACACATATTCCCTCATTTTGACCGTCACGATTATCTTACAAGTCAGGAATGAGGTTTGTCCTCATTTTCCAGGTGAGTGAACGGAGGTTCAGAGCGGTTTAGTTGTCTACCTGAGACCATAAAGCCTGAAAGTGGCAGAGGCGGGATTTGAATCCACAACATCATACTGTGGGCTGGGCATCCCTTACAATTTCCAGGTTGAGGAAGAGACCTTGGAAATGCCCAGATATGTATGAGGTAAAAGCCTTGGTCCCAAGGACAACTCTGACCTGAATTATGCTACATAGTCTGGGGGGGAGAGGGAGACCAAGGGAGCAGTTGCCATACGACCCACCAATTCCACACCTAGGTGTCTACCCAAGAGAATTGAAAGCTGTATCCACACAAAAACGTGAACATGACTGTTCATAGCAGCAGCCTGCATAACAGTCAAAAAGCAGAAAGAACCCAAATGTCCATCAACTGACGAAGGATAAACAGAACACTGTCTATCCAGACAATGGAATATTATTCATCCATAAAAAGGAATGAAGTATTGGCACATGCTTTACAACATGGACGAACCTTGAAAACATTATGTTAAGTGAAAGGAGCCAGACACAAAAGGCCATGTACTGTACGATTCCATTTCCTATGAAATGTCCAGAAAAGGCAAATCTATAGAGACAGAAAGTAGATTAGTGGTTGCCAAGGGCTGAGGGAAAGTGGCAACGGAAAGTGACTGCTAATAGGTACGTGTTTCTTTTTGGGGTGATAAAAATATTCTAAATTTAGATTGTGGGGATGGCCACACCGCTCTGTGAACAGACTAAAAACTACTCAATTATACATTTTAAATGGGCGAATTTTATGCCATGCAAATTATCTGCCAACCAAATCATTTTTATAAAAACCAAGAGTAGCATTTCCATGACAACGGATTTTTAGAAGGGGGAATACACAAATGAGAAAATGTCCCTAGCATGGGCAGCCCCATGCTGTCTTCCTGATGTCACAGGAAGGATTTCAAGATGGGATTTCAACCTTGAGCCCCAAGGATTTACCTGAAGGCTGGTTCCAAGAGAGCTGAGAATCTGTAGGACACCTCCTCCAGGCAGCCCTCCCAGATATCCAAACCAGAGATGAGAAAAAGAACCCTGTGTGATGACTGTTACTATTTGGGATACATGTGCTCTGCTTGGTAGTATCACACCCCCATTATCCAGGAAAAGAAATGGAGGCTCAGAGAGGGGAAATGATATGCCCAAGGTCACATAGCCAGTGTGGGGCACTCTCAGCTACATCATAATACCTGGGACTTGCCCAGACTGGGACCTGTGCCACTTGCCAGTCAAATTCCTTGGTCTCTGTAGGCCTTGGTTTATCCAGTCTATCCTATCCTTCCTATCTAATAAAGAGGGAACATGCTAATTGACTATCACACCCTCACAAAGATGGTGGCGCACACAGCCAATAAAGAGGGAATATGCTAATTGACTGCTACGCCCTCAAAGATGGCAGTGCCCACAGCCACAAGATGGTGGTGCCCAGTCCCCTCAGCCCTGCCCCAGGCAGGTCTGGCCGCTTTGTGCACCTGCCTCTGGAGTTCCCCAGTCCCCTCAGCCCCCCAGTCACCCAGGGACGGCCTGAGGTGCTGGTAAGCCTTGGATGGCAGCTGCCCAGCCACCCAGGGCCACCCGAGGCACAGGTAACCAGGGCCAGCTGAGGCTTGCACTGCCGGCAGTGGCAGCAGTAGAGGTGTGATGGGGTGTCACCTTTCCCTGATCCTCGGGTCTCCTCCCACCCTTGAGGGCTCCCGGACTGTGAGAGGTGGCAGGTCGGGCTGAGGGACCCCCCTCCAGTGCATGAATTTTCATGCACTGGGCCTCTAGCCTATACCATAAAATCCCAGCTCACTCCCCTTCACTGTCCTGGAGAGAGGCGTGAGCCAGAGATCTCCGCACCCTTTGATATGACGATTCTCTGCATTTCACTTGAACACAGCCAAATGTCTTTTCTCAGGGCCCCACCTGCCCAGGGATTCTAGGCTAGATCTGTGCTGTTTTCTCGATGCCATCTTTCTAAAACACGGCATAGCTGCTCATGCATTGTGGGTTGTGCAGCCACTTTTCCAATAACTCTGATGTTGGGGTTCAAGAAAGGAGACAAAGTTGCTGTTTTGTGAAGCATCTGCATGAGGCAATTTCACAGGCTTTCTTTCCTCAGTGCTAATGAGGTGCTCTTCAGGGGCCCTCACTTTACTTCTGAGACTTTAGGTTCAGCTTTGGAGTCTGCAGGTCTGAGAAAAATTTCCCACCCAAGTCCAGAGGAAGAACTGCTAATACACACCCTTTCATGTCTCACCCACCCATCTTTCCATTCATTCACCCATTCATCTATTCATCCCTCCCTTCCTCCACCCATCCAGCCATTCATTTCCCCATTTACTTAATTCAACAAATGTATGTGGCAGGCACTGTGTTAGTCACTGAGTACAGTGGAAGAAAAGATAAAACAAGCTCCATGTTCTCATGAAGCTCAGTCTGGTGGAGGAAGACAGGCCTTAGTAGACGCACAAAATATCAACATACATTGGGACGAATGCCACCAAAGTAAAGTCCAGAATAATGAGGGGGACCTGATTTCTACTGAGGAACAGGGAGGGCTCTCTGGGGAAGTTGATATGTGAGATAAGGTCTGAAATATAATCTGTCAGTGAGGAATGTCCTTGGTTCAAGAAGTAGAAAATGCTGAGTAAAAATGGCTCAAACAAACAGGATTTATTAACCCACATAACAAAAAGTCCTAAGATGAGGTTACCCCATCACTGAGGGACTCAACAATATCAAGGACCAAGTTCTCTACCATTTGCTCCTACCCTCAGAGGATTAGCTCCATTCCCAGCCGGGCTCACCTCATGGACCCAAGATTGCTGCCATTGCTCCAGCCATCACATGAAGACATGACCACAGCCAACAATCGGGGAAAAATCCTTCTATCTTCCTATCATTTTCAGATAGAGGAAAACCTTCCCAGAAACGCTCCAGCAGACTTGATGGAAGGCATCCCACTTCCACACCTAAACCATACAAGCAAAAGAAATGGGGCCACCATGATTGCCTCAAACCAGCAGGTCTTACCCAAGGGTAATTTTTCCCTCCAGGGAACAATTGGAGACATTTTTGGTTGTAATAATTGTGTGTGTGTGTGTGTGTGCATGCTTGCGCGTGCAGGCTCACTATTGGCATTTACAAATAGAGGCCAGGGATGCTGCTAAACATCATACAGTGTACAGGGCAGCCACCACGACACAGATTTATCCAGACGTCAACAGTGCCAAGGTTGAGAAACTGCCTTAGACCAATCAGAACCAAATCCCGAGTCACGGGGACACCAGGCAGAAGGGCATGGGGAATTGGTGAGGGGAGGTTTCCTAGAAGCTACGACAGCTCAGCTGAGTCTAGAAAGATGGACATTAGCCAAACCAATCCAGGTGATGAGTCAAACCTAGCATCTGCCCGTGTGAATAAGCAGAAATGCAGACAACCCCCTCCACCGTTCCTGCCTCTTCCCGGGGGATGTAAGCCCAGGTGGTCAGGGACCTCACGTCCCGCTCAGTGCTCCATCCTCATTCCCGGTTCAGGGCCTGTCACAGTGGTTACTCTACATGCTGTGGTTAAAGAATAAATGAACGAAGCGGAGGAGACCTGCTCTTGACGGTGAAAACCCAACCCTGGACATTCCTAGGTGTCACACAGAGTGACTGCTATGGACAGCACAGGAGGGGCAGTCAGGCAGCCTAGCGAGATCCCAGAAAACAGTTCCATTCCATCATGGTACAGACGGGGACACCAAGGCACAGAGAAGGCAAGACCATAGCCCAAGGTCACGCCTTCACTTGGGGCGCAGATGCACGCCAGAACCACTGCGACCCTTTCCTCACCCAGCATCAACACCAACAGGTCGGTCTGGACGGTCGCACAGACACAGGATCCGCTGACCCCAGTTTCTAGCTCCTAAAGCCAAGTCTATTTTGGGAATCTGGGTACCTCCCACCTCCCATCTCCTTACAAATTTGTCCACCTCACGACCCCAAAAGGATGCTGAGTGGGGCCACTATTTTGTCAGGGATGTGCCCTGCTCAGCTTGCGCAACGGCCACCAACTGGCCAACCAGAATGGCCGGCCCATGAACATGTTTTGTTTGCCCCACAGGTTCCTTTAAAAATGTATTATTTGCCGTCTCTGCGAATCGTAAAAGTAATTGGGATAGTGCGCCTAGGATCCATAGTTCCCACTTCTCTTAGGTGATCAGAAGGATCGGCAGCACGGCGCCCATGCTTTCCTGCACGGCAGCCATTTCCTGGAGCTGGGCAGCGGCTGCCGCTTTAGTTAGGAAACATGTGCTCCATTCCACCCGCTGCCCTCCTGGCACGTCTCTCACGGACGGGCAGGCCTGGCCCCGAGAGGCATTCTGAAGCTGCCACCCAGCCCCAGCTGATGGGCACGCATGAGTAGGCGAGGCCATGCTGGACCCCGAGGCAGGACAGTATTCCCCTCTCTTGGTGGCCATGGGAACACACTGCCGTTTGCAACACATCTCCACCTGAAAGCAAGAGATGGCAAGTACATCTCTCCTCTCAGCTCAGACAACTTCAGCTCCCGGTGGCCCTAAAGCCTAAAGCCAGAAGGGGGAGGGGTGTGACCTGGGCCCCAAATGCAGATGCTCCCAAACACCCCCATTTGTTCAATCAACCCAGAGATGGGGCGTTGGGAGGGGCTGGTTTAGGTTCTATCTTATATAAAAAGACCAGAACATGTTTGATTAGGGACAGAGGAAGGCGTGGGCGTCTGAGACGGCTCTGTTTCTGGGCAAACGCTCACATTCCCCGGTGCCTCCCTCCCCTTCACTTCCTCTGGGCAAAAGCACAGACTCTCCTTGAAGCTCAAAGCATCCATCTTCCCTCAGCCACGACCCCAGCCCTCGCCAATCCCCTGGAGTCCCTAATGCATCCGGCCTGTTTCTAGGCTCCTTACAGGATCAGAAGGAAATAAGGGAATGAAATGAGAGACTCAGCCAGAAATAAGGAAATGCCCCACGCACCACTTGCCTTTGAAATGAAGAAGCTGAAACCCAGAACAGCAGCGGAAATCGAAAACCTCATTGAGAAAAGAGGCACACAGAGGCGTGAGTGCCGATTAGCACCCAGGCCCCCTCCTGGGAGTGTCATCCATAAATATTAACGGCCATAATCATCTGGTATTAGTCATAATGCCTTGGAAATTAAGGTCATTTTACTGGGAGTAAATAGGTGTGTTAATGGCAGCAAAAGGTAACTGTGGCTGGCTGCCTGCCAGGTGTGGCCCGCCAGGTGACAGCATAAATCAGAAGAGACAGGTGCCATCTGTGGAGTGGGGCAGCAGCATCTAGGGCAGGCGGGGCGAGGGGGCAGGGGCGTGGCCGACCCTCTCATTGTCTGCAGTCCCCCATGCAGGGCCCTGGGACAGACCTGCTCCTACAGGGAACTGCGGCCCCAAGTGTGCAAACAGAGGGGGGGGGGGTCTGGGGAGGGGGCCTAAGGGCGGAGGGCCCACCCTTTCTCATTGCAGCCTTGATGTCTGCGCTATAAATCCAGCCCCTTCTTTTCTTCTACCTCCCTTCCCCTCCTCTCTTCAGCTCCTCTCTCTGCCCCTCCTCCTGCCAGGAGACAGAGCCTGGGGCTCACAAGAATTCAGGGTCCCCTCCCCAGTGTTCTCATTTCTTTTATAATTAGAAGGATAAAAAAAAAAATGAACTTTCAGACTGCAGAAAATGTTTTCATATGCACCATGAATACACTCATCTTTATTTCATGCAGCTTAAATGATAAGGCTTGATTATTTTTTTTATGGAGAAAAGCAAAAGAGCCTGCAGCCCACAAAATTCATAACGCGGCCCCGCTTTCTGCTGCCTCCTCTTCTCCCACTCCTCCTTCCCTTCTCCTTCCCTCTCCTTCTACCCTTTCTCTAGATCCTCCCCTCCTCCCACCAACCTTGGGATCTTAGGTAATCAGCATTGCCTGCTGGGGTCTCAGTTTCATTCTGTGCATAATGGGCTAACAGTAATAATAATAATAATAGTAATAATAATAATAATAATAATAACAATAACAATAACGATTAAGTGAAATGACACAGAGAGGTGTTCAGCAGCATTAATCCCCTTCCTTTCTAGGAGGTTCTGGTATCCTGCGAGTCAGAGGCGTGACTTAACTGAAAACCTCAGGGACAGAGTCCTTGGTAAATGCCTTCTCCCCCCTCCCCCATGTTAAATGCACCATCAGGCCCTCTCTGTTCCTACTTCCCGAGCATTCCGTTCCTCTAAGGGTAAATGCTTTCCTTGACCCTCTGAGGAAACTCACAAGACACTTGATTAGACTAGATAGAACAAATAATGCCTCTAAATTCCAGAGAAAGACAGTATCCATTATGGTTGGCTGGAGCAAAAGAGGGGGGCCTCCCAGCTCCCTGTCAACCAGGACCGGATGCAAAATGTGCAGAACCTGGTGCCAAAGGAACCTGCGGGGCCCCTTGTTTAGACATTATTCTGAATTTCAAGACAGTGGCAGCAGAGGATTAAACAAAGGGTAGAGCCCTTCTGAGCACGGAGCCCGAGCTACTGCACGGCTTGGGCGCCCATGACAGACCCCCTTCCAGTCAGCACAGAGCTCCAGGCCTGTGGGTGGGCCAGTGGGTGAGGCAGTGGGAGGAGCTGGGGGAGGGGAGGTGACTGCAATGATGCTGATTCTCATTACCCAACTCCACTGTTGCCTAGCACAGTACCTGGCACACAGTAGGAACCCAATGAGTTCACTCACTCACGGTTCACTTGCTCACTCCTCTCAGTGCTGGGCCCACAATGTCAGATGAGACCTGTCCCTCCCATCGGGCGGGCGGGGGGGGGCGGGCGGGAGACATCTGGGCTAGACTTGCCACCTGAGGGGTGGGCTGAGACTGTCTCCCTGGGGTCTGTGCCCTGGATCCTCTCCCTCCTCCACTTTCCCGCACATGGAATGATCCCTGCTTCCAAGTGATGCTGGCTGTAAGCACCACCTGCCAATCGCAAACGTCATAGGCCAGGGGTCAAAATAAAATAAAAATAATTGTCAAGGCAATAAAACCCCAAATTTTTCAAGCACATACAGCATGCTATTCTAAGTACTTGATACATCTTAGCCTACTTTAATGCTCACACCCACCTTCCCAAGTGGCGGCATTAATCCAGTTCCATTCCAAGGGGCTCGTCCCAAAGGATTATCCCCGTTTGATGGCACGTGAGGAAACCAAGGCACAGAGAGGCAGTGTTTTGTGTCCAGGTCACACAACCAGGAAGTGGCAGCCACAGGCTTCAATGGAGACGGATGTTGGACCAGGCAGGGAGGGGAAAGGGGCGGGCTTACTGCCTGTTTCCAGCCTCTAAGCAGGATGCCCACAGGCCCCCGGGAGATGTCTTTTCTTGGGAGCGGGGCAGAGAACATGAGGAGAGCGTGGCCCCTGAGGGAGCACTGGGCTGGGAGTCCTCAGACCTGTTACAATCTGGGCTCCACCACTATGTCACTCTCCCTGATGGGCACTCCCCCCACCCCAATCCTCCCCTCCCCAACTTTGCTGACACAGTTATACCCTCTGTTCACTCACTCCGCACCAACCCTCGGGCCTCCCTACTGTTTCTAGAATCTACCAAGCTCATTCTCACCCCAGGACCTTTGCACTTGCTGCTGTCACACCTGGAGAGCCCTCGGCAGCTGTTCTCATGGCTCCTTATTTTTCTGGTTTAAATTCAAGGACCAAGGAGCATGTGTGTGAGGGGAACATGATCTGTCTTCCCTGTGACACAGAGGCCTTCACTGACCACCTCGGCTGGTGGTATATGGAAAGCGCTTCAAAAAGCCCCTGACACTCGGTAAATATACGGAAGTGTCTAGTCCTATTATCATCATCTCAATTAAAGCCCCTCTACCTGTCACTCAGCTCCTCTGTCCTCTCTTTTTCTTCCCTGCACTTATCCCTTCCTGAAGTTATCTTACATGCTTGTCTGCTTGTGTGCCCTCTGTCTCTCCCATCAGAGGGTGAGCGCCATTGGGCTGGGCCTTGGTCTCGGTCACAGAGTTAGCACAGGGCTCAGCTGGTGTCGCGAGGCTGGGAAATCACCTCTCTGAGCCTTTCTTCACCTGTAGAAAGGAGGAAATAGCCCTGCAAAGGCTAAGGGGCGGATAGAAGGACGGGAGACCCTGCCAGGGTTCTGAGCTGTTGACAAGGGCACTGCAGTGATGTCATGGTTCCTAGAGCTTATCCCAAAACGTGGGCTACTGCTGTGGGTCAGCAGCCCCGGCTCAGCCCAGCCTGTGAGGACTTGGAGCCCACCGGGGCTTTTCACACCCAGCTGGCCACTGGCTGCCTGCGTCAGCCTAGAGGAGGCCTGGCCGTCTGGCCTGACCCAGAAGGCTCCAGCTTCAGACGGCATCCTGGGGCTCACCTGGATGAACCTTAGCCTGGAGGGCAGGGGAGGGGACTCAGCCACACAGACCGCTGTATGGACCCTCACCGCACAGCACATCACTGATTCGGTGCCCCCCACCCCCACGGTCATGGCAGGTAACTGGTGGAACTGGGATTCGAACCAGCATCTGTCTGATGTCAAAGCTGTGCTTGTAAACACTTACATGCCACGGCTTCCCAGGCAGGCTGGATTCCGGAGGTTCTCCGCCAGGAGGGTGAGGACTCTGACCGGGCCTGTGCCTGAGAAGGGCCTTTGGGTGGAGCTGCGCAAAGACCCATGTATGTCCTAGGCTGGCTTCCAGCTCGGGTCTGCCACTGCCTTGCTGTGTGAGCGAGTCCTGCCCCCTCTCTGGGCCTCAGTTTCCCCACCTGTAACATGAACACCTTGGAGTTGTTGGCCTCTAAGACCCTTTAACACTCAACTGAAAAATCCCTGAGTCCGAGGATCTCCAAGGAGCTGCTTTTTTCAGCCCCCAAATGGTAACTGTCTTCTGAGCGAGTTTTCCTCCATTCCTGACCAACCAGAGGTCAGCAGCATCAGAGGTTCTATTTCCATCTGAAGACGAAGGCCACGCTCCCTGGGGGAGGCAGGGCTGTGGGAGCAGGGAGCAGGCTGGCTGTCCCGTGTTCCCGGCAGAGCACATCATTTTCCAGCTCTTGCTGCCACCCGGTTCTCAGGGCAATGATTCCAATTATGGTTTCATATACTGAGAGCTTACATAGATCAAGCACTTGCCAAAGCTTTACAAATATAATATATACAAATCTGGAAGAAAGGGACCACTCTTAGCCCCAGACTATCTATATATATAAAAGCCTAACCGACCGTTACAACCAGTTGACCAGTCGCTATGATGCACACTGACCACCAGGGGGCAGATGCTCAATGCAGGAGCTGCCCCCTGGTGGTTAGTGAGCTCCCACAGCCAACCTCCCATGGTGGGCCACCAACCTCCTGTGGGTCCTTCCCCCTCTTCCCCTCTTCCCCACTGGACTGGGCGAAGACGGCCCCAATCACCGGCCAGGCCGAGGGACCCCATCTGTACATGAATTTGTGCACTGGGCCTCTAGTTACAGATAAGAAGACAGAGGCACAGCGAGGTTAAGCAACTTGATAAGGTCACTCAGCCAGTAAGCAGCAGGCCGAGTTTGGCCCCAGGAAGCCTGGTGTCAGAGTATGCTCATAACATGAGGTTTCTTCACCACAGCACCGTTGACTTTTTGGACTGGATTATTCTTTGTTGTGGGGGACTGTCCTTTGCCTTACAGCAGCGGTTCTCAACCTGTGGGTCACGACCCCCTTTGGCGGTCGAATGACCCTTTCACAGGGTCGCCTAAGACCATCCTGCATATCAGATATTTACATGACGATTCATAATAGTAGCAACATGACAGTTATGAAGTAGCAACGAAAACAATTTTATGGTTGGGTCACAACATGAGGAACTGTATTTAAAGGGTCAGAAGGTTGAGAACCACTGCCTTATAGGATGTTTAGCAGTGTCTCTGGCTTCTACCTACTAGATGTCAGCAGCATCCATCCCTCTGGGTGTGACAACCAAAAATGTCCCCAACATTGCCGAGTGTCCCCTGGGGGTCAATATCACCCCTGACTGAGAACCACTGCCGTAACCACAGCTCTGGAGGAATGGATCCTGGGTCCATCCGGGAACTCTACCCTCTTGAGCCAGTGGAGGCTCCTGAGAGGCATTGCCAAAGGCCAAGGAAACCCTGCCAGAGGACCATGCCCTGTGCAGCTGATGGAAGTGGTGCAGGCAGCCTCTCTGAGGCTGGTGACGAGAAGACAAGGAGGGGCACTGGTGGGCAGGAGGGAAACCCTTTGGGTGGGGAAGTGGGTTTGGAGGTCAGCTGTGTGACCTTGGGCAAGTTCCTTGACCTCTCTGAGATGCAGTCTTCCAGGCCAAAATCAGAGATAACTACTTGCAGAGTTGAGGTGTGAAGTTTAAGTAAGAGATTGTCATGACAAGTGAGAAAAAATGAAAACCAGAAACTGTCTCAATACAGGGCCTACTTAAAAAAATCTTGGTACGTCCATGGCACGGAAGATTATGCGGCCATTAAAACAAATGAGGTAAATGTATTTTTGCTGATGTGAAAAGATCTCTAAGATGTATTAATTTATTAACAGTTAAAAAGCAAGGTACAGAACAGTATGTATGGTATAATCTGTTTGAACTTTCAACACATCCTTATTAAAAACCTAATACTTGCCAGGCACTGTTCTAAGTGGTAGGAATACAGCAGTGGAAAAAAACAGACAAAACTCCCTCTTTCCATGGATCTGGTGGAATGGGAATATGAATGTACAAAACACATGAAGATTTTATAAGGATCTTCTAAGAGAGTGGTTTCTTCTGAGCCTGGAGAGGTGGGGGTGAACTTCAATCTTTCCATGGTATACCCTTCCGTATTGTTTGCATTAGTCTTTACTGTGTGCATGGATTCATTTTAATGAACAGTTTTTAAAAGAATGAATAAAAAAATTAGAGGGACGGCAAAGCCAGTGCCTGGCCTGCAGTAAATGGTTGCTTTTATTATGATCATGTGTTCAGTAACTGTTTCTTGAGCACCTACTATGTGTAGGTACCGTGCTGATTGCTGGGGACACAGTGGTGAGCAGGAAAGATAAAAACCTTGCATCCGGGAGTGGACACTCTAGTTGGGGGGACACAGCGATTAGAGGAGTAACTACAAGGATCGTTAGTATTGCAGTGGTGACGTCCATGGGGTTACGGAACCATCAGGACCTAACAGAGGGGAGGCCTACACATTTGGGGAAATTGGCTAGAGATCAGGAGCCTGGGCTCAAGCTCTCTCTCCCTGACATGACTTCCACCCTGGGCTGTTCACAGAGTGTGAGCCTTGCGTCTCTCTGGGGCTCATAAGAAAGAACAGCTAAAAGTTGATTGAGAACTTTCAAGCAACCAGGCACTCTGCAAGCACTTTACATATTTTAGCTTATTTAATTCTCAAACAAGTAAGCACTCTTGTTTCTTGTGTAAACATTCCCCATTCTACAGAAAAATAAGCTAAGGCACAGAGAGAATGGGTAACTCACCCAGGGTCACACTGCTTGTGAGTGGCAGAAGCAGAATTGAAACCAGGTAGTCTGCCCCAACCCCACACTTGTAACTACTGCCTTTTACGACTTTCTTATTTTCCTCCTCCTCCCTGCCTCCATGCCCTCCCCCAGACATGAGGATGGCCTGGTCCTGCCTCTAGTACAGCGGTTCTCAACCTGTGGGTCGCGACCCCTTTGGCGGTCGAACGACCCTTTCACAGGGGTCGCCTAAGACCATCCTGCATATCAGATATTTACATTATGATTCACAACAGTAGCAACATTACCGTTATGAAGTAGCAACGGAAATAATTGTATGGTTGGGTCACAGCATGAGGAACTGTATTTAAAGGGCCAGAGGGTTGAGAACCACTGCTCTAGTAGCACATCAAGAACTGGAGAATAACCCTCCGCACCCTCACCTGTCCCACGGACTCACAAGGCGCCTTGGCTTTGCCCTCAGAACCCAGGTAGAAGAGAAATAAGGATGGGCAGGAACTCCCAGTGGCATACTGGTCCCTCTGCCTGTCTGCCCTGTAGGTATAAGGACCTGAGTTGACTCTTAGAGACCCAAGGATCCAGGTGAATCTAACTCCAGCCCCTGAATGAGGCCTGACCTGGGTCACAAACCGAGTCCTAATCTTGGTCACACTGAATCCTGACTCTGGCCCCAGATTCCATCATGACCCTGGTCATAGTCTAAACCCTGACCTTGGTCACAGTCTGAGCCCTGGTCCTGGTCACATGACCAGGTACAAAGTGAGCTTGGTCTCAGACCAAGTCCTGATCCTTGTCACGAATAAGCCCTAACCCTCACTAACAACTGATCCCAGCCACAGAGTTAACCATAGCCTTGGTGAGCCATGACCTTAAACCTGGTTACATACTGAGCTTTACATTGGCCTCAGATACATTTCCAAATGCTGTTGCCTACTGTCCAGGGGTCTGAAGAACTAAGAATGTCCTCTTCCCAGCTCCCCCAGAGAGGTAGGGGCCAGTCATTCCCCGCACCTGTGCAAACACTGTCTAGTCTGCCATCTCCCAGGGCCTATCAGGGGGACCTGGAGAGCCCTAAGAAAGAGCAGGAAGGCACGATTGAGACAGAGCTAACTTCTTGGGAGGCCCCTTTCCAAATAGAAGGCTCTCACCTCCTATTTCTCCACCCCCAGCTCAGTCTCCCATGTTCATGCACATGTTTATCCTGAAATAAACTCATCAGCAGAATTCTGTCTTTAAGAAAGGGAGTTCAGACAGCAGCCCACCCAGGAGCTGGGCAGAATTCTATTAACAGGAAGAAGTGCCACAGCAAGCAAGGACTGTGCCCTCTCCCTCCCTGCAAAACATTCCCCACTCTCTCCTGGCCGGGTGAGTGGAGTTCCTGAGGTGGAGGCAGCTGACAAAAGGAGCCTGTCTTTCCAGCAGCGGCCGGCAGGCCCTGTGCCCTCAGACCTGGGAAGCAGCCCCAGGACCTGAACAAGGCTATAAAGGTTTGAAAAGGGTCCCCCAGGTGCTCCAAGGGGGGCAGAGCCCTGGCAGGGCTTGTCATGTTTGGAGAATGTCATGTGACCTCCGTGAGGAATAATGTCGCCTCCTGAAGACCCCTGGGGGTTCCCTGCAAATGGAGGCGAGGGATGGGGTGAGGAACATACTTCCATCATGCCCTCCCCCCCCCCCCCCCCGTGCAAACATTTTAAATCAAGGAGACTGAGCAGAAGCTGTTTCCACCCAGCTCCTCTCCCTCCTCTGGAAGGAACAGGACCTGAGTCCCTCTGGGCCCAGGGAAGGGGCATGAAGGGGAGGAGGGGAGCATTGCTGAGGCTGGTGGGCGGGGGTGGGGGGGGCAGGTTCCAGAAGTGTGTCATTTAGCCCTACCACTACCTGGGACAGCCTGTGAGCTACGTCCTCAGTGGGGAGTCAAGAGTCAAATATGAGAGAGAGAGAGAGAGAGAGAGAGAGAGAGAGAGAGAGAGAGAGAGAGAGAGAGAGGAGATATCCATCAGTTGCCCTTCCCACACTCACCCCAATAGGAATGGAACCCACAACCTGGGTATGTGCCATCATAGGGAATCAAACTTGCCACCTTTGGTGCACGGGACGAAGCTCAAATCAACTGAGCCCCACTGGCCAGGGCTGAGTAAAGAATTTTAGATTGGGAAAAAAAAAGAGTCAAATATCCAGTGAGCTAGTCAGTAGGACATGGAAGTGGGAAAACAGCCTGTCCTCCTGTCAGTCAGACAGAGACAGGCAGATGGTCAGTCAGTCACTCCTGCACTTGATCAGGCACATGGTCAGCCAGCCAGGCAGACAGAGGGATGGTAACTCAATCCATCGGACAAGGAGATGGGCAGATAGATCTTTCGTCATCATCTATTGTCAGATACAACAAGCAGCCAGAAGGACAGACAGGTAGACAGCAGGCTGTCTGTCAGCCATCTTGTCAATCAGACATGGAGACAGCTAGCCAGGCAGACCAGGAGATGGAGAGACAGTCTCAGTCATTCATCTAATCACAGCCAGCCAAACACCCTAGAAAACACATAGCCAAACAGACTGTCAGCCAGGCAGACAGACATGGAGACAGGCAGATCATCCATCAGTCACTCAGCACTGGGTCAGACCACAGGCTGACAGACTGACAAATATGGTCAGTCAGTCAGATACTCCGAAAGGCATTTAAACAAGGAAATGGACAGAAGGGCTATTGTTATGCATCTAATTACAGTAAGTCCTTGCTTAACATCGTCAATAGGTACTTGGAAACTTTAACTTTAAGCAGAATGAAACCCATTTGACCACAGGCTAATTGATAGAAACAAGAGTAAGTTTCTATGGCACATTTCTGGTCACAGAAACATCACCAAACTTCTACAAAAAGGCCCCCAAACACTTCTAATGTTAAACACTGAAGTAAGTGTGAGCTATACATACATTTAAGAAAGGTTAATAGCCCAAACAGTTTGGCTCAGCGAATAGAGGGTCGGGCTGTGGACTGAAGGGTCCCAGGTTCGATTCCGGCCAAGGGCACATGCCTGGGTTGCAGGCTTGATCCCCAGTAGGGGCCGTGCAGGAGGCAGCTGATCAATGATTCTCTCTCATTACTGATGTTTCTATCTCTCTCTCCCTCTCCCTTCCTCTCTGAAATCAACAAAGAAATATAACAAAAAGAAAAAAAAGAAAGGTTAATAAAAAATAGTAAGGGAATTCCTTTCCAACACACTTATTCCAGTTCAGGGTTGGGGGTGGTGGAGCCAATCCTGGCAGCTCAGGGTGTAAGGCAAGACGCTCCCTGGATAGGCAGCCCTTCCATCACAGGCACTCACTCACTCACTCAGACGGGGACAACGTAGACACGCCAGTTCATCTCAGGTGCACACCTCTGGGATGTGGGAGGAATATGGAGTCCCTGGAGAAAACCCACAAAGACACGGGGAGACCATGCAAACTCCACAGACAGTGGCCCTGGCTGGGAACTTATTTTTCCCCTCAACAATGTTATAACGAAACAACGTTGAACAAAATGATGGTGTTCAAGGACCTACCTGCTGGAGTTAGTTACGACAGCCAGCCGGACAGGCAGGAAGGCAGGCAGTCAGTCATCCATTTACTCAGTCAGAGCTCTGACAATGTATTCGGACAGGGAGCCAGTTTTGCGTCTACCTAGTCTGATGTCCAGTGTTCAGCCAGACACCGAGACAAACAGTTGACCACCCATTCAGTCAGACAGGTCAGTTTGACACCTAGGTGGACAGAGACACACAGTCACTCATCCCGCCAGTCGACCATCCAGTTGGTTAGACAGTGATGTAGGCATGTAATCAGTTTATTAGATGGACCATCAAGAAGGCAGGCAGCCAGTCCCTCAGACCCTCGCCTGTCATCAGGAGGACAAATCAGACAGACACTGTCAGTCAGACTCCTGGCCAGTGACTCAGCTGGTCATTACGATGACATCCGGGCTGAGTCGAGTTATAACTGGACCCCGTGGGGGATGCTGGAAGATGGGACAGGTGGTCTGAACACTCCTCTCAAGACCCCGGCACAGCCTCCTAAGGGTCAGTGAAAGCTTCCAGAAGACGAGGGAGGAGGACCAGGCGCAACAGGCAAGAACAAAGTATTCCAGGTGGCCTAGCGGCCTATCCCCAGCCAGGATTTGGGGCAATTCTACTGCTTGGGTCTCCCCTTGGCCTAACCCCCGTCCTCTTTTAGATATGAGGTTGGGATCCACCTCCTGATCCTCACCGTGCCCCGCCCCATCCCAGGAGCCACCCCCGCTCCCTCTGCAGCACGTGGAACAGCCTGAGAACACCCCCAGGGCTTACTGTTTTTACAGGCCCCAGGGCTAGAGAAGGGGCTGGTGTGTTTGGGGGTGTGGTGTGTGGAGTCTTAAGTTGCGCCCCCTCCTTTCTCCAGGCTCTGCCAAGTTCTCCCTACCTCCCTCCTCCCCTGGAGCTGGGGGTTGGGAGGCCCTCCTAGGCCACTTCCCATTTTGGGAATTGGGCTGAGAACTATGCAAGGAGACAGAAATAATTCCTTTTTCGAGCCTGGCCAGGACCATCGCAGCCCAAACATTGGCACAAAACCAGTGCTGAGGAGGGGCCGTGGACGGGGCAGCTGGGGGCAGGGCTGAGCCCTGGGGCCCAGGCAGACAAAGACCTGGGTGTCTGCAGAAAACTTCCTCACCCAGCCCCAGGGCTGGACACCAGGAACCTCTAAGACTGAGAAGTTTCCACTGGGGAGCTGCCAGGCCAGAAAATGGTGGGGGTGGGGAGTGGGGAATAAGATGTAGAAAGAAAGAACAAGAGAGACGTCGCAAAGGCCCACCCACCAGCAAAGGCGGCTTGAAAAATAGACCATTTCTGGAAGTCAAGAAGGGATCTTTGATAGCCACTGAGTGCATGCCCCCCCCCCCCCGCTATGGGCAAACACGCTGTCTGCAAAGTGGGGGCAGACCCACTGATCACTCCAGCAAGAGAGAGTGGTTGGGAAGCACTTGGCACACAGTAGGTGCATACTACATGCAAGTGTCCTTCTGCTCGCACCCCTCCTAGTGTATGACCCTGTGTCAGCCACTCCAGCTCGCTCAGCCTCACATTTCGCATCTGTAAAATGGAAACAATGACAGCACCAACTTCCCAGGGTGGCTGCAAGGACTAAATGACATGATGGTGTAGAAAATCTCGCACATAACAGATACGCAATGCATTTTAGTCCTTCCTCCTTTCTTTTCCTTCTCAAAGCATCATTATTATTATTTTAGAGGGGTCTTATGGCAAACCAGCCAAAGGCAGATCTCAGTCCACACCTTCTAAGTGACACCCATCTGGAACCAGCCTCTTCTCTCTGAGCCTCAGTTTCCCCCTGTGTAAAATCATAGTGAAGACAAGAGGGGTTGTCCCCGAGAGCCCTTTGGTCATTGTCGTCACCAGAGACCATCTGACTGCATCATCCTTCCCAGAATGCATTTCCCTGCCCGCCCTCTCCCTGGTTTGCTGGGGATCGCTATGGTCTTGAGGAAGCTGACTCCACCCCTGCCCCAATCAGCACATTGCATCCCCAGGATAAACACACTGCATCCTCTAGACACAGAGCTTGCTCGGAGTGGGCCATGTGGCATAAACTAACCCGAGATAGACTTCTGAGACGTTTGCTGGACCGGTGGGAGTTGTTTTCTTCTGGATGACATGGTATGCAAATGTGAAGCCTCGAGGTGCCTTTGGGGTTCCCATGAGGGAAGCCAGCCCAAGAGTCAAACTGACTCACAGCGAAGGGCATAGCAGAGTGAATCCCAGACATCACCAGGCCATCGCGACACCTCCCCCACCCCCCCACTTCCGATCACACCTCACTGGGACTTTTCAGTTATACCATCCAGGAAATGCCCTTCATTGTCTATACCAGTTTGATTTGACTTTCTGTTTCTTGCATTCAGATGCACTGTGCAGACATATCTCCTTTATCAAAGACTTTTTTTTTCTTTTTTGGTTAATCCTCACCAGAGGATATTTTTTCCATTGATTTCTAGAGAGAGTGGAAGGGAGTGGGGGTGAAGGGGAGACAGAGAGAGAGGGAAACATCGATATGAGAGAGACATATTGATTAGTTGCCTCCCACTCGAGCCCCAACCAGGCCGGGGATTGAACCTGCAACCCAGGTATGTGTCCCTGACTGGGAATCGAACACACGACCCTTTGGGCTGACACTCGAACCACTAAGCCAGTGGTTCTCAACCTTGGCTGCACATTAGAATCATCTGGGAATCTTTTTAAAATCCTGATTTCTGGGCCTCATCCTCTGGAAATTCTGTTTCTTTGTAATGGGGTGGAGCCACAACATTAGTAACAAAGAAACAGAATTTCCGGAGGATGAGGCCCAGAAATCAGGATTTTAAAAAGATTCCCAGGTGGTTCTAATGTGCAGCCAAGGTTGAGAACCACTGCACTAAGCAATACCAGCCAGGGCTCATGGTATTCATTTTTAAATATATTTTATTGATTTTTCACAGAGAGGAAGGGAGAGGGATAGAGAGTTAGAAACATCGATGAGAGAGAAACATCGATCAGGTGCTTCCTGCACACCTCCTACTGGGGATGTGCCCGCAACCAAGGTACGTGCCCTTGGCCAAAATTGAACCTGGGACCCTTCAGTCTGCAGGCCGACGCTCTATCCACTGAGCCAAACTGGTGAGGGCTCATGGTATTCATTTTTAAACTTGTCTTCCATTTGGAGCGATCAACTCAAACTGGCTTGTGGGGACCATCCATATTTTAAAATGAAAAAGTCCCATGTCCAGGGAACTGCCTCAGTACCAGGCCAAAAAGGACAGGGACGGTCGGTCACCCTACTTCAATTTCTGTGTACCAGATATTACTCTTCTATTAATGGCAGGTTCCTTTCAAAATAAACTTTAAAAGTGATCTTAGTGTAAGGGAAAATACAAAGACAATAATGGGACCTTTAACGAAAGGAAATGGCCAGAAACCATGAAAGCTGCAGGTGAGTGCCAGAGGGCGTTGGGAGAAACACAATGCCTCCCTGTTTGAAAACCCAAGCTCAGTCTCTGGGTCCATGGCCGACTGGCTGTTTGACCCTGGATAAGCTGCTCGCCCTCTCTGAGCCTCTACATCCTCCCCAGCTCACAAGGCAGCAGAGAAGACAGAGGCAGGCTCTGCTCATACCCTTAAATTGTGAGCTCCGCCTGGGACAAAGCCTGCAGCCAACAGCAGCTCACAAATCCTCAGGGAGGCCCGTCATGCCCCGCTGTGCTTGGCTGATGGGGCCATGTCTGCAAATTAGCCTCCACTCAGCCTGGACGCCCTTTAGAGATGCTAATTGCCCTGTGCCAATGAGTCCCCACTCCTCCCTGGCACAGACGGCTGGCTGTCGATCCCCTGCCATTATTGTCTGATAATAGTGCTTGATTTGGCTACACAGACCAGGGCTCCAGCGTGCAATTAGCATCTAGCTACGGCACAATGCGTGGAGTGCTGTTCATTGATGCTTGTGTACCTAGCACACAGGCGCCGGCAGGCATCTATTCTTGTAGACACATCTGTAGACACATGTGCACCCTCATGCATGCCGCGTAGGTCCCTAAGTGTGGAAATGAGTCAGTGTACCTGTGCATGCATGCCCTATAAGCCACTAAGCGCCTGCACAGAAAGACCCCAAGACAGGTACACGCAGAACCGTTTACATGCATGTACAAACATGTATGCAACGTAGGTTGCTATGAGGATTAAACAACAGATGCCTGTAGGTACCTGGGATACACCTCTGCCCCAATATTCTCTTACCTACCAAGGTATAATTTACACATAATAAAGTGCACACGTTGTAGCCCTAGCTGGTTTGGCTTAGTGGATAGAGCATCAGCCCATAGATTGGAGGGTCCTGGGTTCGATTCTGGTCAAGGGCATGTGCCTAGGCTGCCAGCTCCATCCCTGGCCCTGCATGGGGCGCATGCAGAAGTAACCAATTGATATGTCTCTCTCTGTCACTCCCCTTCCCTTCCACTCTCTCTAGAAATCAATGGAAAAATATACTCACATGAGGTGAGAGGATTAACAACAAAAACAAACAAACAAAAATGCACAAGTTTTGAGTGTTCAGGGCAATGCCTTTTGATAAACGGATACACCTGTGTAACCGCCACCCTAACTAAGGTATAGAACATTTCCCTCACCCAGAAAGTTCCCTCAGGCCCCCTTCCAGTCGATTATCTCCAAAGGTTCTGATTTCTCTCACCACAGTTTAGTTTTGCCTGCTCCTGAAGATCATGTAAGTGGAATCATACAGTATGTTCTTCTCACCGACTATTATGCATGCTCAGACGTGTGCAAGCAAGCATGTGCAGCCACACATATGTGATTTGTGTGCTGGGAGCTCATGGACACAGCCATGTATATACTCAGAAAGGGGTGTTTCCAAGCTGCAGATCCCTAGGCCTCGTCTGTAGCTCAGCTTAGCCTCTCTAGTCCAGGTGGCTAAGGGAGGTGAGGGCGCTCCTGGCACTGGGTCCAGACCAGGGGGAGGTCCCTTCAACATCTCCTCAGCCCTTCCCTTGGACTGACCACGCACTATATGCCAGGCACTGTCCTCACCCACTCCATCCTCCCAGCAGCCTTAGAACTTAGATACAGTTATGACCCTTCTCTTATGGGTAAGGCACCTGAGGCACAGAGAGGTCCAGCCACTTGTCTAAGGTCACACAGCAGAGGAAGTGGCGGAGCTGGATTTGAACTCACTCCGGCTCCAGAGCCTTAACTGGCCACCATTACAGTCAGTATCCCTCCTCATGGCGAGACTATGAGGCTTATTGTCAAGTCCATGCCCTGGCACACAGCAGGTGATTAATAAATGTTAGATCAGGCGACTCCCAAGGACATTTGCATCCGCTGCTTCTGTGATGCCTCAGAACAACCCCTTTCCAAATGAGGAGATGGAGGCTCCATCAGTGGCGAGGAACCCAGGTCCTCTAACTCTAAATCCCACCCTCTCTCTGTTCTCCCCACTAGGGCTATCCTGTGCCACGAGAGAGATTCTGTTGTTCACTGCTTTGTCCCCAGCACCTGGGAGAGTGCCTGGCCCATACCCAGTACTCAGTGCGTGTTTTCCCAGTGAATGGGTACAGCAGGGAGTTGGAAGGAACCGTTCAGCCCAAAGCCCCCTTTACAGTTGGGGGACCTGAGGCCTAGGGAGGGGCTGTGACTTGACCAAGGTCACACTGCTCAGCACCATTGAACCTATCCTTTCCCCCCGCCTGGCTCACCCTCTCTACTTCCTGTCCTGAGCAGGCTGAAAGAGTTTGGAGCCCCAAAGGCACTCTCAAAGGCCACGTTAGTGGGAAGCTGGCGTGGAGCCTCTCCCAACTTCATTACGCCGTCCAAGGTCGGCGCGGGAGAATGCCAAGAGAAACCTCAGAAAATGCCGGGGGGGCGGGGGGGGGGGAAGCAAACAAGGCCCGGCTTGCCAGAGCTTTCGCACAGGGGCTGGGGAGCGTTCCTGGCACGGAGGGCCGGGCCAGCCTTTAAAAGCCCTTTCAAACAAAGCCTTGGACTGCAGCCCACTCTGGCCATGTCCCCACCAAGTCAGCAGAAGAAGCAAAACCCTTGAGCCCAGGGGGACGGTGGAGCGTGGTCAGGGATAGTCCACCCCGAAGATGGAGGGAATGAGAGGAGGGGGGGCTGCTGGGCGGGGCAGACTGCCCTGGACTGGGCCACTCTTAGCTGTGGGTCCCTAGCACTTGGACATGGTGTAAGTTTCAAACAATAACCACTTCCGTGGGGTGGGTGTCCCTAGAAGCAGAGCCTGGGGTGATTCTCACGCACAGACTCATTGAGGATGTACCTGTAGGAGACAGTCAGGGAGGGAAGCAGGTCTCGTCTCAGCAGGAAGTGAGCTTCGGCCCGACCCAGCGGGAACCCAGGCCCGTGAGCTGGGAGCTGCACAGTTGATCTCACCTTAAGAAGGCTGTGCCCCTGACTCAGTGAGTCATAGGCTACAGGCTGCCTGGGGTGAGGAGGGAGCTGTAGGAGGTGGCAATCCCCTGGGCAGGCGGCTCCCATTGGCCAAGGGCGGTTGTGAGGAGGGGCAGCTGTAAGCTATTAGCAGCCTGTAAAGGAGGTGGGGGTGAGGCACCCACCACAGTGACTGCACCCTTATTGCATTAACTCATCATTATCGAAACCAGTGGTTCTCAACCTTGGCTGCACATTAGAATCACCTGGGAATCTTTTTAAAATCCTGATTTCTGGGCCTCATCCTCCGGAAATTCTGTTTCTTTGTTACTAATGTTGTGGCCCCACCCCACAACAAAGAAACAGAATTTCCGGAGGATGAGGCCCAGAAATCAGGATTTTAAAAAGATTCTCAGGTGATTCTAATGTGCAGCCGAGGTTGAGAACCACTGCTTTAGAACAAAGATGAGGGAGAAAACTAAACTGAACTGAGCTTAAGTTTCCACCACCTTCCACTGAAGGCCATTGAATCTGGTGTTCGAACAATAACAACAGCAACAAAAATAAATTAAAAAGGCGCTGTCCCACATCTGGGCTCACGGAGGGCGAGTCCAATCTCTCCCCCTTGCAGACCTCTGGAGCCTGGGAGACACCGAGGGTAGCGTGTCAGAACTGGAGCTCAGCCTCTGCGAGCTGTCACGCCCGCTGGGGAGGACTCGCGGAGGACAGACAGGAGGGGGCCTGGCTGGAGGATCACGCTGGGCCGATGAAGTTACAAGGTGAAGAAAGACAAAGCGGCCTGGCCAGGCCTCGGGGGAAGCCCCGGACGGGCCATGGAGGATGGCGAGATCTGATCTCGGGGGAAGGTGGTGGGGCAGAGCAGGTGTGGTGGGGCAGAGGGTTCTGGGGAAGGGGAAGGCCTGGTCTGCAGCTCCCACCCCAGTTTTGAAAAGCACCAGACCTTCCAGCCCCGAGCAGGGCCACACCTCACTTCTACCCACCGGAAGCTAAGGGCCCCTCACCTGGGCCCAGGACTCTACAGTGAACAAAAACACCTACTACTCAGCATGTTGAGGTGGGTGAGTCAAGGACTAAATTCCACAGGTGGGGGAACTGAGGCTGAGAGAGGTGCAGGGACTTGCTTCATGGATAAATGTTCATTAGTGTGCCCGGCACTGGTTCAGGTGCTGAGGTCCCTTAGTAAACAAGACAGAAGCCCCTCCACATGGAGCGTACCTTCAAGTGTGCCAGGCGTCGGGTGGGAGGAAGATAACAATTGTTATGGGGAAAAACAAAGCAGGGGAAGGAGAAAGTGCAGGGGGTGAGAGCTGCCACTTAAAGATGGGCAGTGAGAGGCAGAAGAACAGCAGCTTTGGAGTTAAGCAGGTTCTGCGGTCGAATCCCAGCACAGCCAAGTACTCACAGCAGAGCTTTGGGCAAAGGACTCGCCTTTCTGAGCCTCGGTTTCCTCACCTGTAAGGAGGCTGGGTCTCTGGATAAGAGGCTTTCGTGATGGACACCAGGACATAGGTGCTCTGCTTTGGAATTGTACTTCGAGGACCACCTGCATCAGAATCAACTGAGGTTCCTGGGCTGGTCCTGGGCTGCCTCTAGAGACGTTGATTCTGTGGTCTGAAGGGCAGGCCTCCTGAGGTTTGAGAGCCCCTGGCCCAGGGCTTGGGTGTGGAGTTAAGGAGCCTGTGGCTGCTCCCTGATGAGGACCTACAGGTCCCCCGGGGGGAAATGGCCTCAAAGATTACACAGCCCAGCAATGTGCTCCCGCTATGCAGACAATGCACCTGACGGCCGGAGGAGCTGACGGATGAAGCTGAGGGACTTGTCTGAGGCCACACAGCTGGTCCGCAGCGGAGCTGGGTCTGGGACATTGACAGGTGGATGGAGAGGTAACAGTCAGTTCAAGTAACAAGCAGTCGGACCCCAGAGAGTTGGAGGAGGATCAGGGTGAGAGTTGAATTTCATCCCTGGAATCGAATCCCTCTGGATGGGAGATGGATGCATGTTTCCTTCCCATTGGAGAGTGTTAAATGACCCTCCCCGGACTCCTGCTCGGTTAATTTTTAAGAAATGGAGACACCCTGGCCAGCCCAGCCCTCCTCCCCCCCAGCCTCCCCGTGAGCCCCTTCCTGCCGCCCAGTGGCCTTGCCGAACCCCTGTGTGTGCCAATGTGGGGCACACGCCACTGGTACTAGATGCATTGAAATCTGAATTTCTCATCCTCACTGCACAGTGGAATCGCCCTGGGAGCTTTGAAAAATACCAACCCCTGGGTCCCACGCCTAGAGATTCTGATTTAATTGGTCTGGGAGGTGGCCTGGCATTAAAACTTCTAAAGATTCTCAGATGATTCTCTTGTGTAGCCAAGACTGGTTTCGCTGTACAGGGACAAGACGTCAAGTCACACAGATTCAGACTGAGAAGGTGCCAGCCTTTCCAATTTTCCTTCCAACCTTCAGGATCCCTAAAGGGGAAAGTCCCGGGCTGAAGCTAATGGGATTCTAACACTTCTCCAAAAAAACATACATCTCCTCTTTTAACTGACGGAGAGCAGGTGTCAGGCTCCAGCATCTGGCTAGAATTTCATAATATGATTCCAATCCCTCATGAGGTCAAATTTCCTCTTAAAACACCTTGATTTAAGTAAAATAAATGAATTAATTTAAAGAATATTAACCAAATCCCTATTTTAGGTATTTTCCTTGGGTTCCGTGGCGGTCTATGACCCAAGCTGGTCCCCACACTTGTGTTCTCCTCTGCCAACAGAGATTGGTTCAGAGATGAGCACTTGACCCAAGTGTGTCCAATCAGAGCCAATCCTGGGACTTTTGCTGGGAAATCCAGGAATGAGAGCCTGGCTGGAACAGCCAGGATTGAGTCTGGAGACAATGTCAGCTCAGAGAGGGGATGTGGCCTGAGAACATAGACTCTAGAGGTGGAGCTGGGATTTAACCATGTCCACCTGTGCCCAAAGGCAGTGTAACTTCTAAGTAAATCTGGTAAATTCTCTGGGATCCTTCGTTTTAGAAGCTCCCTCAGAATTTCTGTTTCCTAGTTTAGAGTCTTCATATGGTGTTTGCTTAAGGAAAATTCAATAGCGTCCTATAAAATAAAAACCAAGTAGGTATCTTTAAACATCTGATAGAAGGCACTATAGTCATCATCCAGCACACTGTGAGCACTGGAGAAGAAAGCTACTTGGCTGTAAAAAAAATGTGGTGTCCTCGTTCCTTTCAGACTGGGATGTTAAGAACCTTCTGGTTCGAGTTTCAGCTAGACATTCCAGACTATCTAATCCACTCCTCACTGAAAAAAAGTGTGATGTTAGCTTTCTGCCAACTGTGACTAGCCTCTGAATTCATTCATCCATCCATTCATTCAACACGATTTTGTGGAGTGCTTTCACAGAGGTAGGCACAGAAGACAGCAGACGAGGCCTGCCATCTGGGAGCTCACAGTCCACTTGGGTGGGGAAAAGGCAGGCAGTAATCAGATAATCACTTAGATGGATGTGACATTATAATGGAAACAAGGGCCATCCAAGATAGGCACATAGAACTTTGAAAACCATAACTGGGGATCTGATCCATTCAGAAATCAGAGAAAGCTTCCCAGGGGAGGTGACATTCCCTGTGGGAGCTTCAGGATGAGTAGACGATACTGGGTGAAGAAGAGAGGAAAAGCATTCCAGGCACAGGGAACAGCATGTGCAAATGCCTGAGGCAGGAAGCACTTTAGTAAGTATGAGATGAGTGTGGCTGCACTCAGAAAGCCAGAGGGTTGTGGTAGGAGATGAAGTCAGAGAGGTGGGAGGCCTGGCCTCATGGAGCCTTGCAGGCTACTGGGAGGAGGTTTACCCTCTTCCTCCAATCCATTCACAGAGAATTGGGGAAATCTGAGAGCTCTCACAAAACATTCACACAATTGTGATTGTTGAAAACTTGAGGAGTTTGGGTTAGTTAAGGGGAAGAGGGAGAAGAGCAAAAGGAGGAAGGCAAGAGTCTAAGAATAAAAGGAAGAAGCAAGTGAGGGGAATGGTATAGAGAGGAGAGAAGAGAGGTGTGCTGGTTCGGGCCTGAGCTCGGGAGGTAACAGCCTGGCTTCAAACACCGCCTCCCAGCTCTTAGCTGTATCCTTGCATGTGTTACTCGACCTCTCTGGGGCTCAGTTTCCTCACCTGTAAAATGGGGATTATAACAGTACCTTCCTCCTAGGGCAGTGGTTCTCAACCTTGGCTGCACATTAGAATCACCTGGGAATCGTTTTAAAATCCTGATTTCTGGGCCTCATCCTCTGGAAATTCTGTTTCTTTGTTACTAATGTTGTGGCCCCACCCCATAACAAAGAAACAGAATTTCTGGAGGATGAGGCCCAGAAATCGGGATTTTAAAAGGATTCCCAGGTGATTCTAATGTGCAGCCAGGTTGAGAACCACTGTCATAGGGCAATGTGAGGGCTAAATGAGTTAATAACCCCTGTAGAGTGATGTACAAGTGTTAGCTGTGTGGGTGTCATCAGAGAGATAGGCTGGGTTGTGCCCTCTAAGCTCTCAGAGTCCTCAAGGAGGCCCCAGGCTCAGCCTGGACAATTCGAGGGTGAGCAGTGACTGAGGGGATAGAGGACCCCTCTAGTATGGGACAAGCTTTGGAGGGTGGCTAAGAAATCTCCCTGGGGGACCCAAACTCTTCCTCCCTTGAGTGAGAATGTTTCGTATCTGGGTGGGGGACCAGGTTCTGCATTTTTCTGAGTGAAAAGGAAGGGGCTCTGACCACCTCCCTCATAACGAGCCTCCAGTTCAGGGAAGATTATCCCCAAAGTAATGAATTTTGGGATCCAAAAGCAGTGACGAAAGGCCCATCATAAGGGGAATGACATCAAGTTTGGGAACTCAAGGGAAGGGTATTTAAGCAGAGGCCTAAAAGATGAGTTAAAGGGGCCAAGGGGGCCAGGAAAGGGCTGCAAGATTGTGCTAGTCAACATAGCATGTGCAAAGGCCCTGAGGCGAGGCCCAGAATGGTATCCTGGGGAGCTGAGAAAGGAGATAGGAACCATACGATGTGCGTGTACTATGAAGATGGGTAGTAGTTCTTACAGGCCCTTAGCGGCCAGATAAGGATTTTGGAAGTTATCCTGACAGCAATTAGGAGCCTTGGGAGGATTAATGCGCCTCCCCACTGCTTCTTCCCCTCACCCCCATCCAAAAACTGTATAGATATCGTGGATGAGATCGGAGGTGGGCTCTGCATGGAGTGATTTCACCATATCTAAAGAGCAACATTCATTCTTTCCTTCATTCATTTATTCAACACATTTTTATTTGGTAACTACTATATGCTAGGCACCGTTTTAGCAGTGGGAAGATAGAAGTAAAACCTGATGGGACTTGTAATGTAGTGGGATAAGTCAGACAAGAGCCAGATAAACGTATAATATACAAGGTGGTGAAAGGACTAAGAGCCCTGACTGGGTAGCTCAGTCAGTTAGAGCGTCATCCTGATAAGCCAAGATTTCCAGGTTGGGGGTTCAATCCCTGGTCAGGGCACATACAAGAGTCAGCCAATGAATGCATAAATAAGTAGAACAGCAAATCAGTGTTTCTCTCTCTTCCTTCCTCTCTCTCTAAAACCAATCCATCAATAAAAATAAAAGAGAAAGAAAAGGGCTATGGAAGAAAATAAAGGAAGGCAAACGAAGGTTGGGGGAAGCAGGTGCTATAGCCATTTACTAGGGGATGTGACCCAGCACATTGTCCCTGCCACCCCCCTTTCACTGAGTGCCCATTACTTGCACCACTGTAAGTAGAGTTAAGAGATGATTTTTATCACTTCTCTACCCTGTGATCAATGAAGCTCCCCAGTTGGCACCAGCCATGCTTTTGTTGCGACCGCAATGACCAGCGAACTGTTCCACTTCCCCACCTGTCGCTGCCAGCCACACATCTCCCGGGTTGGGTAGCCACAAGCCCTTGGCACTCCGTTCTGACCCTTGCCTAACACCGTTTGCCTTTTTCTGGAAAAGAGGGAGGTGAGATTATCGAGGTGCCCCCCAAGGCTTGGCAGGGCTGCTTCCCTGGGCCTGCTCCAGGCTAGCCATAAAAAAAGAAAATGGATTTAAACAAAGTTGACAACAGGTTCAGGGGTCTTTGGGAGGGGTACGGAAGGGAGCCATCTTTCAGCTGCCTTCCGGAGGATCATGTCATCTCTACAGGCACCTCCCGAGTGGATGGGTGTCAGAAACAATAAGGAAAAGAGGTATCAGTAAAAGAACCCCGCTGGCTAAACAGAGGTCTGGGGACCTTCCTTGGTTCATTGCTTCAGAAACTGCTGCCAGAAGTTGTGGATGATGAAGCGTTAATGATACATAAGGGACAGGACCCACAACATAACCATGTGGGAGCCAGAGTTCTGCCTCCAAACATCAGTGTTCCAAATGTGCCTGCCAGGATTCCGAGCGCGAGCACCACTGAAGTGTCCTGACCTTGAACCTCAGAATTCCGGCTCTGAACATGAGTTCCAACCTGGAACATCAGCATTCCGACCTTGCCCGCTAGAGTTTCGGTCACGAGCAGCAAAGCTCTGGACACACACTCCCGGGGTCCAATTACGGATCTGAGGATTCTGACACTAGATGGCAGGCTTCTGACCTTGAACCCCAGACCTTGAGTTGTGACCTTGAACGGTGGTGCTCCAACAATGAATATCAGAGCAGTGATCTTGAGTGGCAGAATTCCAAACCTGAACACCAGAATTCCAATCCTGGGCACCCTAATCTCTAGACTTTCTCGATGCCCCAGCTCTCCAGCCTGAATCTGTGGAGCTGACATCACAGGGACATAAAGTTCAATTCTACACAATAAACTCCACCACAGGCCCACGGCCCCTAGGAATAAGCCAGATGCTCGGATGATAGTCATGAGGAGGAGGATCAAAATAACAATAAAAATAATAGCTGCTTACGTTTGTTGCACGTCAGGCACTTTGCTGAGCACTCTGCCTGCTTTTATGTTATTCATTCCTCTGGACAAGCCCCGGGGGTTATTATTCCCATCGTGCAGATGAGGAACCAGAGGCTCAGAGCCAGTCCGTTTTGCTGACTCGATATCCAGTGCTTTTTCTAACCATGACAGTGGCTTTTTCTTCCTGCTCAGGTTGAGGCTGGGCAGGGGCACGATGGGTCCTATTAGCAGATAAGTTAAGGATTTGCCATGAATTTCCATGACTTGTGTTGGCATCCACCAGGAGTGAGCTGCCTTGGGTTTTGAAGCCAGGTCCCAGCTGGGTGTGACAGTCATTCATTCACTCAACAAACACTTGTCACCCTGTGCTGTGCTTGACGCCAGGAGTAAGGAGAGAGTGGGGCCAAGCTCTACTCTCTTCATCTCCCCCTTCCAGATAGGAGGGCCTCAGAGGCAAGAGATGAACCTCCTCCCATTGCTAGCCATTCGAAGCTTCTATGCTTTCAGGGGTCAAAAAGGGGAGCTCCACGGGCTGAATGTGGTCCCCAGATATGTTTCTTTTGGCCCACTCAAATGCTTAAATTTTTTTGGTTTTTGTTGTTAATCCTCACCTGAGGATATATTTTTCCCCATTGATTTTTAGAGAGAGTGGAAGGGAGGGAAGGAGGTGGGGAGAGAGAGTAGAGAGAGGAACATTGATGTGACAGAGATGCAGCGATTAGTTGCCTCCCGCATGTGCCCCGACCAGGACTGGGATCAACCCTGTAACCCAGGTATGTGCCCCTGACTGGGAATCAAACCTGTGACCCTTCGGTGCTTGGGTTGACGCTCTAACCATTGATCCCACTGGCCAGGGCTCAAACGCTTTCATTTAAAAAAAATATTTGCCAACATTGACGTTTGGATATCTCATATGAAAATTAAAATTTCTGGCTGGACTCAGAAAAGAACCCAGCCTGGAGCTGAACAGCAGCTGCCTCTTTAAATGGGCGCATATGGCCCTGTTCACCACAGTCCCCGCCGCTTTCTGCTGCCTCCTGACACTAAGGCTGAGTGTTAGCTGGCTCCATGGAACTTGCCTTCCCACAGTCCTGTCCAACTGCTCCACTTGTTCACGCCACTACCTGGCGCCTGGGGCCATCTGAGTGTGAGGGCCCTGCTCTGGCCCCCGGTCCCTAGGCAGGAGCTGAGGAGGCACTTTTCCCTTCACAGGTTCTCCAGGCCCGAGGAGCCTTCTGCTCCCACCTAGGCCTTCTGAGTCGCTCTTCCCAGAGGGCAGGGCCGGCTTCATGGGGTGCAACCTGCATAGTCACTGCAGGGCCCTGTGCTCAGAAGGGCCCCACTTGGCTTAATACTCAGCTGTCTCCACAATTTTTTTTAACAAGGGGCTGCATTTTCATTTTGCACTGCACCCCACAACTTCTATAGCCGGCCCTGCGGTGGATCACTCAGTACTAGGGGCACAAAGCACACACACCACACCCACATACACACACACACACACCACATATAACACACAAACCACTTACCCCCTGACACACACCACACACACACACACCACACCCACATACACACACACCACATATACCACACAAACCACTTACCCTCTGACACACACCACACACACACATACACACACACGACACATACCACATACACCATACATACCACACACACCACACACACATACACACACACCCCATATACCACACATACCACATACACCATACATACCACATACACCGCACACACATACACACCCCCCCATATACCACACATACCACATACCCTCCTGACACACACCACACACATGACACACACCACACACAACACATACCACATACACCATACATACCACACACACCACACATACACATGACATGACACACACACCACACACAACACACATCCTATATAATAAAAGCCTAATATGCTAATTGTCTGGTCGTCTGGTGACTGGTCGACTGACTGTTCAACCAGTCAAAGCATAATACAGTAGGTCCTTGGGTTACGTTGGAGATCCGTTCCTATGGCGTGTCAAAACGCGATTTCGCTCTAAGTCGGAACCCACCTACATAAGCATCTACGTCACTCACCTGGAGCACATACACAGCAGTACGCAATGAAGTGAAACAGTAAAAAAATTTAAAAGAAAGATAACAATTCCTTACCTTTACTTGTGGTAAATAAATAATAAAAAACATAAAACATAAACAAATGGGAGATGGTGACGTAACCACAAAACAACAAGTCCGACGTAAGCCGAGGACTGCCTGTATGCTCAAATGATATGCTAAGGCTGATCAACTGCTCCCTATGACATGCACTGACCACCAGGGGGCAGACAGTAGACTGGTAGACCAGTCGCTAAGACATGCACTGACCACCAGGGGGTAGATGCTCTGACCACCAGGTAGGTTAGCTTGCTGCTGGGGTCTGGTCCATCAGGACTGAGCGAGATGGGCAGGACACGCCCTGGAGCCCTCCCGCAGTCTCTCCCCACCCAGATCATGCAGTGATGGGGCTACTCGGCCTGGCCTGCGCCCTCTCACAATCCGACACTCCTCGAGGGATGTCGGAGAGCCGGTTTCTGCCCGATCCTGCAGGCCACTCCCCTCAGGAGGGCACCAGGGCTCACAGCTGGTGAGCACTGCTGCGGTAGCGTGCAAGCCTCTCCCAACTGGGACTCCTTGAGCGTGAGCCCGCTGCAGGTGCAGCGGGGTGGAGATGAGTGAGAGCGGCAGGTAGGAGCTGCAGGCGGTGTTGGACTGCGGGTTTTGGCCTGATCCCCGCAGGCCACCCAGAGGGACCCCACCCATGCACGAATTCATGCACTGGGCCTCCAGTATAACATATACCACATACATACACACAAATAACACACACCACACACATACCATACACACACAACACATTACCCCCCCCCCCCAACATACACAACACACACAATACACACACACCATGGACTACTCAATCTGTCCGAAGACCACCTCTATGGATTGGCCTGTTCTCCGGTCATAAGGCCAGTAAGGGTGTACATTTTTATACAAGGGCTGGGAGCGTGGACGCAGAAGCCTGGAGGGAGGCAGAAGGGACTAGGGGACGTGGCTTGGGTTGCATTTGTACAGAGCTTTATGGGGGTGTGATGGAGACTGGGCAGAAACTTGGGGAGTGTCTAAGCCCCCCACCCTCCGGCCACTCCTTGACACAGACATTGCATGAAGAATGAGTGAGCAGGGTGTCATCAGCGGCTGGATTAAGGCGAGGTTTGGGATACACGCTCTTTCCTCTCTCCCTCTTGAGAAAAGGAAGGGAGAAGGAAGACTAGCAAACATCTGTGCTTGGCCACACAATGCTGGCCACTCTGGCTCAGGCGAGTGTCCTTGTCTTTCTTGCTTGGCAAAGTTACCATGCCCATTTTCCAGCTCAGGAAACTGAGGCCCAGAGAGATGAGGGGTCTGTCTCCTAGCTCCTATGTGGTGGTGTTGGGATTATAAACCCTGGTCTCCAGAGTTCCAAACCAGAGTTCTTTCCACTTATACCAGGACGATGGCATATGAGAGGAGGGAAAGCACTGGTGAAGAGAAAGGGAAGGATGCCTGCCCCAAGCGGGCCTAATCTCGAAATTAACCAGAGGTAGTGTATCACAGAAAGAGGTGAACACCACCAGATCCAAACTGATTATTCAATGTCAGGGAAGGCCCTTCTGAAGAGGTAACAAATGAGCTGAGATCTGAGAGATGAGAAGGGGCAGCTGGCATGGCAAGATATGGAGCCAGAGGCCCAGAGAGGTTAAGTGATTTGCACAGGGTCACACAGCTAGCCTTCCCTTCCCCCCTCAGTCCTCTAATCCCTCTGACAAAGCCCCTCCTCTGCATCAGGCCCCCAGCGACTTTGGAATGCAGGTCTGCAAACTATTCCTGTCAATGCTGTTGTTACCAAAAACAGCCTTAGCAAATAGGTAAATGAATGTGGCAGATGTAACAATAAAACGTGATCTATAAACCAGTCAGCCCACGCACCCTGCTTTAGAGCACAGGAATAAATAAGATACAGTCCTAGACTTTGAGAACATCCTGCTTTAGTTGGGGAGATAAAAAAAAAAAAATTTGGGAAGAAAGTCACATACAAGAGGGAGCGTGCTTAATGGTGCAGGAGAGGTGGAAACAGAGAATTTGTAGAAGAAAGATAATTTCGGCGGCTCAGGAAGGAGAAAAATCAAGTTCAGGTTCTCAGAAAGGGCCACCTACACTGAGCGGCCCTCTTGGACCATGCCCTGTTATTTGCCATCAAAACACCTTGCTTCCTTCCTTCAAGCATACACATTACAGTGTGTGGTTATTCTTTCACTTAATTTTGTACTTGTTTACGGTCTAACTCCCTCCAGTAGCCTATTCGCTACATAACGGCTGTGGATTACATTTTGCCGCCTTACATTTATTCTCCCCTCCCTTGGAAACAGTGCTTCACTTTTTCTCTGGGGAAGCACCTCGTTCCCATTCTCAGTTTCATCCCAGCTCCAGCGATTGGCATGTGATCCCTATCTGGCTAAGGGATTGGCTCAGGGATGGGCCAATGAAAATGAGCCCAGGGATTTTGTTAAAACTTTTGGGAAAGAGACTTGCTTTTTTTTCTGCCCAGGATGGAAGTCTGAAGACTATCTTTCCAGCCATGTTGCCTTGCTGAGAAGCCACCACAGAGAAGAAGAGAGCTTAGAGATATTGGAAACCAAGTCTTGATGACCTATTTAAGCGCCTGGATTCAGCCCTACCTAAACCCTTACCTAAGCAAGGACTTATCCATTGTATTTATTTTGCTTAAGTCCATTTGAGCTTCATTTTTGTCACCTGCAACCAAAAGAATCCTAACTAATAGATACACAAGCGATTCTCATGCACCCAGCACAGATCCTGGCATTCTATATAAAAACCCTAATATGCAAATCAACCAAACAACGGAACAACCGGGCAAATGACTGGTCGCTCTGATGTCCACTGACCACCAGGGGGAAGACGCTCAACGCGGGCCCCCACTGGTGGCAGTGGTGGTGGTGGTGGGGGGTGGGGGGTTGGTGAGCAGGCGGTGCCAGGCCAGCCAAGGCGGGTGCCAGCGGGGGCCCCTCCACCCCCAATTGCCCCACTGGTCACTCTGCAGATCGGCCCTGATCGCCGACCAGGCCTAGCGACCATACCCGTGCATGAATTTCGTGCACTGGGCCTCTAGCAAAGCAATAAATGTTTATCATACAAAGAACAGATGGCATGCACACAGACCCACATAAAGTTATACAGATCGGAGAAGCCTAGGAAGGAAGCTAACTTTGAAAGCAAAAGGATTGTCCCAGGAATAGGAGAGGGAGTGACTGAATCAAATTGCAGTCCGTATTTCAAGGAACAAATAAAGGATGTGTAAACTTACCCAAGGCATAGGAGATAAAAGAAAATTGATCCATTCAAAGAGACAGTGGGAACTCCAGACATGATAAGCAAATGGAAGGCTGGTTCAACGTTATCCTCTTATCTCTGCCTTTCTTTCTGCTTCTCATATGCCCCGACAGGGCAATCATGGGCTGCCACTTTGGTACAATTGGGTCTGCAAGGCCTCTAAGAGGCAGTGCTGGCCAAGGTCCAGGGCCTCAAGGGTCATAGAGGCCTTGGAGAGACTCCGGGAAGGGCCCTAGGTAGCAATTAGGGAAATGTGGTAGCTTATTTTTAGAATCCGTTTGATTCCAGGTCCATTACCTGGCGGATGTGAGTGATGGTGTGGAATTGGCAAATGTAACATTATTCTCTCAAAGACAGTGTCTGCCTGCCAGGCCATGGTGGGCAATTATGGTGGAGAACAGCCTTGCCTTGCTGCAGAGTAAAATGGAGGGAGCACCTCAAGGGTGGGAGGGGGCACCTCAGGGGCCTAATTTAATCCTGTTTCCTTGCTGTGAATGGAAGGCAGGAGGTCACCTCTTCCTGGCCTAGGAAGTGTGGAGATAGTAGTGGGCAGGTAGAGACAAGGAAGGTAGGAGGGCAAGGAAGGGTACCCTGGGGAGACTCTTGCCTTGTAAGGGAGAACCCTCTGATCAGTCGTCGTAAGATCATGCACATTTTCCCGTTTACTCACTCAACAAATGCTTACTACCACTCAACTACAATAGCAACAACAACACTGTTCACTGGCAGTGAACATTTGCTGAGTGGCAGGCACTACTCTGAGTGCTTCAGATAAAATTGGTTGTTGAGAGTGTCCCTGAAATCATGGATCAGGAAATTGATCAGAGAAGTTAAGTCATTCACGTTAGGGCACACAGCTCAAAAGCACTGAGCTGACATTTGAACCCATGCAGCCAGGTTTCAGAGCCTGTTCTCTGAAGCTCTCTTGTCTCTCTGAGGGTCAGTCCTGGCATCCATGGAACAAACCATAGCTAGTCTTCACAGTGTTTTGTGCAAAGAAGGTAGGAACATCAGTTTTCCAGGGCACAGAGGAGGGAGCGGTCGGTGCTGCCAGAAGGTGGTGTGGGTGGTAGAGGGAGGGAGAAGCCGGGCCTTGAAAGGTGGGAAGAGAGAGGCTGCGGGCAGACAAGGGGAAGAAGAAGGTGCAAGGTAGAGGAATCAGCTTGGGCCGAGGTATGGAGCAGGACTGGGGAAGGATGGAGTATTTGGGGAATGCCAGAGGTGGGTACAGTGGGAGCAGACCGTACCGGGGAGAGGGGATGGGAGGAGGTGATGGTGGCAATGTTGGCTGGGGCCTTGAAGGTCAGGCTGAGGAGTTGGACTTTATCCTGGGGGCAGTGAGAATCATGGGAGGATTGGTAGAAGGGGATGATTGACATGAACAGATTACACGTGAGGAAGATGGCTCTGGTTCCCTGCAGAGGATGGACTGGAAGGGGATGGCTGAAGGCAGGGTGGCCAGGGCAGAGGCTCAGTGCTCAATGGAAAGGCCGAAGTCCAACAGAACAGACAAGGTCATCCTCTCATCTTACCTCCCTAACTGCTCCGTTCGTTTACTCTGCCCTCGGCATATTAGCCACTTGGTGGTGCCTTGACTGCCCCAGACACGCCCCAGGGCCTTAGCACATGCTGGGGTTTTTTCTACCAGGAACACTCTTCTCCCAATAGTCCACATGCCCCCCTCTCTCCCTTCCTGCAGGTCTCGGCTTAATTGTCACATTTTGGGGGCGCCTTTCCTGACCACCCTGGTTAAACCCCTCACCTGCTGACCTTTCTCCATGGCACCTATCACCAAACAAAACAGGACACTTTTATTTGATATTGTCATTTCATCCATAAATACTTCAGTGTGTATCTCTAAAAGATAAATATTTTTAAACATAATCACGTGAGCATTATCACATCTAAAAATAGCATTAATTCCTCAATCACATCAAATATCCAGCTAGCATTCATCTTCCCTGTCTCGTGATTTCTTTTTCACAGTTGCCTTGCTCCAGTCAGTATCTGTACTTGTTTCTCTTGTGAGTGGTCTCACTCCCTATGGAAATATCAGTGCCATTAGGGCTGGGATCTTTGTTTTATTCTCTGCCATGTCCCCAGCACCCAGCCCAGGGCTTGACACACAGTAGGTGCTCCATAAATCTTACTGAATGAATGAACACATCCAAATAAGAGTTTTATATTTTATATTTTTTCGGCCTTACATTTAGGTCATTGACCTATTTTGAGTTAATTTTTTGTATGTGGTGTGAGGTAAGGGTCCAACTTCATTCTTTTGCACGTGGACATCAAGTTTCCCAGCACCATTTGCTGCCCTGGGTGACTCTGACTGACAGGGAGGGAGAAGGAAGGGAAGGCCGGTCACCTCTGACTCTCAGAGGGAGAGGGGCCCTAAGGTGGTGAAGGTCAGAGGCCCTGACACACAGGTCTTTGGTTAGTTCCCCCAGAACGAAATCCTAAGACAGGGATCCACGTACAGGTGGCTTATGTGGGAAGTGATCCCAGAAAACACTGGGAGAGGAGAGAATATGGGAGACGCAGAAGGGAAAGAGGCCAAACCAGGTGTATTATCAAGCCAGGAGCCACTGTGGACACCTGAGGCTTAATTCTGAGGAACTCTGGGGGCCAGTGTAGACTATGCACCTGGAGGTACACCCCATCCAGGGCGAGAGAGGTACCTTCTCCCATCAGTCGGCAGCTGAGGGCTAGTCTGCGTGGGCCATTAACTACTTGTCTTCACTGGAATCCACTAGCCAGAGGTCGTTTCTAAGCAAAGAAGTGTAGGGCCTGGAAGCTGGCAGTTGGGCAGTGGCACTGAAATGGTGAGGGTCTAAAGGACACGGGTGGGACACTGAACACATCTCTTCTCTCACAGTCTTGCCCCAACTGCCCATGTGACTTTGAGCGAGTTACGTAACCTCACCTTACAATGAGCCTGTATCATTTTATAAGAATAATACATTTTTGAAAAGGAGCTTATGTATCCAGCAGGATTGTTAGGAGGATTGAGACAATAACAATTGAAAACACCACCACCACCACCAACAAAAAACCCCCTAACAGTTATTAAGGGCTTTCTATGTGTCAAACTCTATTTGAAGTGTTCTGCATACATTATTAACTCATTCAATTCTGGTAGCAATTCAATGAGGCAGGCGCTGCTGTTGGGCCCAGTTTTCTATTTTATGAGTAAAGGAACCGGGGCTCAGGGAGGAGCAGTAGTTTGCCCAAATCACATGGTATGAGTAAAGGCCAAACTTTGAATTTGGGTAATCCAGCTCTAAAATCGGGGCTCCTGTTCATAATGCTATCAGGCGTAGAGGTACACGAAGTGCTGGGGATGGAGTTGGTGCTTACTGCGTGCTTGTTCTCTTTCAGTTAATTAAATGTTGGCCAAGCTGCTCCTTTGGGCACCACTTTTTCTCTCCTAAGCATTTCCACATTCTCTAGCCTATCAGAGACTTTCAAAGCTCCCGAAGACCAGCTGCCAAGGTCTCGCATCCTGGAGGAATGGAAAGACCCCTGAGCCTCGATGAGGGTAGCAGTGGGGTCAGAAAGGTCTAGAAATGGTCCCCGATCTTTTACCAGCTTGGTGTGTGACCCAGGCAAGCCCTTGAAGCATCCTCCATGTTTCCCTTTATCAAAACGGGATACTGGATTTATGAAGCGTGGCTTCCACACTTCTCATGCACTATCGTACTTCGTCCTCCGGGCAACCCTGTGAGGTGGGTTTTCGCATCGTCTTCATTTATAGATTAGGAAATGGAAGCCCTGGGAAGGGAAGTGTCCTGCCCAAAGTCTAGGGCTAGGAAATGGCAGGGCTGGGATTCAAACCCAGGTCTGTGTGTCCCCACAGCACATCGCCTCCCAGGAATACATACAAGTATCGAGAATGACTGACCCGGGGCCAGCAAGAGCCCCAGCCGGACGACGGATGGCGCTGGGAAACCCCATGAATCTGAGCTGGTTTCCCTCCTTTTTCTTGAGGAGTATGCACAGGTCCCCCTGGTTCAGGTCAAGGAAGCAGCAGCATCACACTAGAGGCATGGGATCCTGACAGGGCAGGCAGTGACCCCGCAATCAATAACACCGCACCGGAGATGTTACCGACCAGGGATGTAGCTAGGACAGAGCATTTCAGTGTGACACTAATACTCTCCATCGTCACTTACTGAATGCTAACCGTGGGCTGGGCACTGGGCTAAGATCTTCATGCAGATTATCTCCTAATGGCGCCACATGGTGGGCGCCATTCCCCAGATGAGGAAACTGAGGCTCGGAGAAGGAGAGGAATTCGCGCAAGGTCACATTTCCTGGCAGGATGGAGCTGAGAAATGAACCACACCTATTGGACTCCACAGAGCTGATGCTTCATCAAGTCTGCAGTGGGTGAAATACTGACCCCTGTCCCTGAAAAAGAACACTTCCTCTTTTGAATATAATAACAACAACAATTCACAATAATAAAGTACTTTCCATTTGCAAATTACATTTACATCTGGAATCTCACTGAATCATCAAAAGAGCCCGAAGACATGGGCCACCGTTCAGCAGATGAGCTCACTGAAGCTCAGAGAGCGTGAATGGTTCCAGGATTAAGAAACACTGGCCTGGCCCTGACTGGTTTGGCTCAGTGGATAGAGCCTCGGCCTGAGGACTAAAGGGTCCCAGGTTCGATTCCAGTCAAGGGCATGTACCTTGGTTGCGGGCACATCCCCAGTGGGGGTTGTGCAGGAGGCAGCTGATCGATGTTTCTCTCATCGATATTTCTGGCTCTCTATCCTTCTCCCTTCCCCTCTGTAAAAAATCAATAAAATATATTTTAAAAAAAAGAAAAAAGAAAGAAACACTGGCCTGGGAACCAGACCACTCTGGGTCCAAACTCGGGCTCTGCCATTTCCATTCCTTCAACAAATATTTCCTGGGCACTTAGCTGTGTGAGCTCCCACAAGTGACTTCACCTCTCAGCGCCTCCATTTATTTCCTCTTTGTAAGAGTCTTAACGCCACTCATCAATCCATTCTCTTCCTCGGCTGACAATGCCAGACACTTGCTCTCCCAGGCTTCCCTGTGGCTATAGCCTGAGCACGTGACCTGATTCTGGCCAATGGGATTTAAGGAGGCTTTTGGGAAAGGCTGATCTCTCAAGGAAAAACGGGGCACACAGGATGAAACGCCCCACTTTATTGGTTGGATATGATGTGCCAACATTTGAAGGCTGGAACTGGGTAGCCAATTTGGGATATGAGGCATCAAGCCTGAGGACCAAGCCACTTGCAGGAGTTGGAGGAGCCGAAAGATGAAAAGAACCTAGAATCCTGATGGCACCATGGAACCATTTCTTTGAAACCAGCTCCTTTGAAACTTGCTGTTATGTGACAGGATGCATCTTCCTCCTTCTAGAAGCCACTTTGAGTTTTCTATGCTGTTACTTGCAGCCCAAGCAGTCAGACTATCTGGGTTGTCGAAGGGATTTCAACGAGCGAGTGGATGTAAAGTTCCACTAGTCAGAGCCTGGCACAATAAGCAGCAGCTACTCTGGAAATGAAGGAATAACCGTAGGGCTCGATCCCTGAGACTGTTCCAGGGAACACAGACACTGCGGATTAGTTCCCGCTCTCTCCTGCCGAGAGGAGCCTGTGGAGTTTTCCGAGAAAGCAGAAACCCAGTGGTGGCCCCGCACCGAAACCCTGTCACTCTGTTGGGGCTGACCCCACTTCTAAACAAGAATCAATCACACTGCCTTTTGCCTAATGGATTTTGATTTTCACTCCCCTGACAGCGAAGGCTAAGGCCTGTGCTTTGGTTGGTCTCCTTGTTGCCAGAACATCCCATCAATTATTAACAGCGCCAGCTCAGCCTCCCAGTACTGCTATCAGAAGGAAAGGGTTCGCCGCAGCTCAGCCCACTCAGCCATGGAGAAAGGTCCCACCTCCTAGGTGCTAGGTACTGTGAGAAAGTGTGGCAAACATGACTTCCATGATGACCCTGTAAGGGGGGCCTTTTATCTCCATTTTACAGGTGGGAGGCTGGGGCTTGGAGAGCTGAGGAACTTGCCAGAGGCCAGAAACTGGGGAGGGTGCTGGAGTGGGCCTGGACCCCGGTCTGTTCTTGCTCTTAAACATTGGGGTAGGGCCGTTTCTGAATCTCAGAGGGTAAAAAGGAGGACCGCCCAGAAATGCTCCTCCATTTTACCCTCTCCTTCTGTGGCTTCTGAGAAGTTCCCACAGGCCTTGCTGTCGGACAAGCATGGCATCCAAATTGGGGGGATGAATGGGAGTGAAGGGAGCACAGGGAACTGGGTTGCAGGTGGGCAGTGAGGGAGGAATGACAGATCCCCAAACCCTGAGACACAGTGACTGACTGATTGCTTGATTCATTCATGTATTCTGCACTTAGTTATTTGAGTTCCTCTGTGCCAGGCACCATGATGGGTGCTGGGAGCAGGGCAGTAAACACAGCTCATGGCGTTTACTCTCTTGTGTGGGAGACACAGAGAAACAAAAGGAAGCAGATACCATTTCAGATGGTGCTTGAAGCCTATGCAGGAGGGACGCTGCGTGATATGACAGAGACTGCGGGGAAGGAGGCTGTTTATAACAGGGCTCAGGAAAGGCCTCTCTGAGGAGACATTGGGGCAGGGCCTGCTTAAATGAGGCAGGAGGAGAAGTGGCTGGCCATGAGACAATCCGAGAAAGAGCAATCCAGGCAGCAGGAACAGCAAGTGCAAAGGTCCTGAGGTAGGATAAAGCCTGACTGGGATAGGGAACAGCAAGGAGTCCAGTAGGGCCGGAGCAAGTGAACTAAAGGAGAATAGAAGAAATGAGCTTGGAGAGGTCAAGGGCCTGGATTCAGAAGGGTCTGGTATGTCGTGGTGAAGGTTTGGATTTAATTCTGAGCGTGAGGGGAAACCTCTGGAGGATTTTAAGCGGATGAATCATGTGAGCCCATTTACATTTTGAAAAGCTCGCTCTAGCTGCTATGTGGGCAGTGGATGGCAAGGGCAAAAGTGGAAGCAGGCAGATTGGGGAGGAGGCTACGGCACTTATTCATTATGGAAAGAACCGGGTCTTTACAATCACACTTGAGTTTGAATTTCTGACTACTTCTGTGTGATGTCAGACCAGTTACTTAACCCCTCTGAGCCTCCCTGTTTGAGAAAGGTGGGGTAATCATAGAGAATTGGCATAAGGACTAATGGTGTTGTTACACTTCTTACACGGTAGGTGTTTGATCAATGGCAGGCAGGATTTCTATCCTGACAGCCAATGAGCTTGCCTGCCTTCCCATTTCAGTTCTGGCCATCCATCTGCCAGGCATGTGTGCCAGCTGAGCCTGGGATCACAGCGAGGTCACAAAGCTATCCCTGTGAGCAGGTTAACCCAACGGGGAGACGAGGCTGTTTATTCCCAAACAGTGTCTTCTGCAAGCCTGAGCTTCCCTGTCTTGCTGTCAGATGCCAACCTAAACACTGCCTTTTGCCTGCTTCTTCTCTGTGAGGATGACCCTCCCCTCCCCTGCCTCTTACTGTCATGTCTTAGGGACACAGGGAGGAGGGAGAGTCGTGTCTGGGCCTAAACAGGATGTGGAGGGCAGAAACCCGTGTCAGGCCTGGAAATAGCAAAATAAGTCTCTTGATCCTAAGCCGGTTAAGGGTGAGTGACTGTCTTAAGAAGGAGGCTTTTTGGACACGAAACCTGGGGCAGGCTTATGACCAGAGGCAGCCTACATCCTCAGAAGAGGAAAGCAGGCCTAGGAATCTCTGTCCTCTTTAGGGTTGACAGGGGAGAGGGAAAACCTACACGCTTCCCTCCACTTCCCTCCCAGCCACACCCCTTGCAGCCCCTCTCAGAGGTCTCTCCTCGGATAGTCAGATCTGGGCAAAGTACCTCACAGGCCTCCCTTCAGACTTGGCCCTGCAGGTGAGCCTTAGTGGGGAGCTGACTGAGCCAGGGGGATTCCATAATGAGCGGCCAGGCTGGATGAAGGGAGCCCTAGCTAATACATCATGGCTGGCGTGTAGGCTTCCTCCTTTTTTGCCATGAATACATTGACCTATCCCCCTCTCTCCCCCACCCACTTTTGGCCCTGCTCTCAGGTCTCAGATGGTGAGCTATGCTCAACACATCTTTTCCGAGTTGGTCTTCTTGGATTTTGGCATCAACACCTCTCTTTTCTGGGCTCCCCCTGGGCCCCAAATGAACGTCGTTATAGCACTGAACATACTGTGTTGTCATTTGTTCTGACATCCAGCACATTGGCCACATGAAGACAGGCCCTATCTCTCCAAGACAGCTCTGAATCCCAGCCTGACACAGGGAAGTTGCTCCCGTCCTGGCCTGGCCCCCACCCAAAGCCTCTCTCAGTCCCTCACACCTGGCAGCACACAGGACTGCCTGGCCCACCAGTGTCATCGATCTCATCCCTGCCTCCTTCTTCGGCTTTATTTTTCACACTGCCTTATTTTTCTCTCCTATTTTGAAATTTACATTCTCTTCCAACAGCCAGCATCTTTACAAGCTGCATCAAACCCTTCGTGGAATAAACTCACCACATAAATAAAGAGCAAACCAGTGGCGACCCTTCACCCACAAGCGTCCTCAGCCAACGGCGTGCGTCACGCACGCACACACCAACCCACCCCTCAGAGTCCCTCTGCCTCATTTTTCTTACTTATGTTAAAACCGCCTGACGGAATCTCAGTGTCCTCCAAGCAAGTCTATAAGCTGCTTTCATTCCCTCCTTGGGGGCAATGTGGGGTTATAAATACAGGGATAAGTATTGAAATTGCAGGGTGGCACCCCCTCCGGCCTGAGTCTGGGGCTTCCCGAGGGAGCATTCTGTAGAATGGACCAAACTCAAGTCTGCTCCTCCCCAGCAAGGCTTCACTGCTTCTCTGGGCTCTCTTTCTCCTTTGCCGTGTCCATCCTCTTGCTGTGGGCTTTCAGAAATCTCTGTAAATCCTTTTCTCCAACAAAGTCAGGATATAAAGTATTGAATAATAAAAGGAGGGGGTGCCCTGGCCCCATGTGGCTTGGAGGAGAGAGCCGCGGCCCTCCAACGGAAGGGCCCCTCTCTTTCTCTCCCCCCCTTCCCTCTCTCTCTCCCTTCCACTCTCTCTAAAATCAATGGGGGAAAAAATCCTCCAGTGAGGATTAACAACAACAGCAAAGATGGGTGACCAGTACCACACAGGAACAGTCTGCAGAGGCTAGCCTCGCTTCCAAGGTCTAGGCAACAGCCTCTCCTCCTTCACAGTCCCCCAGCCGTGGTCATCAATCTGGGGACACAAGCAGAACCCCCCAGCCCAGCAGCCCCCAGGTCCCACGCTTACCTTGGCAGCCACCGAGGAATTGGGCTTCTCCAGCAGGTCCCAGAGCTTCTTCCGCTTCTCCGCACAGCACGTGTTATCGAACTCCTCGCCCTCCCGCTCCCGTAGGGTCTCGGCCTCACGTTTGAGCTCCTCGTTCATCTGCTCCTTCTTCTGGTGGTAGCGAGCCTGGCAGCAGGACTCCAGGTAGATTTCATCGATGCCCCAGTAGTCAAGCTCTTGGCTGAAGCTGAGCGCACACATCTCCTCCATCATGTGCAGCCGCCCCGTGCGGTAAAAGTTGAGGATGGAGGTGAAGGCGCCCGGGTGGCGGTCGAAAAAGTATTCGTTGTCCTCGAGGCTGTAGTCGTCGCACACTTCGAGCAGCGAGTCGTGGGTGTTGCAGTCGCGGAGCTTGCCCAGCCGCGTGCGGGGCAGGCGGTCCAGGGTGCGCCAGAGCACCTCGTGCGCCAGGCCCCCGACGTTGAGGCGGACTCGCCGCGAGCACGCCTTGCTGCGCACGATCTCCATGGGCTCGGGCGGCAGCGAACTGGTGGAGCGGGAGCCATGCTTCGTCATGCCCGCCGGCATCGCTGGTCCGGCCGCCCCCGCCCCCCCTGCCCCCCCAGGCCGCTGTCACTGGACCGCAAGGCCGGCCGCTGCGGGGGAGGGGGGCAGGGAGCACTATGGGCTGTTGGGGGTGCAGGAGACCACGCAGGCGCGCGTCACGGCCGTCTTCTCACCTCCATCCCGACGACGGCTGCGAGGCAGAAAGCGCACGAAGGTCAGCAAACAGGGTACAGGGCGCGGCCCCTCCCCACCTTTCCAGCCGGTTCACAGCGGGCCTTGACCTTCTTGGTGCATAAGCGGCTCAGGGAGGGTAGAAAGGCTGGGCGCTGTCCCTCACGGTGGTGCTGAAGCCCGCCCCACCCCACGGATGGAGGGAGGGGCCGCACTTCGGAGCTGGGAGAGGGCCCCCAAGAGGAGCCCCAGGGACCCGGGAGGCCACACCCGGGTTTCTGCTGCTCAGGCCCAACCCGGCCGCCCGGGAGCTGTCCGCCCCCTCGAGTGCTGAAACTCGGTTTTCTTTGGGTATCCCCGTCGAGTCGGGAACCTGGCCCCAAAATGGGGAGGGGAGCTGCACGAAAAACTTTTTTTTTTTTTAAAGACCTCATCTTTTCCTTGCCCTGTTCCGAGATAATTAAGATCCGAGGGCTAGGGGGATGGCACTAGATTTGCTTTTTCGAAACCTTAAAAGATTTTGGGGAATTCTGTGGGGGTTCAGGTGCCCACTTGTCGGAGGTCGTAACAGACAGGATAGTCACAACAGCGTCGCTGTCCTGGAGCGACCCCTCTCCCCAAGTCATGGAAGCATCTCTTGAGGTCGCTCCGGCGACGAGAAGAGACCCGAAGGCGCAAAGCCAAGCTCTGCGCGGGTTCCCACCCCTCCCTCCGTGCCCCCTAACCCACAGCAGGAGGGGCGCGCAGAGTCCTGGGGGGCCACCTGCTCCGTCTTCCCCTCGCTCCTTCCCTGCCCCCTTCTCCTCCTCCTCCTCTTCCTCCTCCCCCCCTCCCCCTCCTCCTCGCTCCTCTCCTGCGATGGCTTTTTATAACTCCGGGTTCTGCGCTTTTCCCGGGGCTTAGAAGGGAAGGGGTGGGGGAGGTGGGAGGCGGGGAAAAGAGCTGAATTTTCTGGCCTTTTAAAAACGTGCCTCCTCCTATCGCGCACTGGTGATTTCGGGGGCTCCTCTGAGCCCCCAGCAGTGAGGCTCACGCCCTCTCCCCTCGCCCCGGAATGAGATCTTGTGTCTCTCCAGGCCCCAGCCCTTGCCCGCCCCGGAGCCTAGGTAGACCAACAGGCCGAGCCGCGCGGCAGGCGGGTCCCTGACTAGTGCCCCTTGCGCTCTCGCCGCTGGCCGCACGCCTCAACACTCACCTCCAGGGAGGCCGCCTCCAGGGGCCAGGGACCAAGCATCGTCCCGGTCGCCCGGCCGCCCCGGCCCGCGGGCAACGGCGGACCCGGGGCCGGGCTGGGCCCAGCTTACGCCGGCCGGGCTGGGGACGCGCCGGGGCTGCGGGCGCTGCGAAGCCGAGCGCGCTCTCCGAGGCTGGGGGCGCAGGCGGACGCCACAGACGCGGGTGGCAGGACAGCGTTCGGGCGGCGCCTCCTGTACCGCCACCTTCTCCTCCTCCTCCTGCTGCTCTCGCGGCGGCGGTGGCGGCGGCGACGGCTGCTTGGGCGAGATCAACAAGTCCGGGCTGAGCTTCGGCTCCGCGCTCGCTGCGATTCTGTCCCGCACTTCAGAGCGCCCAGAGTTCCGCACCGAGGCGGGACGGCGCCACCTGCGGGTAGCGAGCGTGAACGCCGTTTAACTCCTGCTTGCCCGAGTCAGCCTGCTGGTGAGGTTGTGGGCCGGCTGGGGGTTTGGTCAGTCCTAACCTTTCCACCTGGGCTGTCTCCACTGCCTCTGGGCAATCCCACCTTCCTTAGTCCTGTCAACATCGTGACCTGAGTGCCCGCTGTGCGCTAGACACTAGGATAAGCGTCTGAGACACAGCTGTGAACCCAGCACAGAAGCTTGGCTCTCGCGGAGCTGGCTGGAGACAGACCCAGAACAAAGTCAAAGAACATTTCAGAGGGCAGTAAGCGTTTGAGGGAATAATAAGGCAAAGGAGAGAGAGAGGGGCGGGGGCTGCAATTTTAAATAGCCCTCTCTTTCCTGAGTTTCTATTCTAAATTCTAAAATCTAATTCTAGAATGGATTCTAGTGGGGAAATGTGGACGATGGATACATCAACGAATATGCAATGTGGCAGCTGGCGATAACTGCTAAGAAGAAAAATAAAGCAAGGTGAGGGGAAGAGAGAGTGAGGTGTGAGCTAGTTTATATAGTTCATTCATTCATTCATTCATTCATTCATTCATTCATGTTATATTGGACGGCTCCCTGTGTGCCAGGTCCTGTGGCGGACTCAGTAAAAAAACAAACAAACAAACAAACAAACAGAAAACACCTTCCCCTTGAGCGCCCAGTCCAATGGGGGAGACAGAATCGATCAAGTAATGCCCAGAAGTGAATATAGAACCAAGGATTTACCTGGAGAGGTCAGCAAGGCGTCCCTAAGGATGCCATAGTTATCCTCCTCCCCCACCACTTACCCATTTATTCTTTCAAATACATATTTACTGCATGATAAGTAATTAGGCCCTGAGATACAATAGAGAGCCCCTTGCTCTGGAGGAGAAAAGCTGTGAATAAGCCCCCAGCTCCCAGGGTAAGATCCTTCCCCTCTGTATCCCTTCATTTCTAAATTTAAAGGGACTTGTTTCCATAGAGTTGAACATAACATTGTTATATATTTTTTAATCTGTTCATGTCTCATTACCTCCATTATCATGACCCTTGTCCAAGGTTCCATCATCCTTGTGGGCAGAGGCTGGGGGTGTGGCTAGATTTCCTCCAATACATAGATAGCACAGACCTCCACAATAAAGAATTCTCCAGTCCTGAATGTCAATAGTGCCAAGGTTGAGAAACCCTGGTTTAATTTAACAGAAGGCAAAGGTATGTCCTGCTCTGGAAATGCTATTCTTTCAACCAATAGTGAACACCTACTATGTGCCAAGCACTACTCTAGACACTGGAGTGAAAATAAAAACGGCAGTTCCTATGACACACGGACTTACATCCTGGTGGGGAATACAGTTAATAAATAATGGGACAAATAAACCAATCATTCAGATTCTGATAAATGCCATGAAGAAAGCAAACAGGAGGAAGTGATAGAGCAGCGGTTCTCAACCTGTGGGTCGCGACCCCTTTGAGGGGTCGAAAGACCCTTTCACAGGGGTCGCCTAAGACCATCGGAAAACACATATGTAATTACATATTGTTTTTGTGATTAATCACTATGCTTTAATTATGTTCAATTTGTAACAATGAAATTGGGGGTCACCACAACATGAGGAACTGTATTAAAGGGTAGGAAGGTTGAGAACCACTGTGATAGAGCGTGCCTGAGACAAGTGTCAGCAACTTTAGATAGGGTAATCGGGCGGGAAGGCTGCCTGGAGGAGGTGATACATCTCAGCTGAGAACCTTAGGGCAGGGAGAAGACAACCGTGTGAAGTTCCGAGGAAGGGGATACAGACAAGGGAGCCAGAAAGAGCAAAAGCTATAAGGTGGACAAGAGCTTGGGAAGGGATGCTAGAGGGTGGACAGGACCAAACCGTGTAGAGCTTCATTGGGATTTTGTAAAAAAGGTTAAGGAATGAGTATGAGCTTAGAAAGCACAATGGGAAGCCAGAATAACGTTTAAGCAGAAAAGTCCCACCTGCTGATCTCTGTCTTGAAGTGATTCTTCTAGCTGCTGTGGGCATTAAGGAATGTTGGGGGACAAAAGCTGGCAGCAGGAAGACCTAGCATGAGGTTTCTGCAATTGCCCAGGCTAGAGGTAATAGGGCTTGGACTGGGATGATGGTGGTGAGGATGGCTGGGCAATTTCACGGCCACATGGCTCTGACAGGGGGGAACCCTCAGTAAAGGCTGGGCTAGATATTCGATGTCATTCAGATTCTTCCCACTGGGCGGCCTGATTCCTGCGAAGTCTGGCTCCAGATTCAGAGAAAGGACATCTGGATGCCCCCGGAAGTGCAGACAATGGGAACAGCCCTTGCACTTCCCAGCAAACAGCTCTATTGCTACCACCTGTCCATTCATGGACTTAACAAGGATTCAGAGCAAACTTACTCAGGACGTAGGGGCTCAGGAAGCAAGCATTCTGATGTCATTACTTCCATGCAGAATGACCTTGGGCAAGTAATCTCATCTTCCTGGGCCTCAATTTTTCTCTCTGTAAAATGTGGATGGGAGTAAAGAGAGTCCCTGCCTTACAGAGTTATGATGAGGAATTTATAGAAAGCATTTACTCATTGCTAGCTCTTAACTGATAAACTGTAGGTTACCCAAGGGCAGGAGCTGGTCTGCCTTGCTCATCTCAAGTAACAGAATACTTAACTAATTGGGGCTTAAAGAATAAAGATATTTAGTTATTGCACATTAAGATTTCAGAGAAGGGTGGTATGAGAGTTGATTTAGCAGCTCTGTTATTAAGGACCCAAATTTCTTCCACCTTTTGCTCTGTCTTTTACAATAAATTGTATCCCCGGCTCATTATCTCAGTCACGAAATGGCTGCCACCCCTCCTTGCATTAATCTCTGTAAAATTGTATTCAAAGGCAAAAAGAACAAGATGGCCAAGGTGGCCAAAACTAATTTTCCTGTCATGCTTCTCTTTTTTTATATAATCTCTCCACTCACTGCCAAATTTCCTACCATGGGTCACATGGCCACTCCTAGATCAAAAGGAACAGGATTCACCCTGCTACATTCATTACTGCCCTTACGACACAGAAGTTTGTTTAACCAGAAAGAAGTGAAGATTGAAGTTGAGTTGGCAACCAACAGTGTCTGTCTCACTGTTCTTATAGTGCCCAACATAATGCCCAGTATGCAGTAACTGCTCAATAAATATTTGTTGAATGAATAAGTAAGTCCTCTTACATGAGAGCATATAAGAAACTTATGAATAAGACATACCTCTGACCTCAGGAATATCTGATCCTATTGGTGGGGGTGGTGACAAGTTATATAGAAATAAAATTGGCAAAAAGCTCTCTTATTTCCCTCACCCTGCCTCCAAGTCCTTAATGAGGAGACCGCTGAGATGGTTCACAGCCTCAAGTCAGCTAAACTGATGTTTGTGTATATCTTTAAAAGAAAAAGAGAGAAAGAAAGAAAGAAAGAAAGAAAGAAAGAAAGAAAGAAAGAAAGAAAGAAAGAGGGAGGGAGGGAGGGAGGGAGGGAGGGAGGGAGGGAGGGAGGAAGGAAGGAAGGAAGGAAGGAAGGAAGGAAGGAAGGGAGGGAGGAAAGAAGGAAGGAAGGAAGGAAGGAAGGAAGGAAGGAAGGAAGGAAGGAAGGAAGGAAGGAGGGAGGGAGGGAGGGAGGGAGGGAAGGAAGGAAGGAAGGAAGGAAGGAAGGAAGGAAGGAAGGAAGGAAGGAAGGAAGGGGGAAATGGCTAGTGTGTAAGCAGTGTTCCAGTCCTCTGGGCAATCCTGTATGCCAGATAGCAGAGGTCATGAGCTGAAGATTTGCGGACTTCTGTTTGGTCATCATGATATATATATATTTTTAATTTTGAGCCAAGATTTAACTATCAGAGGAGTTTACATAAAAATCTGGATTTCTGGCTTCTCTTAAAAAATTGGAGGAACTAATTAACACTGGGACCGCATTCCTGTGTGACATGGAAATTGACTGCTACCGAGTGGTGACTGCCCTTGAGCCACAGCTGCCCCCTATAGGCAGGATGTGAACTGCAGTTTGCTGCAGTCTCTACCTCTTCCTAATGTTTCTCCTTCAGGGCACTTTTCTCATTCATGTTACTTGCTGGTCTTGGTATACATTTAAGTCTGTGCTCCTTGCATACAAAAACCAAAGAAGTCCAGAGATTGTCTCTTTCCTCTCTCTGGTTCCTCAAGCTCTGCACAGTGTCTAATTTAGAGTTTTTATTTTCTAAATGAAGACTATAAGTTAGCCCTAGCCAGTTTGGCTCAGTGGATTGAGTGTTGGCCTGCCGACTGAAGGGTCCTGGATTTGATTCCAGTCAAGGGCATGTACCTCGGTTGCAGACTTGATCCCGGCCCCAACGGTGTATGTGTGAGAGGCAACCAATCAATGTGTCTCTCTCACATTGATGTTTGTGTCTCTCCCCCTGCCTTCCATTCTCTCTAAAAGTCATTGGAAAAATATCCTTGGGTTGGATTAACAACAACAAGATTATAAGTTATTTAATAGCAACCAGTATTCATTTTTTTAAATTTTCTGTCATCATAACTGGAGAGACTACCTAGGAATACAGCCAATATGGTGGAAAGCAAAGCCCAGAGATTGAAACAATGTCACTAGAGCTTTTGGATCCAGACATACCTGAAGGCGATCCCCTCTGGATTTTCCAGGCACGTGAGCTAGTAAAAACCCCTTTTACCTAAGCCATATTGGGCTACAATTTTGTCATTTATGTCCCAAAGAGCACAACTGATATAATTCTCTCTCTACTAACCAGAAGTATACCATCTCCTTATAATGTGCTTATAAGAAATAAGGCAAGCACACAGCAGCAACAACAACAACAACTTACAGGAAACAGGGGAAAGAAAGTAATAAAACTCAGAAGGTTCTATAGAGAAGGGGTCCTGCAATAAGAGTTCAAGTACAACCATTTCATTTTACAGATGAGAAAACTAAAAAGCTCATCAAGGGGAACAGCATCCCAGTGGTCTACCAGGGAGTGGGCAGCCAACTACCAGCACCAGGTCACAAACCTTCTTCTGCTCAGGCCCCTTGGACTTCCCGCTGAGAAGTGTTGAGACTTTTCTCTGAGGCTGAGAGAGGTCAACTTGGCACCATTCATCCATGTAAATACAAGTGAATCCCCCTCTAATTTGTGCTGGCAAGGGATGTGTCCATTTGAAATCAGATTTTTTCTTGGACTCCATAACTCCAGCCATCACTTATTTATAATCCCACTGAGTGTCCTACTCAGGTTTCTTGGCACTGAGCAAGACTAATTAATCCCCACTTCCTTCTCCATGAACCCCTGGGGGGAAATAATTGCTTTATGAGGGTGGTTATGGGGGTACCCAAAGGCTCAAGGGGAATCATTGACATCTCTGAGTGGATGTCATTCAGGACGACTGCTCTTCGTTGTGGCCTTGCCCAAAGTCCCAGCAGCTCCAGGGGTTTTTCCATCAGTTTGGACTCCAGTCTTTTGCCCATCTCTCTTTTGTCACACCCAATAATAATCATCATAATCGTGGGGGAAATGGTGTTAATGATTGAATCTACCTCCTAGGGTTGCAGGAGGGATGAATGAGATATTGCATGTGACGTGCTTAGCACCATGCCTAACATCAGTAAGCACACATTAATATAACAGTAGTAGCAATATTAACAAACAGTAATTGCAGCTCACATTGATTGAGCAGTAAGTATATATCAGGCACTGTACTAAATGCTTTGCGTGTGTCTGATGTCACTTAAAATTCTTTCTAGTGTTCTTACCCTTGGGATGAATATTCTAATATAAGGAAAACCTGTTAACTGTTGGATGATACTTGAGTGGTCAGATGTCTGATTTAATGCCTGTTCTATGCTAGCCTGATTGTCTTTATCAAACCCTTGGTTTCCTGGCCCAGGTTTTTGGTAAATAGGCGAGCCTGGTTTTCTGGCCAACCTAAATATTTATCCATTCTTTCCATCTTTTGCTCAGCACCTACCTATAAATCCAACCATCCATTCATCCATCCATATACTCAGCCTCCAAACTATCCAACTACACACCCACCCACTCATCCATTGATCCATGTACTCACCCACTCACTTCTCTTTTTATTTATTAACATATTCTAACCACTATCCATTTTTCTACCCATTCATTCACCCACCTACTATTTCTCCATCCATCTACCCATCCATACATCATTTGTCTTTCCACCCACCCATTACCCATTCATCCCCCATCCACCCACCCACCCACCTATATATCCAATCACCTACCCACTTACAGACGCATCCATCCTCCCACACAAATGCATCTATCTACTCATTCATCCACCTACCCATCATTCATTCATCTCAAATATTCATGCATATATCCACCACTCACTCACCTACCCACCTATGCACCCACCTACCTACTCTTCCACCCACCCTTTTATCTATCCACTTACTTGACCATCTCCACCCATCAATCACCTAACATTTTAGAATTTTTACTACATGTAATATTCTGTGCTAAGCCCTGAAATGGTCTCTTGGGCTCTCTTCCCGGGAGGAAATGGGGTGCCAACAGTGGGTCCCCACAGAGGGAAATAGATAAATCTGCATGTAGTTTGTTGAGCCCTTTTGTGGCCTGGACTTTGCCAAATGTATTAACTTCCAGGGTTAGTGGCCAAACAATGATGAAATGCAGGTGAAGATGGAATGAGGCACAGGCTTCCAGCAGAGCAATTAGAGGTAAACTAATATGTCTTCCTCACAGAGGAGCCTAGGAACTCCAAGATGCGATGGAAAATGAGCGAGTCAGCAAAAGAAGGAAATCAAAGCCACAGAGATCAAGAGCTAATTAACTGATTCTCCTAGGATGATATTTCATTAAAATCCAGCTCTTCAGTCTTTGGGGACTGATGTCTCTCCTACCTCCTCTCCATCGCCCTTGTCCATCTCTTCCTGATCTCATCTGTTTCCTCTCTGACCTCCCTCCCCCAGTTTTATCCTTCTTCTAATCCAACCTCACCCAGGCTACCAGGATGAACCTTTAACGATACAAGTGTGACTCCTGCTACACTGCAAGAAAGACCATGTGGGGAAGCCACATGGAGAGTGAGAAGCCCTGAAATGACACAGAAAGAGAGAGCAACTCAGCCATCTCAGTGTCCCAGCTGAGCACAGCCTGTTAGTCACCCCTACCAAGGCACCATCTTTGAGGTCAGCCTCCCTGACATCTGACTGCAGCTACCTGAGAGCCACCCCAAGTAAGACCAGAAGAACCATCCAGCTAAATCCCTGCTAACCCACAAAACCATGAGAAATTATAAAGTAATTTCATTTTAAGCCCCTACATTTTGGGGTTGTTTGTTACACAGCTATAGATAACTGATACAGCTTCTTTGCTCATGCTATTTCCATTGCTTAGAATCCTTCTCTGACCCAACCATAATTTTTCCCATGCAGGGAATTTCTACTCACCTTTCAAAACCCAAATCCTGTGTCACTTTTTCTGCCTCTCCATGGTCTGATTCAGATTCTCTTTCCTCTGGGAAACTCTATTATGAGCCTAACTTAGGATATTCATTTTCCATCTCATCCATTGGTTGTGAATGGCAATATAAATCATTTAAAGCTCACAGAATCTTATGAGAGAGATGTTATTATTATCCATTATCCCTATCTTACAGGTGGAAAGGCTGGGGCACAAAGAGATGCTCCAAATCACCTTGGTACTAAGTGACTCAGCAGCGATTCAAACCAGGCAGAGCCCAGGCAAACCACCATGGTATATGGCCTCTAATTAGAGTCTAAACAGTAATGGCACTTATTACCCCATTTAACACAGAATCCAGACACAAGTGATTCCAGATCTGTCACAGGAGCAGCTCAGCGATCTCGGGATTCTTGGTTATTTCTCTGAGATTTTCTTATCCTCATGATCACAAGATAGTTGCCATGGCCTCCCTCTCACATGATAACTCCAACATAGGGAGGAAGGATGAACTTCTCCCACATTTCTGAAGCTCCCCACAGACTTCCTGGACCATCTCATTGGTACTGAGTTACATGACCACCATTAGCCCAATCACTGGCAAAAGGTGCCTGGCACCTAAAATTGGATCGGCCTCAGGTTTTGATTTGAAGGTTGGCCCTATTTCCGCTGAGCTCATGGCTGCCTATATCTGAAGAGTTATTTTAGCAAGGAGGTTGGGAGTTTGGCTCTTGGCCAGGAAATCAGCATTTTCCCCACAGCGGTCAGCATTAAGAACACCTGAAATAAAAGCACACGGAGATTCTGTTTATTGCAAGAATCTACTTTCCCAGGTTTGCAACATGGGTACATTGGCCTTGTCTCTCCCAGGCTACACGGAAGTCCTAGGGGAGGTTCCCAGGGTGAGAGGATAGCACACTGTCTTTGGGGACCAATCTCTCTCCTACCTTGGTCATCACCCTCCTTCCCAGCAGACACACCCCTCTGGATCATGTATCAAGTGGCCATGATTCCCAAACACCAGTGCATTAAAGGTGTTTGTTCACTGGTCCACCATGGAATGAGAAAAATAAGGATGCTGGAATGAGATTCTTTTAAAGCTAAATTGATTCCATTTAAAGGAAAGCTGTTGTTGACTTTCCTACTTAAACTCTCTGATGGCTTCCGGAGGCACTTAAAGACCAGGCTGCTGCCATGGCTGCGGAGCGTGCTCCAGGCACAGCTCTTGTCATATCTCACTCGGCCGGGCCTCCCTGGCAGCCTCATTGTTTCTCAAATACACCAAGCACTTTGCCTCTTCAGGGCCTCTGCATTTGCTATTTGTTTTCCCTGGAAAGTTCTTGTCCTGTTTATTTACAAGGTTGGCTACTTTTCATTCAAACCTCAGCTCATCTGCCACCTCCTTGGAGAGAGATCTGCCCTGACCATCTCCAAAGCCATGACCATCTCCATCTCCGTGTCACCACCACATTCCACTGTGCTGTTTGCTTGCCTTCAGAGCCCTCTCGGCACCTGACATTGTGTTTTTGTTGACTTGCTTCTGAGATAAGTTGTCTCTTCTGCCTGAAAGTAAAATCTACAAGGGCAGAGGCCTCCCTGGACTGTCGCAGTCTCCTTTTTGCCTGTCTCCCTACCTCCTGCCTGTCCCCCTACAGCCCATTATTCTCAGCTACACAGTGAGAGGGATCCTGCTGGATTCAAGTCAGATCATGTCTCTCCTCTACCCAGAACCCTCCACGGCTCCTAGCCACACTAGCCTCCTTCTAACTGCCTGAGCTCTTCCTAGCTCAGGACCTTTGCATTTGTTGTTCCATCTTTCTGGAATATTCTTCCCTCACATGCCCATATGGTTTGCTCCGCTCACTTCCTTCTAGTCTCTGTTCAAAGATCACCTTAGAGAGGCCTGCCCTGCTCACCCTACTTAGAGTTGTAATTCACCACCCCATTTCCCTCTTTATTCTTCCCTATGGTACTTATCATCATGGCATACTTATACTTATTACCTAGACTATTGTTGTCTCCCCCGGGAGAATATCACTCCATGAGGATGAATTTTGGGGGGCTGTTTTAGTCACTGCTGGGTACCCATTGCCTAGAGCAATTCCTAGCACATGTGAGGTGCTTAAATATTGACTTTAAAAAAAATATATAACAATTTTATAAAATTCACCCATTCAAAGTGTACAAGTTAATGGTTTTTAATAAATTCACCGAATTGTGGAACCCTCACCACAGTCTTAGAACACTTCATCATCCCCCAAAAGAAATCCCATACCCATTAGTAGTCTGCTCATCTCCCAGTGCCTGGTACAGTGCCCCTCTGGAAAAACTACATTTCCCAGTCTCCTGTGTAGCAAGAAGTGTCATGTGACTAAGTTCTGGCCAATGGGAAGCAAGCAGATTTTCTCTTCTTTGTTCCTTGCTCATTCATGCTGTCTGGAATGTGAACAGAAGGGCCAAAGCTCAAGCAGCAATAGTGGACCTAAGGTGGAAACCACTGGTTAACAGATACTGGAGGGACCAGAAGGAAGGGGTCTGGTGAATGTGGAGGTGCCACACCACCTCTGGTCTCCTGTGTCTGCATGACAGAGAAATGTCTGCTGTATTGAAGGTAATGTTTTAATGTGAAAATGTTGCTGTTACTTGACATGTCTGTCACTCACAGCCAAATCCAATCTCAATGTGTCTCCATGGCCCCCCTCACGATGAGGAAACTGATGTGAGGGACATTAACCTCGGGACATTATTTTTTACCCAAACATTTGGAAGAAAAACAATGTTCTCTTTTTTATTTTTCTCAAATCTAATTCATTTCACTTTTTTTTTTAAAATGCTAGGATTTATATATATATATTTTTTATTTATTTCAGAGAGGAAGGGAGAGGGGGAAACATCAATGAGTCATTGATCTGCTGCTTCCTGCATGCTCCCTACTGGGGATTGAGCCCACAAACCCAGCATGTGCTCTTGACCGGAATCCAACCCAGGACCCTTCAATTGGCAGGCCAACACTCTATCCATTGAGCCAAACCGGCTAGGGCCCTTCTTTAAAAAATAAAATAAAATAAATAAATGCCTACATACACTGACGGGTAAAGAACATCCAGTGAATATTTGAGATATTTTTTTGCTTTGGGGTTGTGAGCCTCCACCCCAAGTCCTCTGTGGCTACTCTGTCCTGTGCCACCAGGAGGATCAGTGATGGGAAGATCCTGAGCTCGGTCTCAGGAGGCAGAGAGGCCCGCACGTGAATCCCACATCTGCTATTTATTAGTCATGTGACTAAGGCAAGCCACTTCCCCTCTCTGACCCTCGACTTCTTCCCCTGGACAAATGGAGATAATAACACACGCCTGGAGGTATGACTTGATTCTAGGTGCTCTGTGCTCCCTTCCTAGAAGCTAAATAACTCTGCCATTCCGGACACAGCCGCCCCTCATTCTGAATCACACTCAGAGGCAGTTTCACAAACAAGGATGGTTTAATATATTTCAGCATGTTTCCATTCAACAGTATTATATGAAAATAGAAATCTTTACTTAAACAGCAAGGCACGAAACACTGTTTATTTAAAAATACACATCATCAATGAATCTGGCAAGACACTTCAGCTCTCAACCGAAGAATGGGCAGGTGGGTGTCACCAGCTCAGTGTGCTCGGCCACTGATGGTAGGAGACCCTGGGAGGCACTTGGGCCAGGTGTACTGCACAGGTGACTCTCGTGGTGAGACGCTTTCTCCCTTCTCTGTCCTTTTCTCCCAGTGATGGTCAGGGAGAAAGTCTCGGGGTGGTGCTGACTTGACTTTAATGCCACTCAAATACTTGCTTGTCTCACTTTGCAACAGAGAAGGGACAGATCTCAAGCCCTGAGCCTCAGCGACACCAGCATGGAGACCCCCTTCCATTGAATTTATTTTTCACAGTCACTTTCTATTCTTGACAACGAGTGATATGTTGTCCATTACCGGCAGCAATAAAAAAAAAGTTACCTTTTCAAACAACTGTAAGTTTTTTAAAAAATGAATCTGTTTCAAGGAAAATATCTGGTAAACAACAATATAAAATATAGCCAAAAAATAATGATAATGATGTTAAGAAACACTTCAGTAGGTCAACCTAAGACTGTTTCTAACATATGTCCTGCAATTTTGTGATTCTAAAGCAAGGAACGAAGAAATACAATGACAACTGGGTACCTTCCTAGATAAACTGTAGCCAGGAGCTAACCCACTCATCTCTCGCTCTTCTTTATATTTTTTAAAAGAAAAAAAAAATAAAGATTAAAACAAGGGAAGGCTTAAATCATTGTCTCCTAAGCTGTACTTCAGTATCTCTGGTACCAGCTGGAGCTGCCTGGTGGGAGATTGGTCTCTTCCTAATGATTGTGGCTTCAAGGAGGTGCACCACCTTTAAAGAAAATTGGCCTTTTTTAAAAAACAAAAACAAAACATAGGTGAGAATCTAGTCTCAGTGACAAAGCGTCCCTGATCTGGAAGAGGGGAGTCACAGGGCTTTCCCCCACCAGGGGAGCAGCCTCACAGAGAGGTCTTCCTGCTATTTCTGCTGGCCTTCCTCCTTCCCTTCCAAACTAGGATGAGGCAGCTGAGGGTTGCCGTGGAAACCGGCTCCATCCTCCCACAGGAGGCTGCCAGGCCTGATTTCCTGCAGAGTTAAGAAGCAGGCGGCAGCAGGGGTCACCCAGGCATGAAGATGGGTTTCCCTGGGGATATCCTGGCTCTTGCCAATCACAGTATCTGTCTGGGAATCCTGGGGGCGCCTGGAGGCTGAGGGCCAGGGAAGCCCCAAGGCCCCCAGTGCTGCTCTAAGAGACTAGCTCCCGACACATTCGGAAATCTCAGGCCCTCTCTTCTCTTTCAGCTAAAGCTAAAGTAACTTAGCTCTGTGTGTGTGTGTGTGTGTGTGTGTGCGCGCACGCGCGCATCTCATGAGATGCATCCGGCCATGCATGCCTCTGGCTCTGATGCCAAACAGAACTGTACCTCCATCATCCCCTTAAGCCCAAGGAATGCATTTGCCATTGGGACAATAAGTCTGTTTGCTGAATTCTACTAGCTTATGAGCTGTGTGACCCTGGCAGTCACCTCACCTCCCTGAACCTGTTTCCTCATCTATAAAAAGGTGTAACCATTCCCTCTTTGCAGAGATGATGTGAGAAATAGAAATGCGATGTCCATTGTGCCTGTCACAGACATTTAGAGAGTTCTCAATAAACAGAATCTAATATTAACAATGCTCACCATCATATTAAAGGTTTCTAGGCAATTTTTTCTCTTTGAGCTCCTCTTCCCCACATCCCCAAATTGATGCAAAGGCAAGTTTTCATCATTGATCTGTTTGTTGGAAGGGTGGTGAACACAGGAAGATGGACCATTGGCCTAAGAACCAGTCAGCAGGTTCCTACCACCTCCTAAAAGATCACTTCTAAGAGTTAGAACAGGGTTCTCAAGCTCCAATGCCTTCATGGGCCAGGAGGTACTAGGAATGGAGAAGCAGAAAGAAAAAATTCCACCAAGGAGAAACCCTGGTGACCCAGAGCACACGTCCTGGAAAAGGGAGGTGGCTGCTTCTCAACCCTGGCCAGTGGCTGCCCTTGGGAATAAGGACCCAGTGTGCCCAGTTTTTCCAAGTTTTCAAGAGAAGCTGGACATTTTGAATCAACTCTCCCACAGATGATATGGAAACAATTTATATCTATAAAACAGGTCTGCAGACTGCATCATGCCCACAGCTGGAGTTTCTGAGCTAGACTGAAGGAAACCAAAGCCCCCTCTGTTTTTGCCTTGCCCGGTCCAAGGAGCCCGGCTGCTTCCTTCCATCAGGACGTCCTGTGGGGCCTGTGACTTTCTTATTCCCAACTTCAGTCTCAGCATTAACAAGGCTTGTCCCATCTGGAGCCCATAACTCTAGAACAGCGAGCTCCACTGCTCCAAGCCCAGTGTCTAGAGCAGTGGTTCTCAACCTTCTGGCCCTTTAAATACAGCTCCTCATGTTGTGACCCAACCATAAAATTATTTTTGTTGCTACTTCATAACTGTCATGTTGCTACTGTTATGAATCGTCATGTAAATATCTGATAGGCAGGATGGTCTTAGGTGACCCCTGTGAAAGGGTCATTTGACCGCCAAAGGGGTCGCGACCCACAGGTTGAGAACCGCTGGTCTAGAGGGTGCTCACGATCTGAATCGTGGATGCATCAGCTGCGGAAACCCTCCTGCACTTTCTCAAGAATCTTGTGAATGGAGAGATGAGGGAACCAGAAACAGGTCTAAGGACTCCTTTGGCTTCAGCTAGTTTAAGAATAATTTGGGGCCCTAACCGGGATAGATATGGATAGAGCATTGGATATCCTCAATGGATAGAGCATTGGCCTGCGGACTGAAAGGTCCCAGGTTCGATTCCGGTCAAGGGCATGTACCTTGGTTGCGGGCACATACCCAGTAGGAGGTGTGTAGGAGGCAGCTGATTGATGTTTCTCTCTCATCGATGTTTCTAACTCTCTGTCCCTCTCCCTTCCTCTCTAAAAAAAATCAATAAAATATATTTTTAAAAAAGATTTAGCAGATTAAAAAAAAAAGAAGAATAATTTGGGGACCAGCTCATTTCAAGGGACACACTGCTAGGTCTCAAATGGCCTTTTTAAGGCCAGCAACTGCTTTGAGTGGTTAAGGCCTCAACCACACCATTGTCAAGGGCTTGGACAATGGCCCCTCTGGGAGTTGGGGCACAGCAGTCGGGACTCCTATTCTGCCCTGTTTGCCCTAACTTTTGTGGGTGTCATAAGGTGAGAGGAGCAAGGTGAGCCAGGCAGCAGAAAGAGTCTCATTTTGGTTTAATAAACCTTCCTCTCTCAGCTTCCTTTCTTCCCTCTTCCCCCAACCAGCCTTCCAGGTAAAAAGCAGTAAAATGCTGAAGCTGATACTGTTGGGTGTTCGAAGCTGTGCACCCAGGCCAGATGTGGACACAGAAAGTTGGGTGATCCAGGTGTAGGCTGGGTGGGGGCAAGCGTGTGGAGACGGGTCTGTTCACGGCCGGATGCGGTAACGGATGGGCACATCGTGTTCTGGCTGCATCAGCCCGAAGCCGTACCTGCTGAGGTCAAACTCAGGGATCTCCACGTTGGGGTTGACCAGCTCCAGGTCAAAGTGCGCCAGCACAAGAAACACGAATCTGCAGAGAGATGGCGTGGAAGATGTGAAGAAGAGGGAACATGGAGGGCTTGTTCAAAATAAGGAGGAGAGATTCATAAAGATATATGGACGGTGTATGTAAACAAATGTACTTGCCACCTCCCACAACCACATCAAAATTACAACTAAAATCCGGAACGACCATCATTCAGAACCACCTGAAATCTGGCTGAATGGAAGTCCTGCAACTAGAGAAGTAAAGAAGAAAACACATTGAGACTGGTAGGAGGGATGGAGGCTCAGAACAGGCTGGTCCAACACCCACGTGTGGTGATTTTTTAATCAGGAGGGATATCTCTAAGGCAGTGGTTCTCAACCTTGGCTGCACATTAGAATCACCTGGGAATCTTTTTAAAATCCTGATTTCTGGGCCTCATCCTCCAGAAATTCTGTTTCTTTGTTACTAAGGTTGTGGCCCCACCCCATAACAAAGAAACAGAATTTCCGGAGGATGGGGCCCAGAAATCAGGATTTTAAAAAGATTCCCAGGTGATTCTAATGTGCAGCCAAGGTTGAGAAACACTGCTCTAAGGCCTCCCCTAAGAAGCAAGGGGTCCCAGCCCCACATCAGACTCTCAGCCCAGGGTTCCGGAGCTAGGAAGAGAAGTCCCCATAACTTCAGGCTGTAAAACCAGCAGGGATTGTGGCTGAGTGACACAGAGGCTGTTGGAGTCCCAGGTGTTCCTCTTAAAGGGCCTGCCCATGAACTTACAAGGATTTCGCTTCCTCTGAGCCTTAGGTGGTGGCTTTGGGGGAATCTGTGGCATTGGGGTAGAAACTCAGGGGCAGCTTTCTCCCAGACAGGGGTGCTCACAAGGGTCACTGTTCCTGTGCTGGAACCTCCCCCAATGCAGAGCTGACTGGCAGCCATATCTGAGTTTCTATCAGCATGGCCTACAGTTTTCTCTGCCCTGGTGATTCCCTGAGACCCCATCCAATTTTCACCCCCACCAAGCTGTTTGTAGCAGCTTTTCCATGGCCTGTCCTGGTTCAGGCTTCAGACTTTGCTAAAATCTCTCAAAAAAGTAGCAGCTGGCATCAGTGTGCCCCAAACCTACCAATAAAAGGCCCAAGACCTGGCACTAGCACCAGCCTGCCTTCCTTCACAGCTGGGCCTCATCTGGCACTTCCTAGCCCAATACAAGTAGCAGCCATCTGCAGATCTCTCTGTAGCTCCTACCAGATGGCCACAAGCAGTGGCTGACTTTGCTCCTGCTGGAAGGGCCCAGAGCCAGTGCACCTGGTGATAGCTTCAGAGCATACAAGATTACAACGCTACCATTTCACACGTGACACACTCAAGGGAAAGACTCAGTGAGCACCAAAGCCCCACTGAAGCAAGTCCTGCTCCATAGGGATGTCTCCTGCAAAGCAGCTCTTCCACTGTAGACACAGCTGGTCCTCACAGCCAACTGGCCTGGAGGTCAATTCTTCCCAGTGACGCCAACAGCAACCAAGGCTCAACTACAAGACTGTGCATACAGCCCACACAGAGGCACACTTACAGTGCCCAGCTCAGGTGACTGAGGAGACTGAGCCACTGGGCTTTCAGGACACTCGACCAATTCCAGGAGACATAACAGCTCTACCTAATACACAGAAGCAAACCCAGGGAAGCAGCCAAAATGCAGAGATGAAGAAATATGTTACAAATGAAAAAAATGGAAGCAAGCAAACTACTAGATACAGCGTTCAAAACAATGGTTATAAAGTTACACAAGGGTCTTAATGAGAACTTCAAGGGACTTAATGAGAGCTTCAAGAAAATAAATGAGAGCGCAAAGGGACTTAGTGAGACTTTCAAGGATCTTAGCAAGAATGTCAAAGACATGAAAAAGGACCAGTCAGAAATTAAGCATACACTAACTGAAGTAAAGAATAATTTACAGGGATCCAACAGTAGAGCAGAGGATTCCAAGAATCAAATCAATGATTTGGAATATGAGGAAGCAAAAAACACCCAATCAGAAGAGAGAGGGAAAAAAGAATCCAAAAATATGAATATAGTGTAAGGAACCTCTGGGACAATTTCAAACGTACCAACATTTGCATTATGGGGGTATCAGAAGGAGATGAGAGAAAGCAAGATATTGAAAACTTATTTGAAGAAACAATGACAAAAAACTTCCCCTACCTGGTGAAAGAAATAGACTACAAGTCCAGGAAGTGCAGAGAATCACAAAAAAGAGGAACCCAAGAGGCCCACACCAAGACACATTATAATTAAAATGCCAAGGTTTAAAGATAAGAGAGAATCTTAAAAGCAGCAAGAGAAAAGCAGTTAGTTACCTACAAGGGAGCATCCATATGACTGTCAGCTGATTTCTCAACAGAAACTTTGCAGGCCAGAAAGGAGTGGCAAGAAATACTCAAAGTGATGAATAGCAAGGACCTACAACCAAGATTTCTCTACCCAGCAAAGCTATCATTTAGAATTGAAGGTCAGATAAAGAGCTTCACAGACAAGAAAAAGCTAAAGGAGTCCATCACCACCAAACCAATATTACATGAAATGTTGAAGGGTATTCTTTAAGTAGAAGAAGAAGAAAAAAAGATAAAAAATATGAACAATAAAATGGCAATAAATACATATCTATCAACAATTGAATCTAAAAATCAAAATAAACGAACAAGAAATATAATGAACAAAATAAACTGATGAATAAAATAGAATCAGAGGCAGGGAAACATGGAACAAAATGATGAATCTCAGAGGGAAGGGGGGATGAAGGGATGGGAAGAGATTAACCAAAGATCTTATATGTATACCAGAGGCCCCATGCACAAAATTCGTGCAAGGGGCTTGGCCCTCGTAGCCTTGGCTGGCTCAGCCCCTGGCTTTGTCCGGAAGGTCATCCGGAAGGACGTCCAGGAGGTCATTTGGCTATTCAGCCTAATTAGCATATAAGCTCTTTATTATATAGGATAGGCATTACCTATGGACACAGACAATAGGGTGGTGAAGGCCTGGGGTGGGGTGGGAACCAGGTGGAGGAGGGAAATGGGGGGTGAGGGGAAGGAGACATCTGTAATACTCTCAACAATAAAGATTTAAAAAATAAAAAAAGATATATCTGCCCCTATGTTCATTGCAGCATTATTCACGGTGACCAAGACGTGGAAACAACCAACAACTGAAGTGTCTTTCAATAGATAATTGGATAAAGAAGATGTGGTACATAGGTATATACAATGGAATACTACTCAGCCATCAGAAAAGATAAAATACTGCTATTTGCAACAACATGGATGGATCTTTAAAATATTATGTTAAGTGAAATAAGTCACACAGAAAGCCAAGAACCATATGATGTCACCTCTATGTGAGCTATAAAACTGAAAGCAACGAATGAACAAACATGACAAACAAAAACTCACAGACACAGACAACAGTAGGGCGGTTGCCAGAGGGAAGGAGTTTGGCGGGAGGTAGGAAAGGGTAAAGGGGGCCAAGTACATGGTGAGAGAAGACGACCTGGCTTGGAGAGAACACACAATGCAGTATTCAGATGATGTATCATAGAACTGTACCCCTGGAACCTATATCATTCTATTAACCAATGCCACCCCAATAAATTCAATAAAATTAAAAATAACAAACAGAAAAGGAATAAGGGAGGAGGGCAACGGCCTCCTCCGGAGTCTGCCCCCAACTCTGACTTTGGGAAAAGTGAGAAAAGGAGAGTGAGAGAGCAGGAGCTCCTACATGTGTGCCACCCTGTGGGCATACACCAGGCGGGCCCCTGCACTAGCATGGCTGACAGGCGTGAGCAGAAGTGACCTGGGTGTCAGCTTCACACCAAAGCATTTCAGAGCAGGTGCTGCACGCCAGCTTCCCTTGGGTCTGGAGGTGTGTGGGCCTCGCGTTGAGATGGAAAGAGCTGAGTCTCTGCATGGAGGGGAGGAGACCCCCAAACCCACGGCCGACTTTGTGTGAGTGGGAACTAAGCTTTGTTGTCACAGCCGCTGAGATTGGGGGGCTGGGGGGATCGTTTGGTTCAGCACGCTCACCCTCCCTCCCAAACACCTGGAAGTCCTCACCTTCTGCTCTGGTCAAGGCTGCTGCTAAACCACAGGCTGCCTCTGTGAGATCGCACACAGGCACCCCTCCCTCGAGACACTTAACTGTGTCTGTGGGGAAACTGTCAAAAGGAACAAACTTGCCCTGACTGGTTTGGCTCAGTGGATAGAGCGTCGGCCTGCGGACTCAAGGGTCCGGGGTTCGATTCCGGGCAAGGGCATGTACCTTGGTTGCGGGCACATCCCCAGTAGGGAGTGTGCAGGAGGCAGCTGATCGATGTTTCTCTCTCATCGATGTTTCTAACTCTCTATTCCTCTCCCTTCCTCTCTGTAAAAAATCAATAAAATATATTAAAAAAAAAAAAAAAAAAGGAACCAACTTTGCAAGACCAAGTACTCTTTACTGCCATCTTCTGGAAAACTGTCCTAGTAAGTATACAAACCATGTTTATGATGTCATCAGTGTGCCCATAAATGTGGTGGCAGCCCTGCCTATGTCAACTGCTTCCTGCCCACCTGCCTTATCTTACTCAGCACCACCCGTGTCAGTGAGGGTCAGCACTGGGTCTTCAGCTCCTCTGCCCCCACCATCCCCCCACTGAGACCCAGGTGCCCAAGGTGGACTGAGCACACAGCAAGGATTCTCTAATCTTGCTGAATGAACGATAAGAGGGAAGACAAGGACAGAGCAAAGTCAAGCTCTGCATGGAAGAGCTGGATACAGAACTTGTCTCTCCTCTTAAGGGTGTGGGGCCCTCGTCAAGTTTCTTGGTTTCCCCATCTGGTCAAAGAAGGTCAAAAAAGTGGGATGTATGAAGTCTGGTTGGTGTGGCTCAGTGGTTGAGCGTCAACCTATGAACCAGGAAGTCACAGTTTGATTCCCAACCAGGGCACATGCCCGGGTTGTGGGCTCAATCCCTCTGTGCAGGAGGCAGCCGATCAATGATTCTCTCTCATCATTGATGTTTCTAGCTCTCTCTCCCTCTCCCTTCCTCTCTGAAATAATAAAAAGATACATATTTTTAAAGTGGGATGTATCCCTTACAGCTCTGAAGCTGTAGGATGCTGGAGGGTGAGTTTATATCGGGTGGGGGTCCCGTATCCACACCTGGAGTTGGATCCTGGTACCTCCACTCACCAGGTGTGTGACCTGGCAAATGATTTGACCTCAGTGTTAGACTGACACCTACCTAGCAGGCTGTCATGATGATTAAGTGAGATAAAAATAACAACCACTTAGCTAATTTATTGAAGCACTACATGCCAGACACTGTGCTAAACATGTAGTGTCCTAATATGATCTCTATCTGTCCAAAAGCTTTAGGAGGTAGGAGCTACAGCAGGTCCTGCTATAACACTTGTTTTGAACACCTGACTTTGTTCCGATGTGATTGACATATTAGGGCACGAGTGAAGCTTAATGCAAATTTCACATTAGCTTATGTGCAATTTTATCTGTGAGAAACACAAGAAGAATGCAAAACCTGCACCCAGCTGAGCTGAGCTGAGCTGAGCAGGAATTCACAAAACACACACACACACACACACACACACACACACACACACACACACATACCTAAACTCTATCCTCCCTTGACCCCAGCTCACGGTGCGTGCATGTGCGTACGTGCATATGTGTGTGTGTTATGTGCCCCACCATTCATATCAAATGTCCAATTTCAGATACCCCTCCTTCCACGCTTCACAGTAGCTCACAGCTGCCATCCCACCCATGGTCCACTTCCACAGTGAACTTCAGGTCGTTTTAAGAGTGAAGTGCCGTATTTTCTGTAGCACTTGGGTATTTCTTAGCCATTTAACATGTGTAAACCTCTGCCGCCATTTTCCCTAGGTTCTTATCTTTTTCTCATTGTGTCACGGGTGAGGTTTTTGGCCCCACTGTTCCCACAATCCCTGTGGTTTTTAGTTCATGATTTCTCACGGCGCAGTGATTTTTGGGAACACTCATGAACAGAACCAGCTGTTTTATGATCTCCATTTTACTGCTAGATAAAACTGTGGCAGAGAGGTTAATGTTAAATGCCCTTTCACTTAGCATAATACCGACCCGGTAACAATAGTGCGATTAGTAATTACGATAGTAACTAACATTTATTAGGTGCTCACAATGAGCCAGGCAGTGGGTTAAGTGTTTAGAAAGATCTCATTCCTCTGTCCTGACACCTCTGGGATGCAGTATGACCAGTGTAAGAAATATGCCTCTGATTTATCTTCACAGAAAAGAAACAGCATGTGGCCAGGCAGCTGCTGAATTTCCCGAGAGCAAACAGGATGTGGGGGTGGGGAGAGAGGATGAGAGCTGTACACGTGGCTGATACACATGCCCTAGGAAGATTCCCCTAGGTCAGTGGTCGGCAAACTCATTAGTCAACAGAGCCAAATAGCAACAGTACGACGACTGAAATTTCTTTTGAGAGCCAAATTTTTTAAACTTAAACTATATAGGTAGGTACATTGTTATTAACTTAATTAGGGTACTCCTAAGGCTTAGGAAGAGCCACACTCAAGGGGCCAAAGAGCCGAATGTGGCTCGCGAGTGTGGCCACAAAGTTTCAATTGCACTGTACATGTGCGCCCACACATGGTATTTTGTGGAAGAGCCACACTCAAGGGGCCGCAGTTTGCCAACCACTGCCCTAGACAAAGGGAGGTGGAGGTGACTAGAGAAGGCCCCAGCCACTTTTTAAAATAACCCAGTGGGAGACAGCAAGACCTAGGTGACCTATTAGGAAAGAGGTGATGAAACAGTACTCAGCCAATGAGGAACCGGAGGAGGGCCTAAGTAAATAGGCTATGTCCTCTGCCCCACGTGTGATCCTGTAAAATGAGCGCCCGCTCTGGAGAGTGTTATTTTAAAGTCTCACTTTTGCCATGCTTCTGTTTCCCAGTCCGTCATTGAAATTCGGCCAGGTGAGCCATTTCTCACACCAGTATCCCAATTTTATAGTTGAGAAAAATAGGAGCACAGAAGGTCACCCAGCTTACACTGACAACGGGGCTGGACAGAAGGACTGGGTGGATATCCTAACCCCTGGCCCAATCTGTTTGTGACCTGGGGGCCAAGGCTTTTGGGGTCAAGGGAAGAGAATGAAGAGGCATTAAAGTAACCAAAGGGCACGGTGACCCTTGGCCAGTTGCGCCGAGGTTCTGAGCAGCACAGCAGCTGCAGACAGACGGCCACGGTCACAAGATGTCCAGTGTCTGGTATTCTGGGTGTTTGGTATCTGGGCACTAGGCTCAGGGGGAAGGACCTGTAGCCAGATCTGATTATTTCAAAAGGAATCAGAAAGCTGGCTTTTTACGTGAGCTCTTCTGATTCTTAAAAGTTAGCACATATTCTGAAAACACAAATAAGATTTGTGGGCAAGACATGGCTCGTGGATGTCGTTTGAAGCCTCTTCCTTAAACCCTTCTCCTGGCTCAGCTTCTCGGTCTCCGGAGAGGAGGGTGTGTGCCAACCAGATAGAGCAGGAGCCTCCCCTTGCCTAGCCCCCCCCCACAACCCCCCCGTCCCCAAACTCACTGTTTCATGCTGCTGATGGCGTAACCCCTCCCCAGGCACTGATTGTGCCCGGCACCCCAGGGCATGCTGTAGTTCTTCAGTCGCTTCCCATCCTTGTAAAAGTCCTTCTTCTCTGATCCATCAGCGTTCAGGAATCGGTTGTACTTGAAAACCTGCGACAGGAAGAAGGTCCATTTCTGACTCCACCCCCATACATGCATGCATGAAAACAAGCTGCGAGCATGTTCACCGCAGGCTTGTTTATAAGAGGAAATAACTGGAAACAACATAAGGGGCAATTAATGGAAGATTGGTTAAAAAATTATGGCAGCTATTTATTGATTTATTTATTTATATATTTTTATTGATTTCAGAGAGAAAGGGAGAGAGAGAGAGAGAGAGAGAGAGAGAGAGAGAGAGAGAGAGAGAAACATTAATGATGAGAGAGAATCATTGATTGGCTGCCTCCTGCACGCCCCACACTGGGATCTAACCCGCAACCCAGGCATGTGCCTTGACCAGGAATCGAACGGTGACAAGGTCACACAGCAAAAAGCAGAGCGAGGATGCTGCTCAGATCTGGCTGGTCCCGAAGCCACTTTCTCCCCACGGTCTCTATAACATGGCATTTACCTCTGGGTCTGTGTAGATCTCTGGGTCCTTCTGGGGACTCAGGAATGGAAAGAGGAGGAGGCGGTCGCCGCGTCGCAGGGAGAATTCCCGCCCATCTGCCATGGGGATGGCCATGTCCGCCACAACCTCTCGGGTGATGAAGGGCGCGGCCGTGAGTCTGAGGGTCTCACTCAGCACACTCTCTGCACGGGGCAGGTACAAGGAAGAGTCAGCAGCCGTCCTCTACCCATTTAAATGCCACCCCCTAGGACATGTTGTACCATCAAGACATTTATAGAGGAAGGTGAGGAGGTTCAGAAAGGGAGCATGACTTGCCCACAGTGAGGCCGAAAAGGCAAGTTCATGAGATGTTATTGCTATGGTCCCTCAGAGATCTTAGACTTGAGGATTTGGGTCTAATCCCAAGAGAGGCAATGAGGGAAGGTGGGGACCAGAGAGATATCAGAGAAGACTAGGGAGAGAGCAGGACCATCAGTATTGGTTGTTTCTGCCTGCCCAGCATACAGTCAGTCCCTTTCTGGAAACAGTACCCTGGTTTTCCTCTGGGGACCACCCCTCTCCCACTCTCAGGGGTTGGACTGTTGATTCCACTCCCAACTGCTGGGATTGGGCTATGTGTGGCCAATCAGAGCATATTTCCAACCCTCTGAACCCTATGATTGGTTCAAGATGGGCATATGACCCAAAGAGAGCCAATGAGACACATTCCTGGGACTTTGGGTAGGAATGCTGCAGAGAGGCACATGCTCACAGGGCAAGAACACGTCAGCTTGGAGCTTCTGGTGGCCCTCTTGCCAGCCTGAGACTGGAGCCAACCCAGCAGAAAACAAGGCTGAGAGATGAAGAAAGATTGAATCCTGGCGGCATTGTTGGAGCACCTGGATCCACCTGTACCTGAAGCTAAATACTTCTGGACTTTTTAGTTTCTTGCCCCAAATAAAGTCCTCTTTGTGCCCCAGCCAGTTTAAGTTAGGTTTCCTGCCATTTGCAACCTAAAACCTCCCACTGAGCTTGTGCACAGCTGAGACTGAGGCAGGGAGACGCCAAGTCTAAGAAGACAGGAGGCTCAGGGGACCTTAGGACAGAGGACACTGATGGACCCTGGACGACGGGAGCTCATGTCGGGGAGACCCAGCCTGGGGCTGTCTGAAGGGTCTGGCCACCTCACCGAGCACAGGCATGTTGTCTAAAACCTTCTGTGGGAGGGTGGTCATCTGTGAGACAGGCTGCTCTGCTCGAGAGAGGACATGCTCGAGTTCTTCACGGACGGCAGCCAGGGCCTCGGGATTCTTGAGGAGGAAGAGCAGAAGCCAGAAGGCAGCTGGACCCATGTTCCCCTGCAATGAGAAGAGCCCCTGTTGTACCATCGAGACAGCAAACCTGGGGTGTAAGCTGAATGGTCTATGCCATGGACACAGCCCTGGTCAAGGGGCAGGGGTCAGGAGGCCTGTGTTCCCACCCCTGCCAAACATCTAGGCATGACCTTTGTCTATCTTCAGCCTCAGGACAGGGCCAAGAACTGGAGTGTGGTTTGGCATAGCCCCATGGCTACTTCCAGGCTATTTCTGGCATCCCTGACCTTGAGCAAGATCACTGATAAGAGGTCACATAGGTAATTTTCATAGCTAATCAGCAAAATAAAAAAAGAAGCATCAATAGTAGTAACAGAGTGTGTCAATTAAGATTACTGTTAACATCTGAGGCTGGTGGCATCCCTGTGACTGCACTTCGTTTCATTAAAGAGGCAGAGTGCATTTCCCCACTCCTTGAATTTGGGGCTCAGTCATGTGACTTGCTCTGGCCAATAGAATGAGGCAGAATCAACAGAACAGCAGCTGTAGGTCTAGGCCTTTAGAGACCTTTTGTGTTTCCACTTGCCTGCCTCGCCCACTGGTCCCAAGAGGAGATGGGAGACACATGGAATAGAGCTGAGCCCAGTCAAGACCAGCTGATGCCCAGCAGGCCCAAGGACATGTGAGTTAAGTAAGGGTGCAGCAAATTGATACAATATCTGAATATCTGCTTTCAAATATGTGGGGACTGTGTACATATACAGCGAAGTAGCAATGATCAAGGATGATTATGAGGTCTATTAATGGATTGAAAAAATATTTAAAACTTCTCAATAGCTAAATAATTAGGAAAATGGATGGAATTTCTTGCTCTAAGACGTTAGCTTTGGCTGAACATTTTAATGCTCAGGTGTGCAGCATGTGGCTACAATGTGCATGGGGTACCCTTAAATGAGGCATGGGTGAATACCAACTAACCTCACCTGGGGGGAAGGTCTTTGTGTACCATAAGTGACTGTCCTATCCAATCTTTAGTAACAATGGAATATTAAACAGTCACTAAATGTCATGTTTGCCCAGTAATTCTATTACAGACATAGTTGCATGTGGACAAAAAGCTATTTGCACAGGGATATTTACCATGGTGCTGATGTAACAGCAAGATTGGAAGCAACCTCAATGTCTATCAATAGGAGATCAATGAGATCAATGGTGATCATCCCAACAGGAAGTCATTGCAAAGAAGCCAGCTCTGTGGGTACCAATAGGACTATAGGCAAGGCACCCGGAAGCAAGCAAACAGCGAGATGCAGAGCAGGCTCAGCGTGCCACCACGGTGTGCGTGTTTAAAGGGGACATATGTGAAGAAGCACAGACCGGCTCGGGAAGGAGACTCAGATAACTGGCAACCGAGGTTGCCTCTGGGACAGCAGCTGGGAGGATGGGAGGGGAGGGAGGGGGGAAACTGGCTTTTCACTGTGTATGATTTTTACAGGGATCTGCAAGGACGCGGAGAAATGTCCACGACACAATGTTAGGTCAAATTAAAAGCGGGACTAAAAAACTACATGATCTTAACCACAGAAAAAAGACACACAAAAAAGGCAGTAAACAAAGGCACCAAAGCATCAGTGACAGTGAAACGGATTTTCTGTCCTTTTCTTTAGCTGCCGTGATGATTTCAGTGCCAAGGAGGTACCCTGTTCCCTTATTCAATTCCCCCACTAAGTACACACCATTATCACACCTTTCGCTGAACAGGAAAACTAAGCACTCCCTAGTAGTGATGGCGAACCTATGACACGCGTGTCAGAGGTGACACGCGAACTCACTTGTTTGGTTGATTTTTTCTTTGTTAAATGGCATTTAAATATATAACATAAATATCAAAAATATAAGTCTTTGTTTTACGATGGTTGCAAATATCAAAAAATTTCTATATGTGACACGGCACCAGAGTTCAGTTAGGGCTTTTCAAAGTGCTGACACGCCGAGCTCTAAAGGTTCGCCATCACTGGCCTAGTCCCTGCCCACTGCCCAGCATGTAGGAGAGGCTCCATGGTATTTGTCGACTGAACATCTGTGTTCCTTTGGGCTGGGGCCTGCAAGTCAGCGTGGAAGGAAGGTGGGCTGGCAGAGCCCTGACTAGGACCAGACAGAGTTTGGTTCCAATCCCAGCTCCCCACTCCCTGTCACGCCAGACAAGTCACTCTCTCCTCTGGGCCTCAGGACTTCCCTTCTGCTCCAATAACATGAGGCCCACTCCTGGGGCAGCCACAAGGGCCCACTGAGCCTGGATGCCAGCGGCCACAGAACAGGTGCTCAGAGAGGCTCCTCCCTCCCGCGGGCCCCTCCTCCAGGCTGGAGAACAAGTGGGGACCTGGGACTCTCTCTGAGGTTTCCTCCCGCACCTCAGGTCCAGCGGAGACAAGCAAGGTCAGTTGCTGTCCATCACTCAAATAGCCAGGGGAATGCAGGCAATAAATAATTCAGCTTCGGGTTAACTCAGCGCCGAGGCCACTTCCGTTTGCCAGGATGGTCAGATGGGGGCCACGGCTCATTGTTACAAAGCAGGAGTGGAACACCAGGCTGCTCAGTCACCTCTGCTTTCAGGTAGAAGCTGTGGCAAGTTGGGGAGGTGACAAAGACCACCCTCCACCCACCTGCACAGACGCGTGTGAGTGCGCGAGTGTGGGCGCACACGCGTCTGTGTGCTCACACAACCATCAGAGACTCTGAACTCGCTGCCCATTCACCCAGGAGGTCACTTGTAGTCTAGCATCATTCCCTCCCACTGAAGACAAAGTCCAAGGCCCAGAGCTGAGGGGAGCCTGGGCCCTGCTGGGGTTCTCCTCCTCGGCCCACCCCAACGCACACCCCTTTAGATCGGGCCTCTTCCCCTGCCTGGACTTGGGTCTCAGGCCACCGGCTTCTCCTATAGGTCCCGGGTGCAGGCATTTCCCACTGACCCCTCCATCAGCCTGATTCCAGGCTTTGGGGTTCTGGACTCGGGGAGCTTTTGCGAGATGATGTCTGTAAAGCACTCAACAGGCGGGTTGGCACATGGCATGTGGTAAAGTGTTTGAGAGCTTCTGCAATGATCATTTGTGCCTCCATTCTGACCTGACAATAGCAATCGCAGCTACCATTTCTCAACCCCTTGGAATACTTTCCATCCTGGCCTCTGGGTGGCGCTCCCTCCCGGTACCCCCCCCCCCCCCCCCCCCGGCCACTCCTCCTCAGTCTCCTTTGCTGGCTCCCCCTCATCTTCTCCATTTCAAACTGGAGAGGCCCAGAGCCTGGTCCCCCTCCCCATCCAACGTCACCCTCAGTGATCCCCAGGCCAGTGGTTTCAATAACAGGCCTACGCTGACAACTCCCAAATGAATGTCTCAGCCCAGACCTTAACCCTGAACCCCAGACTCTTTAATTTAGGTGTCACCCCACCCCCCACCACTCTCCATCTCAAACTCAGCACACTCAAGACCTACTTCCTGATTTTCTCCCCCAAAACTTGTTCTTTCTACCACCTACCTCACCCGTTAATGGCAACTTCATTCTTCCCACCACTCAGGCCCAAACCTGGAGCCATCCTTGATTAGACCCACGCCCAATGTCCCAGCCAACAGCAAATCCCATTGGCTCTACCTTGAAATACATCCAGAATCCAATCACTCTCTCCCTGCACTCTGGTCTAACATCATCCTCTCCTGCCTGGATATTGCAGTGGCCTCCTCTCTGGTCTCCTTGCCTCCACTTCCTCCAACTACAGTTTTCTCAGCAATGCAACCAGAATGACTCCCTGAAAGCAGAAGACAGACCATGTTGCTCCTCAGCTCAGAGCCTGCAAGGTGTTCCCATCTCAGAGTAAAAGCCAAAGTCCTCCCCATGGCCTACAGGGCCCTGAGTGGTCTGTCACCTTCATCCCCACCTCAGGGCCTTTGCATGTGCAGCCCCCCCTGCCTGGATGCCCTCATTCTATTATAGCTACACTAGGGGCCTGGTGCATGAAATTCGTGCACTGGGTGTGTGTGTGGGGGGGGGGGGAGTGTCCCTCAGCCCAGCCTGCCCCCTCTCACATACTGGGAGCCCTCAGGCATTGACCCCCATCACCCTCCAATCGCAGGATCGGCCCCTTGCCCAGGCCTGATGCCTCGGCCAGAGGCGTAGACCCCCATCACCCTCCAATCGCCTGATCAGCCCCTTGCCCAGGCCTGATGCCTCCGCCAGAGGTGTCAGGCTTGGACAGGGGACCCCCATCTCCCCCCGATCACTGGCTCTGGCCCCTGCCTAGGCCTGAGGCCTCTGGCCCAGGAATCATGCCTGGGCAGGGGACCCCCATCTCCCTCTGATCGCTTGCTCCACCCCCCGCCCAAGCCTGACGCCTCTGACCCAGGCTTTAGGCCTGGGCAAGGGGACCATCATATCCCCCCAATCCCCGGCTCCGCCCCCCACCCAGGCCTGATGCCTCGGCCAGAGGAGTTGACCCTCATCACCCTCCGATCACCAATCACCGGATCGGCCCCTTGACCAGGCCCTGAGGCCTCCAGCAGAGGCGTCAGGCCTGGGCAGGGGACCCCCAGCTCCCCGCGGTTGCAGGCTCCACCCCTGCCCAGGCCTAACGCCTCTGGCCTAGGCGTCCGGCCCGGGCAGCGGGGGCCCGCAGCTGCAGCGGCCCCGTGATCGTGGGCTCCGCTTTGGGCCCAGGCAAGGGACCCCTAGCTCCTGGGACTGCCAGCTTCGACCGTGCCCAGCTCCCATCGCTGGCTCCACCCCTACTTCCTGCTATCACTGGCGAGGGCGGCAAAGGCGCCTGATTCTCCGATCATGGCTGGGGGGCAGGGCAAAGGCGGCCCCCCAGCTCTTAGCTCCCCCTTGGGTTTCCGATCACTGTCAGTGGCAGGGGGCTTCTTCCTGCTTTCCCTTTCGCCTCCCTGCATTGTGCCTACATATGCAAATTAACCGCCATCTTGTTGGCAGTTAACTGCCAATCTTAGTTGGCAGTTAATTTGCATATAGCCCTGATTAGCCAATGAAAAGGGTAGCGTCGTACGCCAATTACCATTTTTCTCTTTTATTAGTGTAGATGACTCGCTTCCCCACTTCCTTCAAGTTTCCGCTCAGGTGTTACCTTCTTGGTGAGGCCTTTCTTGACCATCTTATATAGAGTAGGCCCTCCTCACTCTCCTCTGCTAATCCCTTCCCCAGTTTTATTGGTTCTCCACAGAATTCATTCCCTCTAGTACATTTTACCTACTTTTTATTAACAGTCTGTCTTCTCCCACCAGAATGTCAGCTCTATAATGGCAGGAATCTTGGTTCTGCTCACTGCTCTACCCCCAGCTTCTAGAAGGGTGCCTGGCACACAGCGGGACCTCACTGAGTATTTGTGGAATACGTTTATTGAGCTCTAGTTACCAGCCAAGCACAGTTACAGGTCTCACATGTATCACTCCCTCATCATGATCTTGAGGAAGGTACTGTCATCTCCCTCTTAAGGAGGAGTAAACCCAGGCACCAAGGGTTAAGCAGCTCACCTGCCAGGAAGTGGCAGGTCAGTGACAGAGCCTGCGCCTGAAACCACGGGGCTACACAGTGCCTCGCCCCTGCTCTCCAGACCTGTGTTCTCGAAGGGTCTTCCCCGTGCCTGAATTTTGGATGCTGCCATAACTCAACCTCAGAGGATGTCCTGTCCCCAACTCCTGCCCAGTTTTCCCGGCCCTGACGGAAGCTGTTCCCCGGACCGCCTGTCACTCAAGGCCAGTGTCCAGTTCTGCTGACAGAGGTCATTTCCACAAGGGATTCTGGGAATAGTTTGTAGCTCCAATCTCTGCCCATAAATATGTTATTAGGCACTAATGGGGCCCCCACCTCTTGCCAGCCTCTGCCTCCAAGGACCGTTAATGGCTCTGAGACAAAACTAAAAATAACTTGCGAGTCGATGGGATAGGAATTACCCAGAAATGTCAGCCTGTGCAACTGTCATCGCTGAGGTGGGGCCAAGAGAAGGAGGGGGGGCTCTGGGGTTGGGGGAGGGCAGGAGCCAGGCTCTCTCTCACCCCAATACCTGTTCCATTACTAAACACACTGGTGCTATGTTCCTTTGGTTTCCAGAATCTTTCCACATCCTCATCACTCCCATGGCCCCCACCTGGTCCTGCCACCATGGTCTCCCTGCAGGTCCTCGCTCCTCAGGTCCTGTCCTCCTTTGCTCAGAACCTCCCAGGGCTCCCAGCTCACCCAGAGGAAAACCCAATTCTTTACCTACCAGGATCCACGGGACCTTTGTGATCTTGTCCCTCAGTCCACTCCCCCTCCTCACTCTGCTTCATGAATGATCATGTTCATGATACTGTTTCACAGTTATAGAGTCAGGGAGCTGGTGCACACTCACTAAGGCATACCTATAAGCCGGCACAAACTCATAGATACACAACCACACACGCACACCTGCGTGCCCCCGCTCACACGCCACGCCCACCTGTGTGGCCCAGAGCTGCAGCACCAGAGCCCGCGCCTGCATCTCCTCCGACACACCCATCTCCTGCAGGTGCAGCAGGTAACTCTCCAGCCAGGTGCTCCGCTGGGCCCGGGTGGCCAGCCTGACTGGGGACAACAGCTTCCACAGGCGACCTTTGACTTTGCCCACGTGGTCCTTGTCCCCTGCAGGGATAGAGCACAGGGGGTGGACATTACAGATCCGCCCCCAGCCCAGGGCCACCCAGCCCTGACTTCCCATGAGGCCAAGGGTCTTCTGGGTGGCACTGCACGGGGGTGGGGAGTTCCTGTGGGAAAGTGGCTACAGGGAAGCCCTTTAAATGTTGACTTATTGTTTATCTCACCCGCAGCGAACAGGAGCAATGGGCCTTGTCTGTTTGATTTACCTGTGTCCCGAGCACCTGGCTCATGGTAACTCAATAAATATGTGTTAAATGAACGGTGGTTCTTGACACAGCAGGGGAACGAACACGAAACACCAAGCCGCATTCCCCAGACTCAGCACAGCTTCATTCGGAGACATCGCAAACAAGCTAACTGCCATCAAGAGGGGACAGTTCGGTCTGAGGTCTCAAATTTAACTACCTCCAGGGAAGGCAGGTAAAATAAAGGAGGGAGGAGGGCCAAGCAGGCGCTGTGGGGAACCGGGGACCAGGGGCAGCCTCTGCTCAGCTCCATCACGAGAGCCCCGCCCCCTACTCCCCTCCGTCCCTGCCTCCTGGCCAATCGGTCCCTAGCAGGGAGTTTAGATTACAGAAGAAGCTGAAAATCCAGGTGTTCATGTGAAATCTTTTTATGTTTTTTACGGTCAGCATATAAGCAAGAAGTTTTTAATCACTGTACAGGTCACACAAGAATCTTGAAAAGTCAACTTTGGCCCACAAATCACTCGTTTGCATCCCTATCAAGTAAACAATGGTGTGTTATGCTCTAGTCTAGTTTATAAAGCAAGGCGATGGGCCCACAAGGGCAGACTGTTGAGGGAATAAAGCCAGGTGCTTATGATTTAAATATTCTGTTAATGCTACAAGGTGCTATATTTACATAAATTTGCACAAGTATAAGATTTGGTTTTTCCAAAATCGCCCCTTGGAAGATGGAAGTTGCTTTGGATTGCTACGAAATTCCAAAGCTCTAGGAACTCTCTCTGAGGCACAAAGCAGTGTTGGAAGACCCATCCAGTGAGTGGCTCTGAGCAGGCTGCATGCACAGGTGTTTAAAAGGGTGTTCAATGTAGGCTAACCTTATTTTTGTAAGTATATTAGTTACATTTTCAAATAACAGGCAGTGAGCCCAATTATTCATCTGGAATACACTATTTTCTTGGGCACTGGAGAATCGCTTGGGAGCTTTTAAATCTCATGCCCAGGTCCCACCATAGGCCAGTCTTGTCAGAATCGCTGGGGGTGGGCCCGCGCCTGCGGAGATTTGAAACAGGTGAGTGCAGGGTGCAGGAAGCTTGCAGCCACCTCAATGGATGCTGGTTCTGGATGCGTGTGGGGGTCATCTGAGGAAATAGTTCAAAAAAGCCGGCACAGAAATTTAACACAGATTTAGAAATGGGTGGCATTCTTTGAGGTTGGACAGCACAATTGCAAACCTTGAATGTCACTGTAAACACTGCTTTTAAGGATGACTTTACAAAGCCACACAGTGGGAAAAGACAACAGAAGGGGAGAAAATATTTGCAAATCATCTCTCTATAGGGATCTAGTACCCAGAATATATTAAAAAAAATTCCTGCAACTCAACAACAACAAAAACCCAAACAATACCAATTCCCAAAATGGACCAAGAACGTGAATAGACATTTCTCCAAGGAGAAGCAGGTTCGAATCCCAGACCTCCCATGCTGTGTGGAATTGGCTGAGGCCCTGTCTATCCCTGGATCTCGATCTTTCCATCTGTAAAAAGAGGGTCCTAGGCTTAAGTGCCTCTCAAGTTTTCCCTCAAAAGTGCCTCTGCCCCCTAGAGAGACAGGCCTTCAAAGTCTGCATTTTCCCTTTAACATGAATTAGGTTTTTGTATTTGATTCTCTGATTCTTTAATATAAAAATGCCTCCCCCCCCCCAAAAAAATCAAATAAAATAGCACCCCTCCCCAATAATCCAGTGAAATGAACGTTCTAGAAAGGAACATTTTGCTTAGCTTAGGGCTCTGTTTAACTGCCCGTTGCCCCCACTGCCGTCCTGTAAGAGAAATACCAGACTCAATGGAGTGAAGTCCCCAAGAGGGTCGACTTTCTTTTAAAACATATTTATATTTTTTAAAAGCAGAGGAGTAATGCATGCACATGGTAAAAAATAATAATAAAAAGAAAAAAAAAAAGAAATTCCAAAAGTTCAAATGTGTATACTATAAAAGTTTCTCTCCATCCCATCTCAGCCTTCCCAGAATAAAAAATCTATACATCTCACATTTTTAGAAAACATGAATGTCAACTAAACTTATTGTGGTAATCATTTCACAAAATATGTAGGTCAAGTTATGCAATACACCCTAAACTCACACAGTTCTGGTTGTCAATCATATCTCAATAAAGCTGAAGAAAGGTAAAAAGCACAATATACCCGCTGTCCCGCACCTTTGTCATAATAGTGGATTCAGTCCTCTAGCAGTACATGCAGTTCACCCTTTCTGTTCTATGGTCCCATGGTTTTCCTTTATGTGAATGAATAACTTATTTCATCAGCCCCTGCTGGTGAACATTTAGGTTATTTCTAGCATTTGCCGTTACAAGCAACATGGCAATGAATATCTTGTTCTGTCTGTAGACATGTGCGAGCATGTCTGTGGAATAATTCCTAGCAGTGGGAGTTCAGGATTAAAAGCATGTGCATGAGAAACCTTTCCCAATGTTGCCACCTGCTGCCTATACTGGAAAATGCAGCCTTTCTATAACCAGCCCCTCCCCTCCCCCCCCCCCTCCTCGGCTGCTCCCAGAATGAGGAAGGGTGGGTCCCCCCTGCATCTACCCAGACTCCATGGAGAGTCAGCATGGCGGCAGGGCCATGGAGAAACCACCTTTCCCTGGAGAAGCAATGGGCATTGGGATGTCAGATTCTTTATGCTCAGCATTTTGCAGGCTGACCAAGTTTCCATTTTGCTGGCTCTGCCACCTATCAGCTGTGTGTCTATGACAAGGGACCTCTCCAAGCCTCAATTTCCATATCTGCAAATGGGTATAATGGTACCAAACTCCCAACATGGATGGCAGGAGTCAATAAGATAAGGATTTGCCTCTAAAGAGACGTTTAGAGACATGAACAGGCAACTCAGGGAGGAAAAGCAATTGGCTGGTGAAACACAAAAACATGTTTCATCTCAGTCAACAGGAAAATGCCTAGAAAGCCAGATGCCCTTTCCTGCCCATCAGATTGGCAAGGATTTAAAGGATGACAAGTGCATGTTGACAAAGTTGTGGGAAAACCTAAATTAAAACAAACTGCCCATCAGATTGGCAAACACGTGGAAAGACTGATAACATCTGGTGGGCTCCTTCCCTTTGGGTAGGCGTAGAAATTGTTTCATCTTTTTGGAGATGATGTGATACTCACTAATAACTATTTTAATGGATATGCCCTTTGACCTGACAATCCCACTTCCAGGAAACTACCATCGAGAAATAAAATCACCAGATGGCAGAAAAGATATCAGTACAATGAAATACTGTAACTAACACACGCACACTCACACACACACACACACACACACACACACACACACACACGGAAACAATTATAACAACCCACTACTAGAGGCATCGCTGTAAGGGCTGGAAATGTGTCTGTATTTTTTATGTTAATTTTATATCTTTCTACTTTGCTGGATTCTTCTTTTGTTGTTTTGTTTGTTGGTTGGTTGGTTTGTTTTGCTTCAGTTCGTTTTATCATGGATTTTCTGAGGTTTTCCAAATACAGTGCCTGCTCATTTGCAAATAGGGATAGTTTTACTTCTTATATTGGTAACTGACTTCTCTTATCTAATTTCATTGGCTAAAACCTAGAAAATGCTTGTATTGATGAGGGAAATGTATCTGTATTGTTAGGTTAAAAAGATGAGTTGCAAATAATGGGCATAATCCCTTTTTGTAAATACACACACACACTCCAGATATGTATATCTGTCTCTATTTGCGAACTAGAACGTTCCTACACAACACTGTGAAGGGATATAAATCACCATGTTAAAACTGATTCCTAGGAAGTAGGGCTTGGAAGAGTGAATATTATTACTTTTTACTGTCTATATCTGTGAGTTGTTAACCAGAGAATGTTTCTTCACTTAAACACTCTAATGTGTTAGTTTGGTTTCTAACAATATATAAATAAAGGAAATGAAGTGATGCGCTGTTCTGAGCACTGAGTGAGACAATGCTTATTTTACCTGGTACCTAGTACATAGCGCTAAGAAATAACACTCGTTTTTTTATTATTATTTTTACCTCAGCCAGTCCTGATAGCCACTTCTGGGAAGGTCTTGCTCTTCTCCCCACCTTACAAGTGAGATCCTCCCTCCACCTTGAGCTTGGATGCCCCCTCTGGGTCCCTCAGTCTGCCCCACCGCCCACCAGGGTCCCCACAGTGCTCACCCACTGACAGGGAGCCACGCGCCAGTTTGGGGAGCAGCAGGTCGAGCTGGCGGAAGGTGTGGAAGACGTCGGCTGAGTGGGCACGGTCCTGGGCCTGGCTCTGCTGGGTACGCGGCAGGGCCTCGACTCCGTACAGGGTCAGGTAGCCGGCCCTGGGGGCAGCAAACAGCAGATGAGGGTCCTCCTTGGTCACCCCCGGCCAAACCCTCCCACGGCAGCCTCCAAGCTTTTCTTCATTCATACACCCAAAGAGCACCTACTTTTCCTACTAAAGGGAGTCCCAAAATTCACGCAAGATTTTAATTTAATGGTGCTCGCTATTGCGACATGATAATCCAGTTTTTTGTGCCTAAATTGCAAGATATGGATGTGGACGACATGTGGTTTCAACAAGACGGTGCCACATGCCATACAGCCTGAGAAACAATTCAATTACTGCATGAGTCATTTCCTGGTCGTGTAATTTCCTGTTTTGGTGATCAGAATTGGCCGCCCAGATCATGCGATTTAACGCCGTTGGACTTTTTTCTTCGGGGTTTTTTGAAGTCTAAGGTTTATGCCAACAAGCCCACGACCACCCACGCCTTGAAGGAGGAAATTGAGCGCTGTATCAACGAAATTCAGCCACATTTATGCAAAAACGGTCATGGAAAATTTCAACAAAAGAGTGCGTATGTGCCAGCAAAGCCGTGGAGGCCATTTACCCGATATGCTATTCCATACATAACTCTATACTGTATACTTTATGAATCAATAAAAAATTTACAATTTTTAATTATAAACCTGTGTTTTCTATCAAAATTACTTCTTGTGTGAATTTTTGGACACCCTTTATATGCCCGACTGTTCTAGGCCAGGGAGTCACTGTGAACAGACAAAACCCTCAAGTCCTCATAGAGCGGACACTCTAGGGCAGGGGACAGACAATAGGCAAGAGAAATGAGTGAACAAGTACTATGTCAGTTGGCACTCAGAGGTATATGGGGCTCACCATTAAGCTGAAACCTGAAGGCTGGGGATCAGCAGCCAGGAAAGCACAGAGGGAGGGGGTCCAAGGCAGAGGGAACAGTGGGTGCCAACGACCCAAGGCAGGAAGGAGATGGGAGTGTTGAGGAGCAGCAAGGAGGCTGGTGAGGCCACAGCAGAGTGAGTGTGGGGGACCATGAGGCACGATGGAGCCACAGACCAGGAGAGGGAGGCAGGGCAGGCTCCCTGGGGAGGCAGGGTCTGATGAGCAGGGGGAAGAAGAGGGGGAAGGGGTTCAGGCAGAGCACACAGCCTGGGCACAGGCCCGGAGCTGAGGGAGCAACTCAGCCTGGTCAGAGCCGCCAGGTGTCACTGGTCCAGGCTCTAGAGCTGGAGTGTGAGGGGTCAGGGGTGGGAGCAGGTTGGTCACGCAGGGCGGGGGTGGAGGCTGCAACCAGGAGAAGGAGGCTGGGCTTGACCTGAGGAGTCCGACAGGAGAAGGACAGGGATGTAGGTGTGGAGAAAAGATGAGCCACGGGAGCACGCGTGCGCCCTCGAGCATGTATACATGTACACACACACACACACACACAAAAACCCTCACACTCATACACACATACACCACACATATACCTCACACAAACATACACACTTATACCAGAGACATACATACAAATACATACACACACACACACACACACACACGCCTGTAGGAACGTGCCCTGAGGAAATGTTTGTACCACCCACCACTTTGAATGCTCCAGGAGCCCAGCCCCAGGCCCAGGCCCACTGGCCTCAGTCCTGGGAGGAAAGCCACCTGTTTTCACTTTTCCACGTGGTGGGAGGAGCAGGCCGTGGCCTCTGCAGAGAGACACGACTGAAGCCCAGTACTCCCCCTCGAGCTCCTCCTAGCCCAGGGGTGGGCAAACTTTTTGACTCGAGGGCCACAATGGGTTCTTAAACTGGACCGGAGGGCCGGAACAAAAGCATGGATGGAGTGTTTGTGTGAACTAATATAAATTCAAAGTAAACATCATTACATAAAAGGGTACGGTCTTTTTTTTTTTTTTTTTAGTTTTATTCATTTCAAACGGGCCCCGCGGGCCGTAGTTTGCCCACGGCTGTCCTAGTCCCTGGGCCTCCCAGAAGAGGGGTTTTCCTGAGAAGGAGAGGGTGGATGCAGGAATGAGGGAGGCGGGGGCTGAGAGAGAGGCCTGTCTAGCCCAGACTCTGTCCCTTATCTGCACAGTGCCGGCACATAGTAGGCCCCCAATGAATGGTCACTGGATGGATGAATGGATGGATGGTTGGATGGTTGGAAAGGCAGGTGGATGGGTAGACGAATAGACAGGAGGGTGGGTGGGTGAATGGACGGAGAGTTAGAACTTAATGCTGACAACACTGATCTCAGGAGACTATTACAGGATCATCGGGCTACTGTCCCCCTTTGCCCTGCACCCTTCCACCTCCCTTCGTCCAGACTCGGCCTCCATGTGGCAGAGATGGGGGGCTCACGACCTGCCCACCCCAATGAGTAAGAGAAGATAATCCTCCTCCAGAACGAGCTCCTCCCAGACTCCAACCCGCTGGCCTGCTCGTGCCTCCGCATCAGCACAGAAGGAATTCTCTCCCTTCTCCCCCAAACCCGTGAGGCCCTGGCCTCTTCCCAGACCAGTGCCCTGTTTCCCAGGGCAGGGGCTGTAAAGGGCAGCTTGCACACTGGATTCAGTCCCAAACAGATATTGTTTGGTCAACAGAGTTTCCCTAAAAACAAACTGAATATATATTTAAACTTTTCAGAAAATTCACACAAAATCTGGATTTCCCCCTCATCTCAATTTGGAAAAGGGCAGAATCTGGTCCCCGAACCCCAGTCCAGCCTGGCAGCCCCAGGCAGGAGTTGAGTCATGGCCTCCCCTTTTAGACAGCAATGAGCTGGCAGGGTCAGGCTGTCCTCACCAGGCCTGTGGTCCCCGTGACACTGCAGTTTAACACCTGTCGCCATTTGTCATCCCACTTGCACGGGGGCTTTTCTTAAAGCAGAGAGCCTTTTCCCTGTACATATATTTCTACCAAAATAGGCAATAAAAAAACAGACACATCAAGGCCAAAAGGTTTCACACGGTGGGAGTGAGGGCCCTTCCTAAGGTACCTCCACAGCAAAATAACACCTTACCTGGCTGAAGACAGGTAATAATTAAATGTGTGAAAATATACATAACCTATAGGTGGCGCTAGGAGCTGTAGAGAAAAAGCTGGAATGGGGCTAGGTAACAACAGAGGGTCATATTAAATGGGATGTCAGGCACAGCTTCTCTGAAGGAGGTGACACTTAAGATGAGACTTGAATGAAGTGAGGTGGGAGCCATGCAGATACGCAGGGAACAACATTCTCGGGCAAGGGAACAGAAACTTCAAGGCCTCGAGGTTACAGTATGCCTGGCCTGTTCAAGGGGCAACAAAGAGGCCGGTGAGCTGACGGAAGAGAGCGATGGGGACAGCAGTAGGGGACGAGAGCAGGAGGGTGTGGGATGATCATGCAGGATCCTATAGGCCAGGGCAAGAGCTTAGATGTGACTCTGAGTGAGGCAGGGCCCTGCATAGGAGGATGTAAGGGGTGGCATCTCATGGTTTGGGGCCGTGTGAACCTCCATATCAGTGTCCGCCATCCAACTCATCCATCCCTTTCTATTTCAGGGGCTCCAGATGGCGATGAAAAAGCCCTAGGCTGCCAGGCAAGGAGGTAGGCGCTCCAGCCCAGGCCTTGGGTCCTACAGATACAGGGGTCCACTTACATCTGACCCCCAAACTGTGCCTGCTGTTACCATAGGCCTACACAGACCCAGCTGCCACCACATCATCTCTCCCCTCCCGGGTACCCCCAGGCCACAGCTTCCTCTCTGACTTCTTTGCCCACACAAGGACACAGGGAGGCAGAGGCCAGGAGACCTGGGCATTGCTTTGCTTGTGAACTTGCTGGGTGGTTTCAGCTGCCCCTTCCTGGACCTGTTTGCTCCACAATGACAGGGTGGACCAAACCAGCACTGCTCAGACCAGTCACAGCCCTTGATGGTGTCTGCACCGCTCCAGGGAAAAATGTGGATCCCTTACACACCAAAGGTCACACTTGAGAGTGTAGGAGAGGGGGGCTGCCCGGGCTCACCTGAGCAGGAAGCTATAGGATAAATCGAGGAGACCCATCTCATGCCAGCCACTGCCCGCTTCTGTGGCATCGCCCAGCAGGACAGTGCGCAGGTTGGTGTACATGGCATCCGTGAGCGCCTGCAGGTCTCTGTGGAGGAGAGTCCTGAGGCAGGGAACAAAGAAATGAGAGTGCAGATTCCTAAAGGTAATATCCGCACATGGGTACCTCCCTCCCCCAACCTCAGGGTCCCAGGGCTCCAGGTCCTTGTGGGCAATGAGGGCTTTTCGAAGATTGGCTTAAACATGATGATATTATTACCACCATCATTAACAATGCCGACCAATACTATTTACTGTGCTAAGCAATGATCTCATTTCTTCTTTTGATAACTCTAGGGATAATAGTGACTATTATGATACCCATTTTACAGGCAGAGAAACTCAGGGACATGGAGGGGAGTGACTTGCCCAAAGTCACCCGACCAGCAAGTGATACAGCTGGGATTGAAACCCTGACCTGCCCAACTCCAGAGTCTGAACTCCTAACCACCACAGTCCCTCCCCGGGGCACATAAACTTGGATAAGGACCACTTTAGACTGAGTAAACCCCTAGGCTCTTGGATATCTCAAGAGTGGAAAACTCCAGAGGGGTTCCATGAGCTTTCAGGTAATAAGAGCTTTTGAATGTTCAAGTTGGAACATTGTTGGAATAACAGCAGACATGACCCATGTGAGATGATGTGTGTGAAGGGCTTAAGAGAGAACACCTGGCCCATTACAAGTGCTCAATAAACAGGGGCCTGCGACTGACCTTGTTTCCCCGACCCCATTCCAGACCCTAGTCCTCGACAGAGAAAGTAGCCTTCAACAGATGTGGCAGCCACACCCAGAAGACATCATGCCAACTTGTGAGAAATTCCCAGAAACTCTTGGGGGCAGACACTGGAGGAAACTGGGGTCCTTCCTGGGTAGGAGGGCAGGATGCAGTGAACTGTGGACTCCCGTTGCTAATGAACTCCCATGGTCCCCCTGGAATAGTGGGACCCGGGACTCGCAGGCTCAGGAAGACTCCTAGCAGCTGTCACACAAAGCCAAGGTCAGACAGGGCGTTGCTTCTTATCAGTGTTCACTCGTTCGGCTGGCCTCTCCTCCGCTTTAGCCGTCTTGCAAAACCCAGCCTTCTAGACACTTTACCAGGAGGTTACTCTTCCTGGAGACCCATCACTAAAGACTGCCATCAGACTGCGTGACTCTTTAGGGACGGATGCAGAGTCTAATTTCCTCAGTACGCTGGGTGGAGGAGAATGGGCTGTGGAACCTGGAGACTGGGGTTCAAATCTCAGCTCTGCCACTTACTAGCAGGAGACTTTGGGCAAGTCACTTCTCTGAGCCTCAGACTCCTTACCTGTAAAATGAGAATAAAAGCACCCACCTCTTGAGGCTGATGCACACATATGAAAGCGTGCCTATCCAACACCTGGCACGTGGTAGGTGTCCTCAGGTGGTGGTTAGCATCACTTTGCACCCTCTGCATCTAGGATGGCGAGCAGCGCTTAGCTGGTCCTCGGATGTTTGCAGAATGAATACTAAATAACTGCGCTCACATGCCCCCTTGTTGATGTAAGTATTCCTTATGTTTCAGGACCTGCACCGTGTCCTAGCTGTGTGACCCAGGGTAAGTCACTTCTCTGAGCCCGTGTCCTCATCTATAAAATGGGGCTGTAAGTTACTCACCTCCAGCATGGTTGTGAAGACTAAAGAGATCATGCATGAAGCCTGACGCAGAATGCGGACTCAGAAATATTAGCCACCCCACCCATCTCTCTTCATCTTACAGATGTGGAAACAGAGGCTCAGCGAGGGGGAGTGACTTGTCCAAAGTCCCAAGGCTAGGAAGGGGTAGAGCTGGGTTTTGAATCTAGATCTGACTGATCCAAACCCTGGTCTCCTCCTCAAATCAGAGCTGTCTCCTAAGATGTAGGAGTTGTTTTTTTTCTTTTGTTTCTGTTTATTTTCTCAAAACAGAATGTCTTTACTGGACACCTGTTGTGGAGACAAGCGGGTGGAAACAGATCACCCCCGCCCCCGGCCCACGCGCAGGTACCGTCTTTGACCACTCACGGCTTCATCTTGGCCTTTTCATCGCTGGGGTTGTAGTGCGGAAGCTGCACATCAAAAATCCTCTCCATGAGGAAGACAGCGTAGGCGTGGAAATCCAGCTTGGTGCGCGACTCCCACACCACGGAGTCGTAGGAGTGAGGGTCCAGGAGGACGGTGACGTACCTGCCCCCCACCAGCACCTGGGAAGTTGGCAGGTTACAGTGAGTGCCTCTATGAACAGCAGCAGTGCTCAGGGATGAAGGGCTTACCCTGTGCCGAGCACTGGCCCCATTCGCTACTTAACGGACAATGGTCTTTCACCTACACTCACGACCATGACCATCATTCACCAATTTACAGCTGAAAGTGAGGCTTAGAGAAGGCATGTAATGTGCCCAAGGTCACAGAGCTGAGAAGTGGCAGAGCTAGAGTTGGAATTCTGTATTTTTTTTGAACCAAAGGTTGTTCTCTTAACCACCTCACTCTTAAGCACGTGCCATGGTTATCTTGGTTACTGTCCTGTCTCCAGCAGACAGGAGGGAGTCTGCCCACAGAAGGCAGCAGATGGGTGTGTGTGCATCATAGACAGATGGGTGGATAAATGGATGGATGGATGAATAGACAGAAGGATATTGATGGGTAAATGCTAATAGACAGATTATAAATGGGTGGATGGATAGATGGATGGACAAATGAATGATGGAATGAAATAAGGAAGGAAGGGAGGAGTGAGGGAGGGAGGAAAGGAGGACATATGGATGCTGTTGGGTAAATGCTAGAGATGTGCAAGCAAGACCCACTTCTTTGGGAGGCTGAGCTCCCAGAAAGAAAGGAAATGGCACTGGAGAGCTCTAATTCTGCAGAAACAAAGGCAAGGGCGTTTCCCCTCAAATGTCTATGCAGGGGTCACACAATTCTAAATTGCCTTGGCCCTATTTTCAAAGTATGGTCTGTGAGTCACATTAATGAAACACCCTTATAAGATACAGGCCAATATCTAAGAAAATAATGCTACTGGTGGGGGAATAAATGGTATAAGACAGATCACTGAATATTGGATGGAAAGATGGATAGGTGGCTGGAAGTTGGTTGGAAACGAAATGTCTGGATGAATGTGGGTACATGTGTGGCAGGATGCTAAGTGGATATTGGGTAAACGGATTGAAGGATGAATGTTGGATGAATAGAAAAAGTTGGAAGGACACATGGAAGGTCTATGGATGGGTGATGGTTGTTTGGAGGTTGAATGGATGCATAGATGGAGATATAAATAGATGTATATGGAATGGATAAATAACAGAATGTTGGGTGAATAGCGGCAGATGGATGGAAACACAGGTAGATATGTGGAAGAATGGAAGTTAGTGGAAATTGAATATACAAATGAAAGTTGGCTGAATGTTAGAGAGGTATACTAGTATAGGAAAATGGATGGATGGGTGGATAGATGGAGGTTTGATGGAAATGAAATATGTGAATGAGTGTTGGGTGGCTATTAGTATGGAAGGGTGCTACTTAGGTACTGGGTAGACAGGCAGAAGAGATGTCATATTGATGGGTGGCTGCTGGATGGGTGAAGTTGAATGAATGGATAGAAGTCGGTTAGATTGATGTACAAGTATGGCTAGACATTGAATGACTGGATAGCTCAATGTTGGGAAGATACTGGAGGGATAACGAAGGGAAGGATGTTAGATAATCATTGGGTGTACAGTGGAGAGACATGTGGATAGGAAGTTGGTGGGACCACTGGATGCTGAATGAGTGAGTGAGGATATGGATGGATGCTGGAGGAATCAGTAATCATCAGGCATGACAGGACCAGCTGCTCGTCCCCTTCCCTCCCAAGAGATACTTACAGTAAAGATATCCCCGTGCTTCTCCTTCATCCTGGTGAGGAAGCTGGCAGCATCTTTTCCAAACTCCAAGGCGTAGCCCAACCAGGGGATGCTGCCCAGGTCCAGGGGAGGTTCGCCAGGTCGCCTGCAGAAACCACAGTGCTTATCGCCACTTGATAATGCAGGGAAGAGGGTCAAGTGTGTAGGGCATGGGGTTTGATGTTAACTGGAAAGGGTCAGGCAGGCTTCCCTGAGGAGACATTTGACCAAAGACCTGAAGGTGGTGAGAGAGGGAGCCACATGGACATCTGGAAGAGGAGCCTCCAGCTAGAAAGAACAAGCACAGCGGCCCTGAAGTTAGATCCCGCCTGGTGTGTTCATATCAGTACAGAGGCCAGTGTGGCTGGATTGGAGGGAGCAAGGAAAAGTAGCAGAGGTTGAGGCCAGACCGTGCAGGGCCCTGTAGGCAGCTGTGAGGACGTTAGCTTTGTCTCAGTCCGGTGGGCGCCATGGAGGTTTGAAGAAGAGTAGGGACACGATCTGGCTTAGTCTCAGGAACCTTTGGTTGCTGAGTAGAGAACGGACTGCAGGGGGATGCGAGCAGAAGCTGGGGGACCAG